>NC_090656.1:141330424-141681674 GCF_040937935.1 Hyperolius riggenbachi
GAGGCTTGTATAAGAGAAAAAAAAAGTTCTGATGCTGTGAAACAGTTAAAGAAACACCAGGCCTTTCCAGTGCTGCTGAGTCAATTTTTAGTCTGGATGTTCACTTTAAACACAGGGTCCGGATGATGGCCAGGAAATTGGCATGTACACAAATATTCAAACAGTAAATGCAATTTGTGTGTTACAACAGGCTTGTGTTTTGCTACAGTAGGTAATGATTGTCAATGAGAAATTGCACATTATATAAGCAAAATTATGCTGAGGTGTTTGCATGTGGGAAAAGTGCGATTTTTAACATTTAGAACTCTGTCTCAGGTATTTACACTGAGGGGTGTGTTTTGCGTAGACATTGGA
Source organism: Hyperolius riggenbachi (assembly GCF_040937935.1). NCBI lineage: Eukaryota > Metazoa > Chordata > Amphibia > Anura > Hyperoliidae > Hyperolius > Hyperolius riggenbachi. The sequence continues at coordinate 141,330,779 of NC_090656.1, forward strand.
CATAGCATGGAAAGCTGGACATGAAATGGAATTCTTGATGCACTTAATTTGACATTTGTCCTAATATATGTTGTATTTAGGCCACAGAACAAGCTAAGGAGGAGGTGAAGCAAGTTTTAGCTACTCTGGACAGTCATCTCCAGACAAGAACATTCCTGGTTGGGGAGAGAGTCACTCTGGCTGATATTACTGTAGCATGCTCCCTGCTCTGGCTCTACAAACAGGTATGGTTTCATTATATTTTGTAACCCTGAAGTGATTTGACATTTTGTTGGGGGTTCACAAAACCTCATTTCTGCTGTCTAGATGTTCCTCCACTTGCTACAAGCTGCTGCACATGGTGTACGGCAGTGTTATTTAGCACTGTGCTGCACCGAGACTGACCAATGGTGTGGATGGGTAACGCATGTGGGAACTCCCGTGCAGAGAGGTCATTGTTGTGCAACCTTCCCAGGGGCTAGATTTCTGCACATAGGCGTTTGTGCACATGTTCAGACCATGGGCCATATGCAATTCACTTTTTGACCTGAGTTTTTTCTCCTGGGAGATAATTTTTCGATTTTAAAATTATTTTCCAGCACTTTTCAACTAAAAAAAAAAGTATCAAAAAGTAGTCGAAAAAGTACTCTCAAAATTATTGAGTATATTTTCTTGCTTGTTGATGGCTTAAAAGGCATTTTATTGACAAGTGTAAAAATATATCCTAGGAGAATTCTGTGAAAAAGTTAATTGCATATGGCCCCATGTGTCCATGGTAAGGTGTCACACTGTACTTGCTATACGCACTTTATAGTACGGTATATAAAGACTTCAACGCAACTGTAAATATACAGCATGCCTTTCGTTCAAATTGATTCTATTTCTCCACACTAACTTGCAAAAGTGACTGTACCATTAGAATAAAACTCCCAAGAGTGCAAGCAGCCTTCACAGTGGGACGTTGTGTTCTCTATGTAACAGAAATGCAACAGAACTAAAGTCATACCGCATGTTATAGCTGTGTTGTATTGCATACAGTCAATAAATACTATGCTTCACTGTACCTGTTAACACACAAGTCTTAGCGTTTATGCACCGCTACCAAAGCGCATTTCTATAAAAGGACCCTCAGACTAGCAGTACAAATCTTTACCCTGATTGATGTTTGAATTGTGGTCAATCACTGCATTTTATTTACTGGATGATGATTTACATACCAAAAGCTAATTTATACATTATTGCTGTCCTCAGGTCCTGGAGCCATCCTTCCGCCAGCCTTATGGTAATGTCACCAGATGGTTTGTGACATGCGTTAATCAGCCTCAGTTCCGTGCTGTGTTGGGTGAGGTGAAACTCTGCGATAAGATGGCTCAGTTTGATGGTAATTTGTTTTTATATTACTGCACAATTTATTTTTCAAGCAATTATCTTTATTTATGAAAAGTCAGCAAACTTGATATCAGTCTGCTGTGTTTTTTGTCGTGTTTCTCCCCTCCCCCCCCCCCCCCCCCCTCTTCTTTTTGCTAGTTTTGAATCAAGCTATGAAGCCTGTCTAGTGGTTTATAGCCCCTACAGAAAAACCTTAGGTTGGCTCTTCATACATTAGTCAGAAGAAATTGTAAAGTCCAATTCCAAATGTTGAATCTAGGAAAATAATTACTGTATTTTTTTTGGACCATAAGACACCCCTGACCATACATTTTTATGCCCCCGTGGTACCTCAATTCCCCCTTGTCTTCCTTTTAGATTAGATTTTTTTTCTAAGTCTCCACGTGTGTGTGTGTGTGTGTGTGTGTGTGTGTGTGTGTGTGTGTGTGTGTGTGTGTGTATAAAATGGTCTATCTTGCATCCCCATCTGTTCAAGGTCAGCATTTAAATTAATTTCTCCCCCCCCCCCCCCCTCCCCCCATATTTATTACAGCAAAAAAATTTGCAGAGCTGCAGCCCAAAAAAGAAACTCCAAAGAAGGAAAAAACCCCCAAAGGAGCAGAAGAAAGAGAAAGAGGAGAAGAAACCTGCTCCCACCCCAGCTCCCGAGGATGATCTAGATGAGTCTGAGAAAGCTCTTGCAGCAGAGCCCAAATCAAAAGACCCTTATGCTAGTCTCCCTAAGAGGTATTGGTCACACTGCTAATGTTAACCACTTTACTACCATGGTCATTTCCCCTGTTCAGCTCTGCTCTGATTACTTTGGCAATAACTTTATCAATAATTATCACAACTAAAGGATCTATATATTGTTTTTTTTTCAGGACAAATTAGGCTTTTTGTGGCTGTTATTAGTAATTACCTTATTTTCTATGCATTTTAAAAGGAAAATAAGGAAAAAAGTAAAAAAATACACAATTTATCCACTTTCATACATTACAGCTTTAATGTAAACAGTTTTATTGTACATTAAACCCACACATTTTATTTGCCTATCCCTCCTGTTCATTTAAACAGTTCATTTGTTTTGATAATGTATTAGCTGTAACAATTAAGTAATGTATACAATCTACTACTATCTGCTCCTAGAAAGTATATTTTTCCAGTAACACTCCAGGACAGGTACACATTGAGACTTGGCTCCTCCCAGGAACAGGAAATATCCCTCAGCCTCTCTATAAATTAAACATGGACCAAGGGTCAGGCAGTATTGGATATTTCCTGGTCCAGGAACCAGGTCTCTCTATGTGCTCGCTGTCCCGGAGAGCCTGGGTGGCTAGGGAATGTGTTGGCACAGAGCAGCATGCTCTCTGGATACAGAGTATCTGCTGTCCCTGGAAGTACCTGTGGGGTTGCCTTAAGGTAGCTGCTTTCAGCGGGATATTGCGCCCTGTTGGTCGGCCTGGATGATGGATAGGCATCGCTTCAGGAGGGGTCGCTCTGAGGACACACCAAGCGGAGGCAGCGGCACGATAGTGGCGTCCGACAGATACGCATGGCGGAGGCGGTTTGCGGAAGTCTCTCGGCCGCGACCTCGGGGAGAACTCCCGGGTCGCGTGACGCCACTACCGGTTTGCCGGGTGGAGAGGAGTGGCCGTCCGGAGTCCCAGCGTCTGGCACATCGTGGAAGGATGTCGGAGATAGAGCAGGAGCCAGGACGGGTAAGATTGCTCTGCTGGGACCCGGGCTGCGGTGGTGACTCTTGTGGGAGCGCTTTTTCCGCATGCAGCAATTTGTTTGGTGGTATGTTGTGCTGCACAAAGGCATTGCTTTGTGAAACAGATTATGCATCATCTTGTTTAAGCAATGTGCTCACACTTTTCTGCTGTGTTAAAGAGTAATATGATAAGTTGTGAGGATTTAATTTAAGGACTTTTTTGTGTGCTCATTTAAAGTCTGCAAATGAATTACATTTTCCATGCATTTTTTTGTGGAGGAAAGCTGAAAGTGTTTATACTACTTGATTAACAGATATAAGCATATAAGCCTTAAGCAGATATAACTATTTGTTTGTGCATTGGGCTTTAAAGCTGTTATGTGGAACTAAATATTGTTTTGTGTTTTTTGCAGGGCACTTCGACTAAAGTACCTGACCTTGCTAAACTAATTAAACAGTGCCCTGTGTGTAATTCAAAAAGTCAATCCTGCATTAACAAAACTGCTATGCAGAGATTGCACTTACAAAGTAATGAGGCAGGAATCTGCATCTCAAAGAGACATACATGTTTTGAGATGAGATTTAAAAGATACTGTAAAGATATTTAAAGCTACTACTACACCTTCTACCTGACACACCAGCTAATACTCAAGCTGATAAGGCGACTCTGCCTCAGGTGTCGGAAGTCATTAAGCATAAAAAAGCTACTAGGAAGACTAATAAATCAATTAATGTTCTGATGAAGAGGAAATTAGTGATAATGGTGATTCTGCAAACTCTAATGAGGGGCAAGAAATAGAAAATAAACCGTCAAAGTTTAAATTCCCTGTGGCGGAAACTGACATTTTATTAACGGCCATATATGAAAATTTAAATTTAAGTAAAACAGTTACTGAACCTGCTTCAATGCATGATGAATTATATGAAGGTATGGAAAATCCACAAGAGCTGTGTTTTCCAGTTCATCAATCAACCTTATTACAAGTAAATGGAAGAACCCCATTAGAAAGTTATTCATGTCTAGGGGGTTTAAAAGACTGTTTCCGGTTTCTGAGAAAGATTGCAAAAGGTGGGACAAGAATCCTAAACTATATGCAACTTTTTCTCAAGGCAATAAGGATGATGAATTGGCCTTTGAGGATCTTGGACACTTATAGGACCAATCAGATAAAAATGAATATGTATTTAAAATACTGTGGCCTGCTATCTGTGCTAACTTCAGGCCTTCAGCTGCTACAACCTGTGTAGCAAGTGTGATAGCACTGTGGTTGCAGCAATTGGAAGATATTAATAAGGATACACCTAAAGATCAATTAATAAACTCCATGACAGCAATGCATAAGGCAATTGCTTATATAATTGACGCAGCTTCAGAGTCAATAAGGTTAACAGCAAAAGCAGCGGGTATTTCTAATGTAGCAAGAAGACATTTATGGATTAAAACATTGCATAGAAGTATGACATATAAAGATAGTCTGTTCCATTCCAGTAGTGGGTGATACTTTTTTCGACCCAGAATTAGAAGTTCTTGAAAGAACTGCTAATAGAAAAAAATTGTTCCCTAAAAAGAGACAATTTAAACAGGGGAAGAGGTGTTTTTTTCGTCAAAACAGACAAACCTAAAAACCAGGGAGAAAAAAAAAAAAAAAAAAAAAAAAAAAGTTTAATTTCACTAAAGAGTTAACTTGGCCTCAACATCAGGAAATGTTACAAGAGATTATCACAGACATGCTAGATAGAAAAGTGGTATCAGTGGTGCCTGTGGATCAGAGAGGCGAGGGCTTCTATTCAGAAGTATTTCTGATCCAAAAGCCGTAAGGTAAATACAGAATACTATTGCATTTAGAATTTAAAACCAATCAACCCATACATAAAATACGAAAAGTTTCGTATGGAGTCGATTTACTCAATAAGAAATCTTCTGATGCCAAACGCTTTATGGCAAGCATAGATCTTCAGGATGCTTATTGACATATACCAATCGAGTTAAAATCTCAAGCGTTCCTAAGATTTGCAGTACAAATGGAAAAAGGGGTTCAGCACTTTCAGTTTTGCTGCCTCCCATTTGGCATAACATCAGCTTCAAAATTACTAATGTTATGGTAGAATTGATTGCTGCAATGTACAGAATACGCCTTATCATAATACCTTACCTGGACGATCTTCTGATAGTGGCAAAAAAAAAAAAAAAAAAAAATTAAAAGAACTAGAGGAACACAGACTGTATTACATCAACTGCAGGAGGCAAGCTGGATAGTGAGCAAAGAGAAATCGCAGCTTGTTCCAACACAGAGTATTTTGTTTCTGGGGTTTATAATAGATTCAGTACAACAAAAGATATTTCTTCCACAGGAAAAGATACAGATGATTGTAAACAAAGTTCAATGCATGTCAGTCAGTAACACTCAGACAAATCATGCAGCTTCTGGGTCTTCTGACTTCAGTTGTGCCAGGAGCTCAGTGGGCTCTGAAGCATACCAGTATTCTACAATATTGGATGTTACCAATTGGAACAAACAGGATACACTAGACAATATGGTGGCAGTGGATCCCCAAGTGAAAAAAAAAAAAAAAAAAGTTTACGATGGTGGCAAGTAGTTCAAAACCTCACACAAGGCAACAGATGCAAGTTTGTCAGGATGTGGGGCACATGTGGCCACCTTTCAGGTTCAGGGTGTCTGGAATCAGTCAATGATGGAACACTCATCGAACTTCAGGGAACTGATGGCGGCAAAAATGGCACTAATCAGCACATTTTATATTCTGAAAGCGTGTCATGTTCAAGTACAATTAGACAATGCAACTGTGGTAGCATATCTGAATCGCAAGGGGGGAACCAGGTCATTATTTTTGACCTTGGAGATCCTTGACATAGCAGACCAAAACTTGCTATAACTAACAGCAGGGCACCTGAAGGGGTCGCTCAATGTTCTGGCAGATCAGATAAGCAGACTCCAGATAACGAACACATAGTGGTCTCGGAATCAGAGTTTATGCAAAATAATTGTGAGAAAATGGGGCCAGCCCAACTGGACTTATTCGCAAACAAATCCAACAGGAAGTGCAAACAGTTACATTCCCTTAATATAATGGACAATCCTGTAGCAATTGATGCCTGACTCTGATATGGAATCAGACTGTCACATGATTCTCATTGCTACTAACTGGCCCAAGAGGGCAGGGTATCCGCTTCTCCTATCAATGTTAATAGACCAACCATGGGAAATACCAGTGTCAGAGAACATGATACAGGTACAAGACCAGGCTGTAGTAAACCTAGAAAAGTGAAAACTTACAGCGTAGTTTCTGAAAGGGCAGTGTTTGAAGTCAAGGGATTGTCCTCAAGAGTAGTTAATACTCTCTTGAAAAGTAGAAAAGACAATACTCTTCTAATATACCAAAAGGATTGGGAAACTCTTATTTTGTGGTTAGAAAACTCTAATTTTTAGTTAACAGAAATGGCTACAATTTTAGAATTTCTGCAGGAGGGCGTAGGAAAAAGGTTGGCCTTAAGTACAATTAAGGTCCAAATTTCTGCCCTATCAGTTTTTTTGTGTGGATAAAAAGATAGCTTTAGACCCTTTTTATAATCAGATTTGTAAAATCAAGAGACCAGTTATGGTTAAACCATTCCCGAAATGGGATTTATCTTTAGTGTCGCAAGCATTGACATCTGAGTTTAATGAAGATTCATTAAAAATGTGTACTCTTAAAACAGTATTTTTGGCAGCGATCACTTCAGCTGGGCGCATTAGTGAACTCCAAGCTCTCTCATACAAAGAACCATATTGTTCCTCCTTTAATGATCGAGTAGTTCGCCGGACAAGCCCAGAATTCCTACCAAAGGTTGGTGACATGTTCCACAGAACACAGGTGATCGTATTGCCATCTTTCTGTATTAATCCAAAATCAGAAAAAGATAACCTTATAACTTACCTGGAGAAAGTTAGAGTTCAGAAAATCAGAATCACTGTTCATAAATGATGCAGGAAAATCCAAAGGATTAAAAACCGCTACAAAAACAATTGCCAAAAGGATTAAAGATTGTATTCTGGAGGCATACAAATTATGGGTAAGGATCCTCCAGGGAACCTTAAAGGCCCATTACACCAGGGCAGCCGCAACAACGTGGGCTTACAGGGCAGGTGCTTCACCGCTGAACATCTGCAAGGCTGCGACCTGGAAGAGTTTGGGAACCTTCAGGAAGCACTATCGATTGGACCGGATAACGGAGACCGATCAAGGCTTCAGAAGAACTGTCTTAAAGGCAGTTAGCCCACCCTAAGGTTGGTGATTGATTTCTTGCTGATCATCTCAATGTGTACCTGTCCTGGAGTGTTACTGGAAAAACCAGGAGTTAGCTTACCTGGTAACGACATTTTAAGTAACACTCCAGGACAGGTGGGGGTACCCACCCCCATATATATCATATATTGCATGATATACATGTTATATTATATGTATTTTAATGTAATATAGTAGGGTTATGTTAATGTATATTGTTCCTGTTCCTTGATGATATACTGCCTGACCCTTGGTCCATGTTTAATTTATAGAGAGGCTGAGGGATATTTCCTGTTCCTGGGAGGAGCCAAGTCTCAATGTGTACCTGTCCTGGAGTGTTACTTAAAATGTCGTTACCAGGTAAGCTAACTCCTGGTTTCAGACTTGTTTACCAATTAGCCCTGCCATTTAATTCCCTGGGAGGAGGAGAGGGGTTTGCTGTAATTCCTTTTCAACTCTAGTGACGTTATCAGGTCAGAGATAAACAGTGTTATCTAAGATTTTGTAGGAGGGAGAGTATAGAGCCTTATTTTCCCCACAATCCTTCAGGGCAAAGGTGAGACGTTGCTCCTCCCAGGAACAGGAACAGACAGCACTTCCCCTATAAAAAAGTCACATGGTTAGTCCACCCTCAGTGCTGTTTGTTCCTGCGTCCAGGCAGGTCGGCATCTCCCCTCTGGGTGAAGCCTGTGTGCTGGGCTGCAGGTGGATCCTTCTGGGTGGCTGAGACTGTGGTACTGAGGCAGTCTGGCCATGCGCCCCAGGCTGGATCTTTACTGGGGTTTGCCTACCTTTCTCTCCCGCTGCCAGGGAGAGCAAGTGTGGAAGGCGTGGGTTCCCCTTGGCGGCCTTGCGGCAGAGGAGCAGGACGGAGGTAAGCCAGCGGCCATGTGCAGCGTGGAGCGCATTGCGGCCATTAGGACGCTTGGCCGCGTCCGGATGCATAATTTCCGGCGGGTATGCCGAATGTAGCAAATTGTAGAGCTGGTTCATTACTCCTTCTGAACCTCCGGTCCGCCCCTCATCCAATTGTGGCAGGCCGGATATGTTTTAAAAGGGAGGCTGCGCAGGCCTGTTTGCACTGTTGCTCAGAGGGAGTTTGGTCCTGCGCTGGACATGAAAGTTTGGAGACATGTCAGACGCTGAGAGGATTGAGAGCAACCAGGCCGCCCAGAAGGTGAGATAATGGCTTCTCTTTCTGGGCTAAAGGTGCTAAAGCTGTACAGAGTTAAATGCCTTGTTGGTTTTGTTTGTTTGCAGGCCAAAACTGAGGCCGCTGCTAAATCTGCTGAGGCTGCTGCTGCAGATAAGCATAGGCTCCCTCCTAATTATAAGAGATGCCCTTTGTGCAATGTTAAGCTAATGTTGCCCTATGCAAAGACTCTGTCAGTTGTGCATAGAGAGGGTTATGAGGGAGGAGCCGGGTCACTCTGTTCAGAATACATTGAGATCCTTTAGAGAGGAGATTAAGGCTTCATTGGAATCAATTAAGTCTTCATTATTGAATGCTAATCCATCTACTTCTCAGGTTGCTGTATCTGTGACTGAGGTTGATGTTAGTCAGGCTGAGTTTGCAGCTAGTTCTGAGGATTCAGACATTAGAGAAATAAAATCTGAGTCTGTTCCAAAGTTTAAATTCCGTATTGAGGATACGGAGGCGTTGATTGCTGCCATTAATTACTCTTTTGGAGTTGAGTAAGGATGTGGTAGCTAATTTGTCTATTCATGATCAATTATACAAAGCTAAAGGATCCACTGGATAAAAAAGTGGATGCTTATTTGAAGAGGTCTTTGGAGGCTAGTGTGGCTATGTTTAGGCTGGCTGTTGCCTCTACATGTGTGGTCAGAGCTTTGGAGCTGTGGATTAATCAGCTCAGAGCTAATATACTGGCACCTGTTGAGCATTTGTTGAATTCTATTGCGATTCTCATTAAATCTGCTGCATATTTAGATGATTCCTCGGCTGAGGCAATTAGGTTTACACCCACTGCTGAAATTAATGATCAGCTTTGGAAAGTACATCGAACAAAAAGAAAAATTTTTTCCTAAAAAGAAAAAAGCTGTTGCAACTAAAGTTTTTGTGTGTGATCAAAGAGATGCCTCTAAAGATCAGAGAAAAGGCAGAAAGTGGACTTCTGACAAGTCGGGGAAAAGGGGCTTTAAATATAAAGCTCCGAAAACCCAGTCAAATCCCAACGACTCGTGTAAGGCGGTGGGGGGAGGCTAAGATGCTTCTCTCTCAGGTGGCAAAAGGGGCAAAAAGCCCGTTTATTTGCCGATCAATAAAGTTTGGTTACCAAATAGTTTGCGCTCCATCCATCGTCAAGATTTGTGGTCTCAAAGGCCCCAGGAGATCCCACTCTGTTTCCAGAAATTTTGAGTATATTGCAAAACATGCTAAAACAGAATGTATTTTATCCTGTGCCGGATCAAACAATCCGAAACAGTCTGTATGCATGTTGGATTATTAGGGCTCTGTACAAATTAACAAGCTGACACATCATTGCATTCCAGCGGTGTGTAGCTGCTAAGGGTAACAATGGTTAATTTGCATATAGTCAGCAGTGATGCACTGGGAGACATCTCAAGCTCACTCCAACCTGAATTATTGCAAATTCTTTCTGTTTTAAGAAAGCAAACTTTTTTGCTTTTCTTAGCATTTTAGTAAGAGGGCTTTTAGGACCATTGTAGCCTCTTACACACTCTGAGTTCTGGGTCACCATGAGCTTGCTGGTTAGTCTGTATCCTGTGCCAGTAAAGGAACAAAAGCAAAGCTTCTGTTTCACTATTTTTGTAGTAAAAAGTCGTCGGGCAAGTTTCGCCTGATTCTGAACCTAAAAAGACTTAACCTGTTATGAGACAGAAAAAGTTCGGATGGAATCCATTTTTTCAGTAAGGGAGCTACTGTTTCCAGGGGCCTTTATGGCATCTCTCGATCTAAGAGATGCATATTGGCATTCACCAAAAATCGCAAAAATTCCTAAAATTTGCAGTTGGAGAAAATAGGAGGGTAGAACACTACCAGTTTGTTTGCCTTTCGTTTGGGATCACTTCTGCCCCAAGAGTGTTCACAAAGATGCTGGGAGAAGCATTGATTCCGTTAAGAGAGCAGTCGATTTTAATCATTCCGTGTTTAGACGACTTGCTTATTCTCGGAAGTTCAGCAGATCAACTGACAAACCATTTAAATCTGGTATCGGAACATCTCCGATCCCTAGGTTGGATTATCAACCTAGAGAAGTACTCTTTGATTCCAAGTCAGAAAACGCCTTTTCTAGGCATGCTAGTGCATTCATTAAAACAGAGGATTTTCTTTCCTCCGGAAAATATCCTAAAGATAAATTTGGCAGTGAAATCATTACAGAGGGAAGACAAGGTTTCCCTAAGGATGATTTTGTCTGTGCTGGGATTGATGTCATCCACAATGGTGGCAGTACCCTGGGCACTGGCACACACCAGGAAGTTGCAGAGTTTCCTTCTAGGAAATTGGGACGGTCGTCCATAAACATAAGATTTCAAAGTCACAATTCCTCAAACTGTGGTGTTGTCTCTGCAGTGGTGGTTGGAGGAATCCAACCTTGTGAAAGGAAGGCTTTGGAAGGAGCCTGTAGACAAGGTAATTACTACGGATGCAAGCGCTTGGGGCTGGAGAGCTCGTATAGCTCACAGAGCCTTTCAAGGGAAGTGGACAGAACTGGAGTCTGAGGTCATCCAACTGGAGGGAATTAATGGCAGTAAAGCGGGCCTTATTTCAGGCGCGATCGATACTGTCACAGTCCAATGTTCTGATCCACTCTGACAATGTTACGGCAGTAGCGTTTTGTCAACAAACAGGAAGGCACGAGATCCCTGTTGTTGCAAGAAGAAGTGGAGGAGATCTTGTCCTGGGCAGGAAAGAATGTGTTATCCTTGAGAGCTGTTCGTCTCGAGGGAAAACTCAATATAGAGGCAGACAAACTGAGCAGAAGCAGGATTCTGTCATCCGAGTGGTCTCTAAACTGAGAGAGGTGTTCCCAGACATCACAAAACGATGGGGAACACAGTCAATCGATCTGTTCACAACAGAAGATCATGCCCAGATTCAGAGTTTCTTCTCCCTCAATCCAAAAAAGCATATATCTGGGGGTGACTGCATTCATTCAGGAGTGGAACTTTCCACTTCGGTATGCATTTCCTCCTCTCAATTTGATTCCTGCCGTTATCAACAAGAGGTTGTCAAAATCTGATGATTTTGATTGCACCTTAGGGGACCCTTGGAGACTTCCTTGCAGGCCAGATCTGCTGCTGCAAGGGAACCTGTGGCATCCACATCCAGGCAGATTGAATCTGTCAGTCTGGATCCTTACTCAAAAATTGGGAGTATCTGACAAGGCAGACTCTACATTGATTGGTATCCGTAAAGAAGTTACTAGGAAGATTTACTTGAAATGCTGGAAAACTTTCCATCTTCGGCTGTCCGGCTTTAATTTTGATAGCCTGTCAGTTCCAGCAGTCCTGGATTTTCTTCAGGAGGGTTGGGATAAAAATGTTTCTGTAAGTACGCTTAAAGTGCAGATTGCTGCTTTATCTGCTTTTTCAGTTATCCCCTTGTCTTCCTCTCCTTTTGATAGTGAGGTTTCTGAAGGCTTTTTCTAGGAAACTGCCAGTTTATAAACCATATGTTTCTCCTTGAGATTATCAGGGGTTTTAAAGGGACTGTCCAAAGGTTCCTTAGAGCCTCTTAAGGACAGTTCTTTTAGATATCTTACATTAAAAACAGTATTTTTTAGGAGTCATCACTACAGCCAGAAGGGTCAGTGAGCTACAAGCTTTGTCTATGAAAAGTCCTTACTTTCAGGATACATTAGGATTACAGGCATATCCAGAGTTTTGTCCGAAGGTTATGTCTAGGTTTCACAGGTCGCATGATATTATGTTGCCTACTTTCTGTGTGAATCCAAAGTGTGGAAAAAGGATTTTTCACTCATTAGATGTTAGAAGATGTGTTCTGGAATATTTGAACAGAACTGCAGATGTCAGGAATACAGATTCTTTGTTTTATTTTCAGGGAAAACTGTAGGTCAGAGAGCTTCTAAATCTACTATAGCTAATTGGATTAGGTTAGCTATTATAGAAGCTTACAGAGTTATGGGAAGTGAGGCTCCTGCCTCATTTAAAGCGCATTCTACTAAAGCTAGGGCAGCTTCTTGGGCTAATAATGCAGGGGCTTCGCCTGAGCAAATATGTAAGGCAGCAACGTGGTCAAGCTTTTCTACGTTCATCCGTCCTTACCGAATTGATGCAATGTCTGCACACGACCAAGCGTTTGGTAGAAAGGTTCTCCAAGCAGTGGTCCCACCCTGAGGTTGTATTACTTGTTAATCGTCTCACCTTTGCCCTGAAGGATTGTGGGGAAAAAGCAGAGTTAGTACCTGCTAACGATGTTTTCAACAATCCTTCAGGGCAACGATCCCACCCGGGTGTTAATTGTCTGTGTCTGATAGTTGCACGGTTATGGGTTAGTGGAATGTTCACCTGTCGGGTACTTGGCTAAACGCACTGAGGGTGGACTAACCATGTGACTTTTTTATAGGGGAAGTGCTGTCTGTTCCTGTTCCTGGGAGGAGCAACGTCTCACCTTTGCCCTGAAGGATTGTTGAAAACATCGTTAGCAGGTACTAACTCTGCTTTTTTACATCATAGGGACAGCAAGTGGTTAATATACTGACTGCTCTTTTTTTTTTTTTTTTTTTTTTTTTTTTTTTTGCCTTTATAATGGAACAGTTAAAACTGAACCAAACAAAAGCAATCCATAAGCTCACAGTAATTGTTCAGAACTTAAGAACTGCTGTGGCCACCTTTCTGCTCTCAAATGTTGTTGCTTCAGTAATGGAAGTCTGAGACTTCCATTGTGTGGCAAAAAAGTTATTATTTTTTTTTAATCAAAACTGTTTACTTTTTCTTCCAGGAACTGCTGAACACTGCTGTGTGGCTTTTCCTCACTTAGGCCTAGTGCACACCAGAGCGGTTCGGCTGCGTTTTTGCGATCCGCTTGCGGCTGCGGATACGCTTGGGTAATGTAATTCAATGGGCTGGTGCACACCAGAGCGGGAGACGTTTTGCAGAAACGCATACTCCCGGGCTGCTGCAGATTTTGGATTGCGGAGGTGTTTCTGCCTCAATGTTAAGTATAGGAAAACGCAAACCGCTCTGGAAAACTGCACTTCAGACGTTTTTGTTACAGTAGCTGTTCGGTAACAGCTTTTCTGTAACAATACATGAAATCTACTACACCAAAAACGCTTCACAAAACCGCAAAATGCTAGCTGAAACGCTACAGAAAAATAAGAAAGTTTCAAAATCTGCTAGCATTTTGCGGATCTGCTAGCGGTTTTTGGTGTGCACTAGGCCTTAAAGTGTACCAAAGCTTCTGGTACAAAGAGATCATTGTCTAAAGGGAGGCAAGTCTCAGGATACTGTTGAGGCTTCCCTCTGATGGACCCCTGGAAGATTGCCAACAATGGATAGTTGGCAATGTTATCTTGGAGGCCGCTGAGGGAAGCCTCAATAAGATCCTTAGGCTTCCCTCCCCCCTTTTTTTTTTTTTTTTTTTTTTTTTAAGTATTGGCTGGGTTAAGCGAATGTATTTTCTTGATCTATGAACAGAATTTGGTGATGCAACACTCTTCTACATTTTCTTTTGAGGATGTTCAGTCACTGGGCTTTAGTGCTTTTACTGAGCAACATAGACCACTCTACACTGCTTTGGCCACTTGACTTTTGGCACCACCCAATGTAGTGTATTTGAATGGGGCCAAAATGCTGCAGTGTGCCTCCCTTTTTTTTTTTTTTTTTTTTTTTTTTTTTTATATCCTTCCCCCCCCCCCCTCCTCCTTCTGCACTGTCCACAGTGTATACATGTACACTGAAGTGAGAGTCGTTCTGCCCAGCAGTGGAGCCAGTTGTGAACTGCTCTCCGCCAAATCTTGAGTGAACAGACCCTAAAGTGTTCTGCGTTTTGGTTCTGTGGTAGACTTCTGAGGTAACTGAATTTCTTTTCTTTTGCAGCTCCTTTATAATGGATGAATTTAAAAGAAAATACTCAAATGAAGATACTCTTTCTGTGGCTCTTCCTTACTTCTGGGAACACTTTGATAAAGAGGGATGGTCCATCTGGTATTCAGAATACCGGTTCCCAAATGAACTTACACAAACATTTATGAGCTGCAACTTAATTACAGGTAGATGGCTTTTGGAAGCACCTTCTTAAAAAATTAAAGCGTTGTCTTGCGAAGACATATTCTGAACCGTGCAGACTGGAATGCATGCCAATTTTCCAAGCTACACAGTGTGCATAATTTACTGCATGCTGCTTTAGTTGCTGGCACTTCTGAGGATGTTTTCATGTGCTTTTTTTTTTTTTTTTTTTTTTTTTTTTATTACCCCTCTTCTGCCAAATACTGTATGGTATTGGAAAAGAACAAAGATTGCCATAGATAACATAGGATGGTCAGCTTTACAGTACTTGTACAATAAGCATGTCTAATATATACCGTGTTGTCTCCATTCACTCTCCAGGGGTTCTGTCAAATTTTTTTTTTTTGTAATTCTATATTACACAGTACTTCTTTTTGCAGTTTTACGACTCTGAAAAATCTGATTTTTGTCAGTGACCTCTCTATATTTGATGACCTGTTAATGGCAAAAAGCAGGAGATGCAGGGTTTACTCTGTGGTGTATGTCCTACCTGTAGGACATTCTGTGGTTATACAGGAGTATACACGTTTAGCACACTTTTGAAATGTGCTGTTGGAACAGCCTAGGCAATTGTGTAACCCAAGCCTGGCTCTTATCCTATGGGCTCAGTATCTTGTCCCTGAAAACGTTTAGCCTTTATGGTTCTTGGAGGGAATGCCAATTGTGTGTATTTTGTGGGTAAATGCTGATGTGTAGTTTGTTTTATGGGCATGCTGCTGCATTGTGTGTGTGGTCTATGGGAAATGCTGCTGCATTATTTGTAGTTTTAGAGGAAACTGTTGCATTATCTGTATTTTGGAGGAAACGCTGCTGCAGTGTCTTGCTGTCTGATGGAGTCTGCCTGCTGTCCCGGGCTTGTGGTGTTGGGTGCCAAGGAGGTCTGCCTGCAGCAATTTGTTTGTTGTTGGGGGAGAAAACATTGTCCAATTAACTTTTTTTTTTTTTTAATATTTTTTTTTTAGGCTGTATTCAGTGGGACGTTGCGGTTTAATGCGACGTTAAAGTCGCAACGTGTCTGCGTTAAGAGGTAACGCACTGCAAGCTTAGTTACCACAACGCAACATTTTAATGCAACTAACGTCCCACTGTGAAAGGCCCATAGGATTAGCATTGCCCTGCGGTAAGCTGCGTTATAAGACTTTATAACGTGCGACCATAACGTCCCACTGTGAATGCAACCTAAGGGTCACTTTGCCTAACTGTGTCTTGGGTGAAAACTTGGGCCCACTGTCATTGCATTGTTACATTTGTTAGCGCCGCCCACATCCTATTAGGCTTTGCTTGCCGCATTCATTCCTATTCTGGTCTGCCCCCTCGGTCAAACCTGAGAACTGTATGTGGTCCTCAAGTCAAAAAGTTGGCCCACCCTGGTCTAGATTTAAAGGAACCTGAAGTGAGAGCGATATGGAGGCTGACCTATATATTTTAAACAATGCAAATTACCTGGCTGAAATGCTTCTAATCCTAGACTCTGCATAAGCACGTAGATAGATATCGACAGAAGTCTGACTAGATCAGCTACATGGTAAAGGGGGAAGAGGTGCCCAGAGCAGATAAAATATGTTAAAAACAAATAAAATGGAAAAAGTGAGGTGGCTTACCTCAATGAAGACAAATTCACGTATTAATAGATTTTTATTGCACTGGCAACGCGTTTCGTGGGTGCATACCCACTTCCTCAGGCCAAATAGCAGTGCCTAATAGTGCTTGTAGCCACAAATAAGGCGCCTTATTTGTGGCTACAAGCACTATTAGGCATTGCTATTTGGCCTGAGGAAGTGGGTATGCACCCACGAAACGCGTTGCCAGTGCAATAAAATTCTATTAATACGTGAATTTGTCTCCATTGAGGTAAGCCACCTCACTTTTTTCATTTTATTTGTTTTTAACGTATTTTATCTGCTCTGGGCGCCTCTTCCCCCTTTACCTTGTGCCTTCACCCTCCTTTTGGAGGGGGAATCAACCCTCTTTGACCAGTTTAGGTAATTTGAGGTTTGCTTTTTATCAAGAGTGCGACCATCACCAGCTCGGTCTGGTCACCCGAGTGGAGTCGGGGTTATACATCTCCACCTGCTTCTAGTGGTCGGTTGCCCTTCTGCAACCCACCTTTGTGAGTATAATACATTCGCATATTTTACATGCTTCTGGTACTGTGACATACTGCACCATTTGGGCTCCTGTTGTCTCTGTGTTTTCTTTCAGCAGGGTGCAATTTTTATTTTCCCTACTTTTTGTCAGATCAGCTACATGCTTGTTTCAGGTGTGCAATGGATCAGCAGGATTGCCAGGCACAGTGTTCTCCCCAGGCTTAAGCTGGGTGGTGCACTACCAACCAGTACCTTTTTTAATGCAGCTGAATGTCAGCATTTGTAACCCCACATGTCAGACTGAGGCGTCGGGCTCTTCTATAAGCTCATATAAAACTTTTATTTGCCTGAGGAAGTCTACTCAGTCCCCAGAAACCAGGGCTATTGAGTTGGTACAAAAATCATTTGACTTCACAGTTTATGAAACCTCCAACTCCAGGTTGCTAAAACATGTTGGAATTTTGTTTCTTGATCTGCGTACTGTGGCACACCATTGTGACTACAAACGTATTCACTCAGATAATCCTCCGAATTTGAACATACTGTACAAGGGTCTTGTTTTCTCCTTCATACTCTTTCTTTTTCCTTACTTATCCAATAATTCCAGCCTTTCTGATCAAAAACTATTTTTTTTCTTTTTAATATATATCCTAGCTTTCAGGTTTTGTTTCCCCAGAAGGATGAGGAAATATTTGTGCTATTAAGTATAAAAAAAAAAACACAAACACTTTTATTGTTGTGTCCATACGATTTTGTAATGAGCACAATTTTTTTTCTGACAGGTATGTTCCAGCGTCTAGACAAGTTGCGCAAAACAGGCTTTGCTAGTGTCATTCTATTTGGAACAAACAATGACAGTTCTATCTCAGGCGTATGGGTGTTCAGAGGACAGGATTTGGCTTTCACAGTAAGTGAACACATTTTGTTAAATGCTTATTGCTAGATTTAGTTGTCCAGGGTCTAAATACTCTCGTTTATATATCTGTAATGCAGTGTAATCATAAACAACCCTCCAGACCTGGACCAAAAGAGGAAACTCCACGGTTGCCTTAGGCCTCTTTTCCACGAGCAGTTGAACTGTGTGCTCAGCAAGCCGTTACCAGGTGGCAATGAGCTGTTGTGAGTTTGAGAGGCATTTTACTGCCTATGAACTGCCCGTGGAAAAGAGGCCTGAGGTAGGGATGGTCAATGAGATATAAATGAGTTGGTGCAGGGTTAAGCAAATTTATGCAGCTTGGAAATGCATCAAAGTCTACCTTTTCTGGATCCAGTTAGCCAGTTTTCAAGCTGCATCAATTTGTACTCAATTAGTATGAGTGGTGGCTGGATAGTGTACTGGTTAAGGGCTATGCCTTTGACATGGGAGACCAGGGTTCGAATCCTGGCTAGGTCAAGTACCTATTCAGTAAGGAGTTCAAGGCAAGACTCCCTAACACTGCAGGATGGCCTCTTGAGCGCGTCCCAGTGGCTGCAGCTCTTGAGCGCTTTGAGTCCAGGAGAAAAGCGCTATACAAATGTTCTTATTATTATAGTATAATCCTGTATAAACTCTAAATCCTTTACATTGCATTGACATAGCTACTTTTTAAATGTTGCTGAAACCATTCACTTTAGTTTTTCAAGTCTGTATTCCCTCCCCCAAACCATTAGGTTAATATACTTGCTACCCATAATTTCGAGTTGAGCTTTGTTTTTTTTTTTGTTTTGTTTTTGTTTTTTTTTTGTCTTGTTTTTTTTTTTTTTTTTTTTTTTTTTTTTTGTCGCTGAATTCGAAAATGACCTCCATTTTGTTATAGGAAATCCCTTTAAGTGACAATTTCGATAACCATGTTAATATACATATACTGACCACATAGGGGGACACGTGAACAATTGATCATTGCACTGACCACATAGGGGACACAGGAATGGCCAATGGCTTTTCCTGTGTCCCCCTATATCAGTGATGGCTAACCTTTCAGAGGCCCAGTGCCCAAACTGCGACCTAACATCGACTTATTTATCACGGAGTGCCGTGCGCCGTGACGAAAAATGGGCGTGGCCATGACATTTGTATGAAAAAAATACATATATCCAGGCACATCGCCTAGTTAGGACATTAAATAAGTTATTAAGGAAGGGGAGGTGCTGAAGGGGGTGTGGCTAGAAAACCGCAAAATCTATCAGAGCTGTGGAGTCGGTCCAAAAATCCTCCGACTCCTCAGTTTAGGATTCCACCGACTCCGACTCCTCTAATTTGCATATTACAATTTTGTTGATTAAAAGTATGTAACATGAAATTCGACTCTTAACTGCCAACGCTTAGGAATTTTACAAGACAACTGAAGTGAGAAGGATATGTAGACTACTATATTTATTCCCTTTAGACTCAAACTAGTCCTTGGTAAGAGTACTTGTAAAAGGTACAAACCGGAACAAAAAACATCTATCAGACCCTAGGCACTGTAAGTGTGGGTACATGTAAGAATGATGTGCAGGTACTCTGCAGGGGAATGAGGAGATTGTAAACAGACAACACCTCTGTGTTCAATGTGCACAGCATTCTCAGTGGATTCCCTGCAGCTCTGTGGGGAGTGCATATGTAGAGTATAGTACTACTGTGTAACAAAGTAAACCTTAGACAGATGAAATTAAAGTTTTATACATACCTGGGGCTTCCTCCAGCCGCCTTCAGAATAATCAGTCCCTCGTTGTCCTCCTCCACCACCTGGATCTTGTGCTATAAGTCCAGGTTCTTGAGCCAGTCAGGCGTAGTGCGCATGCACACACTCTGCCGCCAGGAGCATACTACACCTGTGCAGCACTATTGCGCAGGTGCAGAATGTTCCTGGCTGTGGGAGCTGCATGCGGCCGGACAGCGCTGACTGGCTGAATTACCAGGACTCATAGCAGAAGATCCGGGTGGTGGAGGACAGTGAGGGACTGATTAGCCTGAAGGGGGCTGGAGGAAGCCCCAGGTATGTATAAAACCTTACTTTTCATCCGTCTCAGTTACCCTTTAATTTGTAGTCACCAAACCAAATTTTAATAACATATCAAATTATTTGATTTCATCAGCAAAGGGAGTGCATACATTTGCATAAATCAGCATCAATGCAGAATTATTTCCATCTCGTTGACCATCTCTATTAGTGACACAGCTACACATCAGGCTTTATTCTTACAGCATAGATGTTATTTAGTATATATAAGAGATTCCTGTGTACACATCATATATACAGTCACAATCAGATATGTATATCTGACTTTAAAAATACGGGGACTGCTTTATTGAAGCAGCACAAGTAACTCATTTTGATTGGTTTATTTCATTTTTGTGGACTAAGCACAGCAATTACTGTATATAACCTGTATATATACATTATTTTTAATGACTATTATCTGAGAAATAGAACATTTTATCATATTTTCTATTTTAATTACAGTTACAAATTCATTAGGAGTCGGAGTCGGTGCATTTTTCCCGACTCCGACTCCAGGCACCCAAAATTGCCCGACTCCACGACTCCGACTCCACAGCCCTGAAATCTATTAACCCTTCACACTCTCGCATGCAAATGTTCAAACAAATGCATTCACAGATTCACTCATCCAGGCACAACTGTTATCCCTACAGCTAAGTTAAAAGCCGGGGTCTTAGTTCACAGAAGAATGCATTCTTATGCTTAGTCACCTATACTGCGCAGAAGTACCCAGGTAAACATAGGTGTCCTAACTCTGGCCCTGTAACATGCATAGTGCAGACATGCAAACACATTCATTGCATCAAACCTATCAATGGATTAGGAGCACACATCCTGACGTCCTCTCCTGGGACAGACAGTGCATCTTACCAATCGCACAAGGGAGCTAACGTAATGTATCCATGTGCACCATGCACATACACCAGCATAAGCTGTGTACATGCTGACAAACATACAGGGGAAGGGGGAGTGCACCGAATTGGACCCTAGCCACAGTGGTCAGTAACAAGAACAAAATACATATATCCAGGCACATCGCCTCTAGTTAGGACATTAAAGTTATTAAGGAAGGGGAGGTGCTGAAGGGGGTGTGGCTAGAAAACAGCAAAAAATCTATTAACCCTTCGTACTCCTTCCCCTGTATGTGTTTGTCAGCATGCACACAACTTATGCTGGTGTATGTGCATGGTGCATGTGCATGTTTCACATGGATACATTACATTAGCTCCCTTGTGCGATTGGTAAGATGCGCTATCTGTCCCAGGAGAGGATGACGTCCTCTCCTGGGACAGCGCATCTTACCAATCGCACAAGGGAGCTAATACAGGGATGTGTGCTCCTTAATCCATTGATAGGTTTGATGCAATGAATGGGTTTGCATGTCTGCACTATGCATGTTACAGGGCCAGAGTTAGGACACCTATATTTACCTGGGTACTTCTGCGCAGTATAGGTGACTAAGCATAAGAATGCATTCTTCTGTGAACTAAGACCCCCGGCTTTTACTTAGCTGTAGGGATAACATTTGTGCCTGGATGAGTGAATCTGTGAATGCATTTGTTTGAACATTTGCATGCGAGAGTGTGAAGGGTTAATAGATTTTTGCATGACATTGTATGGGTGGAGCTAACGTAATGATGTAACAGCGAGGCATAAAGCAGTGTTTCTGCCATGTGGTGAAACGAGGTTTCGCATCATGGGTGTGCGGTAAATAATAAATGCAGCAACAGTTACCCCAGACACCAGACAATAAACGCAATGTGGGCAACATTTCAGCAGAAAATAAGTAGTGGGTCACATTTCAGCAGAAAATAATGCAATGTGGGCCACATGTCACCTGCAAAAAAGGAATGTACTCACCTGACAGAAGTCTCCTCTTCCGGCCGGCCTCTGGTGTGCAACTCCCCGCACGATCCTCCTGCATGTCTCCCGCGCTAAATGCAATAGCAGGGCTATGGGAAGATGGCGCCCGAAGCCCTGTACTGGAGACACAAATAGTGTCCAGTACAGGTCTTCGGACGCCATCTTCCCGTAGCCCTGCTCTGCCTCCCGGGAGACTGCGGGCTGGAGCGGGGCTGCAGGATATGAACTGGCGCAGCGTCTAGTAGATGCGGCCAGTTCATGCAGTTCATAGCGCAGCAGCGTTGGTGTGCCATAGGTTCGCCAACGCTGCCCTATATGGTCATTGTGGGCAATACCTCAAAATAAATGGAAATGGACTCAAATTAAAGTTTTCGTTACAACTTTTTTTTTTTTTTTCATGAAAATATTTGTAACTGAAATGAGTTCACTTGCGCACACACTAAACTTGTATATGGAGACAGAGCCCAATAGTGTAGTATGTTGCGCAGTAAGGTATATTAAAGTAACAATATGTGAAAATACAAACATGGGTCACCTCAAAAGGCAACCACTTTAAAGAAAACCCGAGGTGTGTTTAAAGAATGTTATCTGCATACAGAGGCTGGATCTGCCTATACAGCCCAGCCTCTGTTGCTATCCCAAACCCCACTAAGGCCCCCCTGCACTCTGCAATCCCTTATAAATCACAGCCGTGCTGTGAGGCTGTGTTTACATCTGTAGTGTCAGTCTCAGCTGCTCCCCGCCTCCTGCATAGCTCCGGTCCCTGCCCTCGTCCCTTCCCTCCAATCAGCAGGGAGGGAAGGGATGCAGGCGGGGACTGGAGTTCTGCAGGAGGCGGGGAGAGCAGCAGACTGACACTATAGAGATAAACACAGCCAGCTCTGACAAGCTGTTTGTCAGCAGCGTGGCTGTAATTTGAGGGATTGCAGAGTGCAGGGGGACCTTAGGGGGGTTTGGGATAGCAACAGAGGCTGGGTTGTATAGGCAGATCCAGCCTCTGCATGCAGATGATATTCTTCAAACCTAGCTCGGGTTCTTTTTTTTTTTTTTTTTTTTTTTTTAGGCAGGTGGGGGGGATTAGACCTGACCCCACTCAGATTAAAAAGTCGCTCTCTGTAGACAGGAAAGGGGTAACGCCCTTCCACTAAGGGTGACAAACTTGTAGATAGCAACAGAGGCGCCAAAATGGGGTAAAATGTTAAACTGTTAGAGCTAGTGGTGGACTTGCCACTTCATTCAGTAGACACACATTGTTCTGAACGGGGCTGTGGAGTTTGTACAAAAATCATCCGACTCCTTAGTTTATGAAATCAACGGCTCCGACTCCAGGTGCCCAAAATTGCCTCGACTCGAACTCTGACTCTACAGCCCTGGTTCTGAAATCGACAGTTTGGCCCAGTGCACACCAAAACTCTAGCAGATCTGCAAAATGCTAGAAGTTTTTGAAGCAGATTTCAGAGCGATTCTAGCCATGTTTAGAGACGTTTTCTAAGGGCTCTTTTACACCAGAGCCCACTTCTGGCGCAAAGTCTATACTTTGCGTTAACCAAGGTAAAAGGAAAGTCCATAGACTTTCCTTTTACCTTTCACACCCGACGCTGCGTTTCGATACGTTGCGGTACGACGCGTCCCGGCGCATTTTATCGTCGGGAATCGCCGTTTCCCCTTCGGGGTAATTAACTACCACCGCCGCTACTCAGCGTCGCACCGGAGTTTCCCGACACGCCCCAACGCGTGCAGGAGACGTTCTCCTGCACGCTTTTGGTGTGTAACGAGCCTAAACATTCTTAGTGTGATTTGTTTGTTTGTTTTTTTTCTTTTTATTGGAGCAATTTTGTGCAGCAGATTACAAATATTGTTACTGAACAGCTTCTGTAAACTCCTGGAAAACCGGTCTGATCTAGCGGTTTTTCAGAGCGGTTTGCCACTTTCCTATACTTTAACATTGAAGCAGAAATGCCTCAAATCTAAAAAATGCTGCAGCCCCTGTTGTTGTGGAAAAAACAAACCTCTCTGGTGTGCACCATCCCATTCACTTTCATTAGCCAAGCGGTTTTCCCCCTGCAAGTGTTAAAAAAAAAAAAACTGCTTCAGAACCACTCTAGTGTGCACCAGCCCTTTGGCCTCAATTCACTAAGCTTAACTCCTGTCTTTAATAACTCTTCAGAGCTGTTTTACAGTTATCACAATTATATCACCATGGTGATAACTGTAAAACAGCTCTGAAGAGTTATTAAAGACAGGAGTTAAGCTTAGTGAATTGAGGCCATAGTGTCTAAAAAGAGGAGGTAGTGGTGGACATACCACCTCATTCAGTTAACAGTTTAACCCTATTTTGGCACCTCTGTTCCTATTTATAAGTGTATTGCCTAGTTGTGATGTAAATGGTACTAGGAGAAGAAACACAGAGACAACGGGAGCCCAAATTGTGCAGTATGTCACAGATGAATGGGTAGGTATAGGTGTTCAAAAAAGGGAATACTCACAAAGGTGGGTTGCACACGGGGCAACCGACCACTCAAAGCAGGGATGCCAGCAATACTGGAGACGGTCGCTCTATTGTTGAAAAACCTCATGCACTCTAAAACTGTGAGGTGGTGTGGGTTCCACCTCAGGTTAGGTGTATGGGACTCCCCTTACCAACTCGTGGGAGGGGGGGGGGGGAGAGTATAACACAGAAGGGGGTAAAGAGGCGCCCAATGAAGTATAAAAAGTTTAAAAACACACTTAAAACTAAAGCTTGAGGTGGCTAACCTCATAGAAGACAACTCACTTAGAGTAGAAAATATTTATTAACCAGCACAGGCAACGAGATAAAGGGAGGGGGGACACCAAGAGCCCAATAGTGTGATATT
The DNA here is from genome assembly GCF_040937935.1 of Hyperolius riggenbachi. Lineage (NCBI taxonomy): Eukaryota > Metazoa > Chordata > Amphibia > Anura > Hyperoliidae > Hyperolius > Hyperolius riggenbachi. The sequence goes on from NC_090656.1 coordinate 141,355,131, forward strand.
GTATAGATGATAATTAATAATGAGTAATATAACAATTTAATACTCACAAACCAGGGTTACCATCTAGTAGTGATGGTCAAGTAGATGCAAATAACTTCGAGTTGATGCAAATCTATGCAGCTTGAAAATGAACCAATCAAATCCTGCTGAGGTAAAATTTGATTGGTTCATTTTCAAGCTGCACAATTTTTCATCAAATCGAAGTTATTTGCATCTGCTTGACACTATCACTATCGTCTAGCACACACTAAACTATACTTGTTCCCTGTGAGGCTCCTTTTGGTGCATTTGTGCTTGAGTAGCATCCGGAATGTTTCTCTGAAGCATCCAATGGTAGTCTGCCATCCTTGTAATGCTCCATTTTCCTTGGCATCTCCTTTTCATCTCTTTAATGTCTTGGTGGAATCACTCACCTTGTTCACTCTCAGCTCCCACATTTTTAGGAAAGTAGTCAAGGTGTGACTGGAGGAAATGCGCCTTCAAACTCATCAGGCAACCTAAAGCTTGAAATGCTTTGAGCATTTGTCCGATGTTTTTGTAATGAGGATCTTTGTTATTGCTTAAAAATGTCTGTACGACTTATTTAAATCCACTGGATTCTTCAGGAAAGATTAACCCCTTCTACCATTTTAGAAGCAGACTCAGCGCTGAGGCTTACACATACAGCATACTGCTGAGTATCCCAGTAGTCAGATATGTCACTCAGAGCAGCAGTAATTTGGATTTTAAATTTGGTGAAAAAAAAAAAATTAAAAAAATTCCAAAAATTAAAATTTAAGTCTATTTCGCGTCTTTGTGGCAAATCAAGACATCTAGAAGTTTTTTTTCAATATTTTATTTGTTTTTAGCACACCAACATATATGGAAATAAAACCTTTTTTAGTTGCAGATCTGTGGTATTTGCTGTAAGATTACTTGCAGTTCAGCCTTTTCCTCTGCTGGTCCTGTATGCATCACATATTCCTCCCTTGCTGTATTCTATAGCTGCTTGATATAGAATGTATTGCTTTGTGTTCTCTGGGCGATTGTAGTCTGCTTGCTACAGCCGCTGCTCTCTGCATACAAGCATAAACCTGTCAAAATATGGGGCAGACAAGGGAGAGAGCAGCAATAATCACTGCTGAGCTAACTTGCAAGACAATATTAGTCTGCGACCTTCAGTCTGGTAATCACCAGTAATATGGGGAGTGCAGCAGTCCATATTGGTAGACACTAAGTTCCAAGACTGTTCTGATGCTCCTCATGTAATGGAATCTTTCCTGTTCTGCATACCCGGTATCTTCCCTTCAAGTATTTGACATCTGGAACAGGATAACGTCAACTGTGTATTAACGAAGTAGCTTGATTCCACCACTGTAAACGCTGCTACTGGGAGGAAACGCTGCAAACCTCCATGCAGGTGCTAGCACCTCACACTCTACAATTGCACAAGACTCGCCAGATAATACTTCAGATATCACACTGCCATTTAGTCAACCAGGCAGTAAATCAAATCTGGTTTCTTTCGACAGCTGTGGAATTTACCTCAAAGACAAGTGATCATATCTTACCAAAATGTACTAAAATTAAAATACTGCACTCACAAGAGAAAATCATGATGCAGCATTGTAGGATTCCAGACTGGCTAATTACGCACAATACGTACAGTGTCCTGTGGACCACCCGTTTTGACCCTCTATAGACCTGTTGCTGCCTGTAACACCCCCCCTCGCCCCCTCCTTCTTGGAATCAAGCTACTTGGGTAATGCTCTATTGAAGTTATCCCAGTGCTCTCTGCAGTTAGAAATAGATCTTGCCGGTTTTGTTTGTTTGTTTGTTTAACTGCTTATTTTCTTTTTAGTTGTCTGAAGACTGGCAAATTGATTACGAGTCCTACAACTGGAGAAAGCTGGACACTGACAGTGAGGAGTGCAAGACACTTGTGAAAGAGTATTTCTGCTGGGAAGGAGAGTTCAAGCATGTAGGCAAACCTTTCAATCAAGGCAAGATCTTTAAGTGAGGACCTCTGGGAGAAAGAGAGGAGCTGTGTATGATTTGAAGAGAGAACTGGGGGCAACTTTTCTCTTCAAACAGATCTCTATCTTTTATCCTAAGATGGAAAATAAATAGTGAATTGAAACACTTTGTTTCTGGTTGTGTGTTTTTTGTTTTTTAATTGATTTCATGGGATGTGCGCATGTGTAACAATATGTGTAGATTTCACCTTGGCTGAATCTTCCCCACCGTGTTAGGCAGAATCCCCACCCTCTCCCTTATCATATAAATGATGGCAGTATTTGTCTGATCTGTTCATCCAAATCACGTAGGAATTCATAGCCTTATCTCCTAGTATACTTGGGTATTCACATCAAATTTTAATTGGTCAATCATTGGCTTATGTTAGCACCTCCATGCAGTATGAGGGTTTACATATGCAATCTTTTCATAGTAGTCAAAATATTTTAGCCCTCATACTACATAGAAGTGTTTACAATTGGCTAATCAAAATCTTAAAATGAAGAACAAAAACAGAGAGCCCCAATATAGTGTAGTATTTAAGTCAGTTGTATGATGCAAGTAAAATTTCAGTAGGCAACCACTAACATACATACATATTTTGCATATAATAATGCTATTAACGGCTATCTGGCTAATCAAAATGTACACCATGCATGGTCAATGAGATGCAAATATCGGGGATTATGCAAATTGGACATGGACAAATGAAGCTAAGGTGGGATTTGAATGGTCAGTTAGCAAGATGTAGGGACTTGCATGCATTTGCATACCCCTGCATCAACTTTAATTATTCTGAGTTGATGCAGAGTTACGAAGTTCTCAATGTAGGTAGCTTGAATAAGCACCAATCAATCTGATATGCACTCAGAATTTGCATAAGCTTTGCAACAACTCTTAATGATTTGCATCTCATTGACCATCCCAGCTAGTTACATGCGCAACCTTTTTAGGCCTGGAACCCACTAGAAAGCATTTATTTTTAATTTTTCTTCAGTCTATGACAGCCGATCACTGTCAGGTCTCCCAGGGGGACAGCTGTGTGACTGACTTAGATCACAGCGCTGTACGGCACTGAAAGACAGCGATTTTGCCGGCTAACAGTCTCCAAGTGGCGATCGCCACTGGGAGACTGAAGGCGGCGCTTCGCCTATCAAGTGGAGATCAGCGTGCGCGATCTCCAGCAAAACAGGCCCACAGGACCTTATGCCAAACGGTGTTAGGCAGTCCTCGGGCTGCCACCACGTTCGCCCATCGGCGTGACGCAGTTAAAGGACCTCTGTCAAGAAAATCTCAATTTAAAATGTAAAACTATACAATTAAGTACATTTCTTCCAGAGTAAAATGAGCTATAAATTACTTTTTCTCCCATGTTGCTGTCACTTGCAGTAGGTAGTAGAAATCTGACAGAACCGACAGGTTTTGGACTAGCCCATCTCCTCATGGGAGGGTTCACAGGAATTTCTTTGTTTTCAAAATACTTAGTGAATGGCAGTTGCTCTGTCCAACTTCCAAAAAAAGTGTACGGTGAGCAGGGAGGTTGGTCAGCATCTTTGTATAAAGCTTTTTCAGGGAGCGTCTGTATAAAAAATAAAGACCATGCTGAGAATTTCCTATGGAGAGATGGACTAGCCCAAAACCTGTCGGTAATATCAGATTTCTACTACTTATTGTAAATGCCAGTAACATAGGAGAGAAGTAACTTATGGCTCATTTTACTCGGGAAGAAACTTGCTTCTTACTTGTGTTTTTAACTTTGAAGATTTTCGCGACAGTTCCTCTTTACTTTCAATAGTTTTTTATTGGTTTTTAAAATAGAATCAGAACAAGTTTACAGGTACAGTAGTAACTTTGAAATACATAACTTTATACAAACGTAACAGTAATGCAAGTAAAATACATCTCTGGATAAATATGATATAACGACATGGGTCACAATACTATGTGAGCTAATGGAATATATGAAACCCTGACCCAAAATTTAGCGCGTGGGGGAAATGACCCCCAGTGAGCTAGTTAGATACTTAAAAGCTGAGTGCTAAGAGGTTTGGTAACCCAGTTGGGGGTGGCAGCAACCGCCCATTCACTCAACCGAACCGGCTGGGCGGGGCTACCCTCCCCTATTTACGATTGTAGGCTTTTGAGATCCTATCTCCAGCGAGACAGGGTCGACATTACCGACCTTTAAAGGATTGCTCTAGCATCTTAGTAGATTCTTGAGATGTAGGGTTAGCTGAGGTTAGCGTTATATCAAGTTAGATTTCCAGTACCTATACTAAGGTAATTGAGAAGGGGAGAAGAGAAAGAAAGATAAATAGAAGGGGGTTAGGGAGGGGTAGAAAAGAAGATCGAGACCACGAGAACGGGGGCCCACCAATTTTCCTCACGATTGAAGTTAAAGTTTCTGATTTAACTTGTTAGCCCAGATGGGTATAATCAGTAACGTCCTAATTATACAATTGGTTCAGGCCCAAGGATATAATTGGTAAGGGGAGCCCATATCTTATTAAATTTTTTCATCGTGTCCATTGTTTTAGCTTTAAGCTTCTCAAAAAATAGGATGCGACAAAGTCTCTGTTTAACTTGATTAAAGGATAGAGTTGTGGTGTTCCAGGAGGCTGCTATTACTAATTTTGTGGCTGTAAAGATAAAGTTAACTAGAGCATTCTGAGTAGAGGTCAGGCTCGGATACGGAAGGCCCAGAAGTGTATGGATAGGATTTTTATGGATGGGGGTGTTAAGCAGTGATGAGGCCCACGTACAAACCCTTATCCAGTCTGTTTGCTTTTTTGCATTTCCACCACGTGTGGGTATGGGTGCCCGCCGTTGCACAACCCCTGAAACAGTTTGGCGTTGAGTTTGGTTTGATTTTTGCCAACCTTTGTGGGACTAGGTACCACCTGAATAGCAGCTTATAATTAACTTCAATTAGGTCAGCATTCACAGATACCCGAGGGATATTGTTCCAAATATCCTGTAGGTCTTCGTTTGCTATACTTACTCCCAGTTCTTTTTCCCATTTTGTTATATAGTCTGGTTTCCGTTCTGCTAATGTTCGTGTCAAATCTTTATATATCATGGAGAGTACTCCAGGGGAAAAGGGGTTTGTTGCACATATTGTTTCGTATGCTGTTCTACATGCAAGAGAGGAGTTATCAGGCAAATTAGATTTCATAAAATGATGTATCTGTCGATATCTGAAAATTTCCCCTTGGGGTAAGTTATGTTTCTCTTTTAAATAATCCAGTGATTTTATTCCTTGATCCGTGGTGAGATCCCAAACTCTCGTTAGTTGAGCTCTAGACCACCAGTGATAGCTAGCAGGGGATAATAAACCAGCTGGAAAGGATGGGTTGCCTAGAAAGGAAACCAGAGGTCGGTGTGGGGATATTAGCTTCCCTGAATATTTGCAACTGTCCCATATTACAAGTGAGTTTTGGAGTATGGGGTTAGAGATTTTATTTCGTTCAGAGGGAGAGATCCAGAGGAGATTTTGTATTTTGATAGGATGAATAATATGCTCCTCAATACTCACCCAAGAGGGCTTCCCTGCATTTGCATGCCAGCTGGTCAGTGAGGCCAGCTGGGCAGCCTTATAATATAGTTTTAAGTCGGGAACACCTAAGCCTCCATTAGAGCGTTGCAGAAGTAGGTATTTTCTTTTGAAGCGGGGCTTCTTAGGACCCCAGATGAAATTGTTAACTTTTTTTGCAGGGTTTCGATAAATGTAGAGGGGACGGGTACCGGGAGTAACCGAAACACATAGAGGAGCTTGGGGAGGAAAGTCATTTTGACAGCTGCAATTCTGCCCATCCATGAGATTGAATACTTCTTCCAGCACTCCAGCATCTCGCAGAGTTCCCGGGATAGTGAGGGGTAATTATAGCGGAATAATGTGTCATAGGAGCTAGTGAGATATATGCCTAAGTATGGGAGTTTGCAGTCCTCAACTTGGAATTCAAAAGTGTCTTGAAGAGCTTGCATTAATGTCGGAGGTAAGGAAATATTTAGTGCTTTTGATTTTGTGGGGTTGATATGTAGTCCCGAAATGTTGCCGAATTGTGTTAACATTTTGTTTAGAGCGAGTAAGGATTTGGTAGGGCGAGTAATACACATGGTAAGATCGTCCGCAAATAGAGCGATTTTATGCATGTTACTGCCTACCTGTATGCCCTGAATATCTGGAGAATTACGGATCAGAATGGCTAAAGCCTCGATAAGTAAGGCGAAAAGTAGTGGGGATAAGGGGCACCCCTGACTGGTACCACGTGTAATAAGGAAGGGGGATGATCTGAATCCTTGGTATGAAATTGCTGCTGATGGCGTAGAATACAAGGCCCTGATCCAATTGATCATGTTCTCGCCAAAACCCCAGTGCCGCAACACAGCTAACAGGTATGACCATGCCACAGAATCGAATGCTTTAGTGATATCTAGCGCCAGTAGCATTGCTGGGGTAGAGGTAAGATGAGCATGATGAATTAGATGCGTTAATCTGCGGACACCGTCACCAGCTTGCCTTTGGGGCATAAAGCCTACCTGGTCATTATGTATGAGGGTAGTGATTTCGGTATTTAAGCGATTAGCCAGGATCTTAGCCAGAATTTTGATGTCCAAGTTCAATAAAGAGATAGGACGGTAGTTAGACCAGATTTGTGGGTTAGTATTTAGTTTGGGGATCATACTAATAAGTGCTGAAATGGTTTCTTGATGAAATTTCGCCCCCTTAAGGATGTTGTTGAAAGCTTTAACTAGATGTGGGGACAGAATCTTGCTAAACTTCTTATAATAAACAGCCCTAAAACCATCTGGTCCTGGTTGTTTATTTAGTTTAAGATGTTTTATTACCTGTTGGACCTCCAGTAAGGATTTCCTTGTCTAGGGATTCCCTCAGTCCCTCGGGGAGTGCTGGAAGAGGTATTTTGGATAAAAAGTCTCTAATCTGCGTGGGGGAAGCTTTATCAGGGGAGTTGTATAATTTTTCAAGATTGGAGCGGAAAGTTTCGACAATTTTAATAGGGTTGGCGGACAGTTGGTTATGCTCGGTCTGTAAGGAGATGGGCTTGAAGGACAAGTCCGATTGTCTCAATCTATTAGCTAGCAAAGTGTCTGGTTTATTGCATTTAAGATAAAATTTTAGTTTGGCAGAGGTAAGTTGTTTCTCTGCCGACTCTGTCAGAGCAAGATTAAGTGCTGTTTCAGCTTTTAAAAGTTCTTTTTTGTTGTCCGGGGAAGGGGCTTCCCTAAATGTGTGCTTCTGTAAACTTTTCCTCTAGCTTTGATAATACCTGCTGTTTTTCTTTTTTCCTTCTGGAAGCAATTTGAATAAAAGTGCCTCTAATTACTGCCTTGTGGGCTTCCCATACCGTTAGGGCAGGGATGTCAGGATCAAGACCATTGAGAGTAAAGTATTCAGTTAATTGTCCACTTATCTGTTTTGTGATATTTTCGTCCGTGAGGAGATATTGATTCAAGGCCCAGCGGAATTCAGCTGGGCGTTGAATCAGAGAGGAAAGCACAATAACATACATGTTATGGTCAGACCAAGGCGTAGGGCAAATTTTAGCTGATTTAACTGAGGGTAGCAGGGAGGATAGAGTCCAGCAGTGATCAATTCTGGAAAAGGAGGAGTGAGCACTGGAATAGAATGTGAATTCCTTCTTACAAGGATTCAGCTCTTGCCAGATATCAATTAATTTAAGCGACTTGAATGCTGACCTAATTGTTTCAGTCTGTTTCGTATTCCCTGAGTCTGAGACCCCTTTCGGCGTTTGTTTATCCCAGAACGGGTGTAGACAATGGTTGGTATCTCCACAGATAAGGAGAAATCCTTTGCTATGTTTATTTACTACATTGAGAAGATGTGAGATGAAGGGAGCCTGTTTATCATTAGGGGCATAGTAGGAGATAATGGTAAATGGGTCATCTTGTAAAGTACCAACCAGTAAGATGTACCTACCTTCCGGATCCGAGACCGACTTAGTGAGAGAAAAGCTCAAGTTGTTTCTAATAGCAATCAGTACGCCTCGTTTTTTAACCTGAGCGCTAGCGTAGTAGACCTGTCTATAGTCCTTGTATAGGAATTTGGGCTCATGGTTCTGTATAAAATGTGTTTCCTGGATACAGATGATGTCGGCTTGAGACCGCTTGAAGTGTTGGAAAGCCTTGGTTCTTTTTAAAGGGGAGTTAAGTCCCTGGGCATTGATTGAGACAATTTTTAGAGGAGAGTTCATAGGGGGTGAATTGAAAAAAGACAGGGAGGGCACCCCGCTCCCATCGTGTGGTCATAAGAAGAAGAAGAAAAGGGGGTTAAGAAGAAAATAGAAAAAGAACGAGCAGATGTGAAGTAAGTAGACTTACACATTGTGATAGGGTATAAACTCAGCAAGAGCTACCCTATCTAGGTGGTATTGATACCGGTGGTACAAGTACCAGGGGTATCAGAGTATGTGTGTCCTCGATGGATATGTTCCGTCAAGGGACAAGTGGAGGAGCATGGATCGCACACGGGGCAGATCCCGGCATTATTAGAGAAATTGTATGCGCTAAAGATTCCAGCATACGTGACTTGAAAAGAATAAGTAACAACTGTGGTATAGTAGGAAGGGGATTCAGGTAACTTATCAGGCCTTGGGATTAGTGAATGACTGTGGCCTTGATATGTCAGGTAAGCATTAACTTCACGAAGGTAAAACCCGCGTTCAGACACTAGGAGGGAGGTCAGTACATATTAATGTGTGTCCTTGATCACCTAATGGAGGGAGTTATGTTTACAACCTGAAAGAAGCATACTTTTCTAAGAGAGCCTATTTGTCCCAGAATGGGGGGGTGGGGGGGGGGGAGCGTATAATTTGTAGAATATAGCAAAGTTACATTGCACAGGCCAAGCACTAGAAGGGCACAACTTAAGATAAATGAGGGTCATGGTAGGGTGCCTAAGTTTAGTCTAATGTGGCACTTTTAAAAGGGTAATGATAAGTTTCGAGTTCAGGTGACAAATAAGTATAGTCTACGGGGGTAGAGAAACTTTGTCCGCAGGGGAGATTGTAGAAGTAAGGGCCTTATTTGCTTTAGTGGTACTATGGTGCCCTCCTGTGTCTGGCCTGCGCGCTGCATTACATAACCCATAATTAACACACGGTGTTGACTTACGCATACATTTTGATACAAAATATAATTCACCTTGATAGGATTGGGGAGGGAAAAGGGGAGGAGGTAATTGGGGGGTAAGGAGAGGTAGCTGGGAAGAAGTAAAGGTATCCCTGTAATACAGTTGACCTTTTAACTGTGATATTATACGGTTTAACTTCACAATCGTTAATTTCAAACTCGCATGTATGGAGGCACCACAGTATTATCAACCATTCTAAATTTAAATGCGTAAAAAAAAAGGTATTAGGGTCATTAAATACAGTAGCATAGCAGATTAATGATCGTGTGAGCCGCTTAGGTATGCAACCTGAAGATATACATATTTAGCTGTTCATTAGTTGAAGCCGTATCAGCGTACGTGCAGTCAATAATTTAGGGTGAGTGCCTCCCAAATAGCTGCAACGCGTGAGAATCTAACAGCTACTGCTATAATGCGATTGGGCCAACTTGCAACAGAAGTACACTGCGCGGGCCAAGCCCCAGGAAGCTGCAGCATGGATAGATGGAGTCGTGTTAGTATACATGAGTTTATTTAAATGCGTAGCTTTTAAGGGATTAATGAATGCTAAGCTGGTGAAATCTTGCCCACGGAGGACAGTGCAGAAGCTGAAACATTTTTTGTTTTAATGGTGCTACGGTGCCCTCCTGTGTCCGGCCCGCGCACTGCCCCAAATAGATAATAACACACGGTGTTAATGTGAGCTTGTATTTTGATGCAAAATAAAATTAACCCTAATAGGATTGGGAAGGGAAGAGGGATAAAGATAGTTAGGAAAGAGGGGGAGGTGGCCAGGGAGGGGTAGGGGTATCTCTGTAAAGCATTCAACCCTTGTATGTGCTGAAACGCAGTTTAAAATTCTAGGAATTACTTTCAGGTTCATATATACAGAGGCACAACAGTAGTATCTATTATTTACTAAGTTCTAAGTTAAGTACGTGACAAGAGACATTAGAGTTATATAATGCAAAAACATTAGCGGGGTATTTACCAGAGGAGTCACTTAGCTATTCAGCCTAGAGGGGAACATTTCAGCTAGCTTAAGCTCTATTTACGTATAGCTAATTGGCATAGTAAAGAAGTACTTCCTATAAATGATATATAAATTAAGAGTCCAGCGGCAAGAGCTTTAGTAAAATAAAGTAATCGTGGCATTTACAGCATGACATATTGAGGAGGTCAGTCTATGTGTATGCTGTAGATTGGGTCGGGAGCTGATGCTGAAGATCAAGTGTCATCTGCGGAGGGAACAGTTCTTTTGTGGCGGGAAACAGCCGTTAGGCTCGGCCACATGGGACAAAATGGCTCCAAGAAAAAGGGTAATACAGAGCTACGTTGCAAATCGAACATTGTCAAAGTCGAACTGACAACTAACTGTGTCAAAACAACTCCAGAGGTTAAACATTTAAACATAGGGGAACATATCAAAAGGCCCCTTAACTGGGTGGTAATAAACCCGTAGGGAATGTCACGAAACAGTAGTGACAAGGGATGAGGATAAGGCATGTATAACACTGCGGGTGACACTTATCTCAATCAGGCGACATCCTGGAAAACTTGCGAAGATAGCTCTTTGAGTGCAGTAGATCTCCGTTTCTTCTGCCTTTGCTCTTTCGGGGTTCCCGAGGATATGAGAGGCAAGCTAGAAAGGCTTCTTTGTGAGGATGGCAAAGAGGGTGTTTTGGCCGGAGAGGGCGGTGGTGGAGGAAGGGGGAGATCCAGGGTTTGAAAGTGCTCTTGCAGCTCTTGCACGGTGATTGCGGTGTAGGTACGGTTGTTCATAGTGAAAGACATCGAGAACGGGAATCCCCATCGGTATTTCACTTGACGGTCCCGCAAGATCTGTAGATAGGGTTTCATTTCTTTACGTCTGAGCAATGTTGCTAGAGAAAGATCTCCGTAGATTTGGTAGCTATGCCCTTGGAATGAGAGTGATTGGGCCGCCCTAGAAGCCTCCAGGACTTGTTCCTTTGTCTTGTAATATAAGAATTTCATCACTATGTCTCTCGGGGGACCATCAGCCTTCTTGGTCGAGAGAGCTCGGTGGACCCGATCCAGCTCCAATCTTTTGACGGGCACTTCAGGGACCAGCTCCTGCAGGAGTGCTGTAACAGTACCCGGGATATCCGTGATGGACTCCGGCAGACCCCTGATACGCAGATTGCCCCTTCTGGATCTGTTCTCGCTGTCCTCAGCTTGTCTCTTCAAGGTAAGTATTTCCTCTTGCAGTTTGAGGACTTCTTCTTCGTGCCCTTCTAATACTGTGGTGGCGTTGTCCATGCGGTCCTCCAGAGAGGAGGTTCTCTGCGATAGAATCCGGATCTCTTTCAGCAAGTCGTTGCCCAGTTGTTTATTGGCGGCAGTGACTTCTTTACGGATCACCCCACTAATCTTAGCTAGAAAATCTTGTTTCATCCTCGGGGGAGATGAGCGCTCTCCATCAGAGAATCCCCGGCTGTCTTCTGAGGCATAGCCGTCTGCATGATCATCCGCCATCACATCAGAGAGGGCAGAGCCTCGTGAGGCGCGGGCCTTGCCTGAGCGAGAAGAGGATCTGTTCGATTTTTGGCTTGAGCGAATCTTGTTCCCAGACGCCATTATGCCTAAAGTGTGCGGCAGGTGTTCCCACAGCTATTTCCAGTGGAGGGAATAACAGAAGCGTGGTATGCTGAGAGCTATGCCGGGATGTTGCTCCGCGTGAAGCACGAGGGTGAGATCAGGCAGCCATCACCAACCCCGCGCGCATGCGCCTCCGACAGTTCCTCTTTAAAGAGAAACCGTAATTAGGAATTGAACTTCATCCCAATTAGTAGCTGATATCCCCTTTCCCATGAGAAATCTATTCCTTTTCTCAAATTGATCAGGGGGCTCTGGCTGAATTTTTTGTGGTGAAACCCTTGCCACAGTGTACTGACATCACACTGTTTGAGCCTTGTTGCATTGTGGGTAATGACAGCAGTTTCCAACTGCCAAAAAAGCAAGCAGCATTTCCTTCCAGTGACATAACCTGCCACAGTAAAAATGCAATCGGTTACAACACAGTACTCTGAACAGCCCCATAGAAGTGTATGGACAGTGAGTTGACTTGTAGAATTATTCTGCAAAACAACTGAGCACTGAACAGGGCCTTAGGATTGTACCCATTTAAACAGGCACACAAATCTAGACAAATCAACCTTCAAACACCAAGGCATGACATTTGAAAAAAATCCTTGCCTAATTTTTTGTGGGCATGCCTAATTTAGTTTATGTTCAGACCCCTATACAGTGGTATAGACCCCTATACAGTCAGAATTTTAGCCAGACCATTTTAATGTTAATCCTATACATTCTAATCTCACATCTCATCAATATCTTGGTTTGGTGATGACCATTGCTAGGAGAGACTGTCCATGTTGTTATTCCTCCCACCACAAGCTAGTTCTAGTTCAGTGCTCCATTGCATCGCAGATTCATTCTGCATGTCAACTCACTGCCCAACTCATGGGCCTGTTCACGTTTGTTTTTGTTTTTTTTATAAATCAGTTGCTCTGTTTATAATGGAAAGGACAACTGATTTGTAAAGTAATGTCCATGCTTTTCTATGGATCGGTTCACACTACACACATTTTTAACTGAAGGCTTTTTTTCCCAATGTACTGCTTTGGATAGTTAGGACAACTGTAGCAGGAGGTATGGGGAAACTGCCATATTTCCTTTTTAAGCAATACCAGTTGCCTGGCAGGCCTGCTGATGATCCCTTGCTTCTAATACTTTTACCCACAGCCCCTGAACAAGTATGCAGCATATCGGGCGTTTCTGACATTGTCCGATATGGCAAGATTAGCTGCATGCTTGTTTCTGGTGTGATTCAGACACTACTGCAGCCAAATAGCCCAGCAGGACTGCCAGGCAACTGGTATTGTTTAAAAGGAAATATGGCAGCCTCTATTCTCACGGCAGTTGTCCTTTAAAATGCAGCTGATTTTCAGAGTATAGTGTAAGAGGCCTAACTTGCTGCATGCAAGATTTGTAATGAAGTCTGTCAAATTTCCATTGCGGTTCACACTAGAATGGATGCGTTGCGCTACTGCCCACTGAATCTAGCATAAAGGTGGCTGTGCAAGATGCAATATTTTGTGTTTTTTTTAATTTTGTTTTATATAGTAAAGATCTGGTTGGACGTGATGGAAGAATGTTTGCTTTGAATATTATATGGTCGATAAAATCTAGTAGATAAAAATGAATGGTGGACAAAAAGTGCCCATCCAGAGCTAAAAATTATATACAGTGTAGTCTCCTTATAGTTGATCTCGGGATATAGTAAACTCAGTCCTCAGGTCCCAGCAACTGTATAAATATACAATGTATGGCCAATGTATGTATGTATTAACCTCCCTGGCGGTAAGCCCGTGCTGAGCACGGCTATGCCGCCGGGAGGCACCGCTCAGGCCCCGCTGGGCCGATTTGCATAATTTTTTTTTTTTTTTTGCTGCACGCAGCTAGCACTTTGCTAGCTGCGTGCAGTGCCCGATCGCCGCCGATCCGCCGCTATACGCGTCGCCGCAGCCGCCCCCCCCCAAAAAAACGTATTTGCTTCCCCTTGGCGGATTTTGACAAACCGCCAGGAGGGTTAAACCAGTAACGCGTAAAAATGTATGTTACTGTTCCTGCACTAGCGGGAATGCGTAAAAATGTATGCAATGCGGCCTGCAGACCTCCGAGGTTGGCAAGCTGCCAGCGGGGGACTGGAGCAGCAGTGAGTGACTACGAGGGCACAGGATGGCTGCATGGGGCTGGTAGAAGCCCCAGGTAAGTGAAACTCATTTTTTTATTTTGCTTGGACCTTCCTTTTAATACTCTATTAGTTTATACATTACCACTAGTGGACAAGTAGTTACAGGCAGCACCCAACCATCTAGATGTGACGTGCTATTGGTCGTTGTCCCTCTGTCTCCAGGAACAGCAAGCAGGAACTCCAAGAGAAGAGACCCAGCACCGTCTTCAAGTGTATTATAAACTCTTTTATTTATTTAAAGCATCAAAAAGACAAAAAGGGCAATGTTGATTTGTTGGCTCTCCTGGACTGGCTGCCGCTGGTATGTGGCCGCCAGTCCGGGTTGGCCTTCAAAATATTTTATTGATTTTTTGCCTATTTCTTTCCCGACTGGCCGCCAGGGATGGACGCCAGTCGGGACAGAATTGGTAATTTTGTTCTCGCCGGCCCAGACTGGCCGCCACTATTAAGGCGGACGCCAGTCTGGGAGGGTGAGATGTGGTTATTTTTGTTGTGACGTTCGGTGTCTGGCCGCCAGACACCTAGCGTGAGTTTTGTCATTTTTTTTCTTTTTTTCAGATTTCTTTTATTATATATTGTTGACACTCATTCCTATTAGGGTTAGGAGCATGTACATTTTTCAATCTGTAAAAATCAGTTTTATGCGTAACCGGTATAGGCGATTGGATTGAAACATCTATGGCTTAGACGATTTTTGCTTCCGGGTGTTTACGCGTATGTTTGTACGCATACGCATAGATTTTACCCATATGCGGATATTCAATGCGGATTTCCGCGTGGTGATTGTATTGGAATATGTTTTTTTACGCGTACGTTTTTACGCATACGCATTGTATATAACCACATGCGGATTTTCAATGCGGATTTCTGCATGACGGTTGAATGACGTTTTTACATTCAGAACATGCTCTACCCTCATGGGTCGGCCCTCCAGTGGCCATTTTAAAATGATTGGAGTGTATAAATAGATGTAGTTCCCCATCAGGTCCTCCACCAGATGGGAGGGCCTACAAGCAGGAACTTAACCTAATTGGTTGATGACAGGGCGTCCAGACCATTTTGATTGGCTCCCTAGTGGATCAAGGACTATTTAAGGCTGATTGTGTTTCATGTATTCAGAGGGCTTGTCAGCTTGAGAAAGAGAGGAGTCTCCTCTCGAAACGTCGCACAGACTTGCCCTTTTTGTCTTTTTGATGCTTTAAATAAAAGCGTTTATAATACACTTGAAGACGGTGCTGGGTCTCTTCTCTTGGAGTTTATACATTACCACTAGTGCTAGGGGCACTTTATTTATTCGCCCAGTTTTCTCTCTCTCCCTGCTTAAAAATTATACTTCATTCCTCACACAGCTCACAAATATACTTCACTGTGTCACAGCATGCAACAGACCTGAGGAGGTAACATGTAGCTAGAAGTGCTGTAATATTGCTGTAATGCAACTAGCGGGGAGATGAGTATACACTATTCCTGATTGACTTGCTTGTGACTTTTCACTCCAGGCTGCATCAGCTTTGCCCGCTGCTATGTGGTGGTGCTGAGAGGCTGTTTACAAGGGCATTATTATGCTTCATACACACTTGAGATAAAAGTCTTTGGAAAAGGCAAGATCACAGACCAATCTTACCACCCTTCATGTAGTATGAGAGCCATACTCTACACAGTCTATTCTATGGAGCTGCACTCCCCATCAGATAAAATCTTTGCAAGATGCTGCACACAAAGATGCCCGTACACACTCAAAAGATCATTATCTGCAAAAGATCTGTTCCTGCAAAATATCCATTCCTGCAAAATGCATTCATAGTCTATGAGATCTGCAGATCATCATACACACTTGGTTTAACAGACAATCATCTGCAGATCAGATCCACCAGGATGGATTTTCAGATCTGCAGATGATTGCCAGATATGCAGATGAAGTCTGTTAAACCAAGTGTGTATGAGGATCTGCAGATCTCATAGACTATGAATGCATTTTGCAGGAACAGATCTTTTGCAGATAATGATCTATTGAGTGTGTACGGGCATCTTTGTGTGCAGCATCTTGCAAAGATTTTATCTGATGGGGAGTGCAGCTCCATAGAATAGACTGTGTAGAGTATGGCTCTCATACTACATGAAGGGTGGTAAGATTGGTCTGTGATCTTGCCTTTTCCAAAGACTTTTATCTCAAGTGTGTATGAAGCATTAGGATCTTTATCAATCAGAGAAGCAAAGATAAACACATTGCTGGAATCTTTAGGTGATTAAACTATACACTGAGGAGTTCATAGCAAACCCCCTGTACAGGAACATGGTCTAGCCCTCTAATGCTAGGTACACGCGATACGTTTTTGCGTTCGATAGATTATTTCTGTCATGTCTGATATTACTTTCGATCGTTTTAGTGCTTGATTTCTCATAGAAGTGAATGGAAATTGATAATAGAATTGAGCAGAAAATTGCCCGAAAAAAACGCATCGTGTATACCTAGTAAGACTACACAAGAAAAGCAGAGTTCTGAAAACCAAAACACTCAAAGAAAAATAGAAAACATTAAATCTCTAAAAATATTTTAACCTCCCTGGTGGTACGCAGATGCAGTGGCTGCGTCCACGGGAGGGATTATTTTTAATAAAAAAATGTTTTCTACTTGTTAGCTAGCCCTAGGCCAGCTATGTGCGGCAAGTCCCCCAGCACCTCTCTGACCGTCTCCCCCCCCTTGATCGCCACCGGCAATATTTACCCGTCTGCGATCCCGCGAGAGCCGCAGCTTCAGCAATAAGCTTCACTGTCGCTATGGCAACGATCGGACATGTCATGACGTCATGCGCAGTCCCGATCCTTCCCATGGCGAAGCCTGGAGCTGATTGGGAGGCTGCAGGATCCCTGGGGGGGGGGGTTACATATACCGGCGGCGATCGATGGGGACTTGCCACATATAGTTAGCGAAATGCCAGCTTAACAATATAAAACAGGGCCATGTGATCCCCTGCGGCGGCTAGCCCGACGCTGTCAGGCTTACCGCTAGAGAGGTTAAATTCAATAATCTCTATAGGCAGAAAAAAAAGATGTAAAACGGTCTGATTGCCAGTCCAGCACCTAAATATCAACAGCCTCGTTATTACAGTCTCTCCTCCATCTGAGATGCAGTATATCCTTAAGGGTTATAAACAAATGATCCAATTCTGAGAGGCACATTTCTCAATGGGTGTAGACCATAGGCAGTATGGCTCCATGTATGTCCTTATAGCACCAATGACACAATCATCTTTAGGTAGTTCACTTAAGATCATCAAAATGCAATATCAAGGTTTAGACAAAGGATCCAGTCCCCACTAGTTCTGATGCAGACCAGAAAGATACTGCTGCCAATGATTAGAAATCAGTCTGAGGACCACAGATGTCCAATTGCAACATCCAGATAAGCTTGGGATCCAAGAAAGTAACAGCAACAGTGCATGTGCAGTAGTCAGCAAGGATATGCAATAAGAGTATACTGAGTTCAAGCAGCATATAGCATTAAGAAGCTGATATACACTAGCTACCACTCTTGTAGAGGAAGCGGCATCTGTAAGCATGAGTCTATGTGCCGAGGCTTGAATGCTTGTAAGCAAGGAGGCTGTAGAAGTCACGGCTGTGTTGGAGGACAGGCTGGATAGTGAAGGGCTGTGGGTGGCTAGTAGTCGACCGGGTTAGCCGGATGATCCGGCTCCTCAGGACCTCAGACCGTGAGATTCCTGCCAGCGAGATTGCGGATATCCCCGACGCCATAAAAGGGGTCTTACCCGGAAATGCATCAGCCGAATCCAACATAGGGAGCGGCTTCTTGCGTCCCAAACCGCCTGGAGCGGGCGGAAGTACGTGAGGCCGTGCATGTCCAATGCGCCGCCTCTGTATCCAGGCCAGTATGTGTGGACAATAAACAAGGGGTCGGGCTGCTAGGCAACCACAGCACCATACAATCCAGCCCCCGGTGTCTGTGCATGGGTAGAAACTCAGCCGCCAAGGTGGCACCCCAAGAAAGAAGGTAAGAGGGGGAAGAAAGAAAAGGAGAAAAAAAAGAAAGGTAGAGAAAGAAGAGAAGGAAAAGGGAGGAAAGCTTCTTGAAGTGTAAATACCACCACTAGGCGGCGGAGCAACACTGCCGGGCTAAAGGGGATTCCGCTCAAAAAATTAGCATGAATACACAACATTTTATCCAAAAAGTATATAAGTAACGAAGTAATCCTTTCTCATTTAATAATACAAAATCTTTATGGATTCATTATTTATTATATAAATCAAATATTTTCCAAGCATGCTACTAAAAGTGCACGTCAGAAAAAAGTTTTGGGCATTCCTGATTCCGGACAAAAGCAAGGGGACCACCCCAACTGAGGGGCAATGGCACCTCCCCCATCCCGAAACCATAGGCAAGGACACATTCAGGGAGGGACACTAAGCCCACACATTGAGAGATCACTGAAAAGGAGAATATTTTAATTCATCAGTTTAGTCCTAGTGGGACCATGGCTTTAAGTTCATATATTCAGTGACACTCGCGTTGTAATAATAGTTTATCAAAGTCTCCACCCCTCAATGGTGTATGTACACAATCCACTGCACTGACGTGTCTCGCGGAGCGAAGGTTGTGTCCGATAACATCCTGTGTATGTTCATAAATCCGTCTGCGAAAATTATGCCTAGTTTTGCCAATATAGAAGGCGTCATGTGCACTTAAGCACATATATGACACCCTCTGTTGAGCAATTTATAAAATGTTTAATTTGAACAGTTCTATTAATGTGGAAAAGTGTTGGATCGGCCCACCGTCACAAAAGGACATTGGTTGCACACCTGAAGACACCCTTTTCTCTACATGGGTCGACACGTCTATTGCCTACATAGTGACTCCTAACAATTCTATTTGTAATCGTGGGGCCTTTCGAAAAATGACTTTAGGTTTGTCTGGAACATATTGTCGAATCCTTACAACGTCAGTCAACAAGTGCCAATGTCTTGAAATAATTTTTTGAAACTGTCTTTGCTGTTTATTGTATGCTGTTATAATGGGTACCGTATCCATAACTGAATTTGATTTCCCCTGATATCTCAAAAGAGCACCACGATCCAACTTTAAGTCCCTATCATAGGCCTTTTGAATATTAGATTTTTAATACCCCCTGGCCCGGAATCTATCATTTAGTTCAACAGCTTAAGCTCTGATATCCTCCAGAGAAGAACAATTCCGTCTTGCCCGTAAGAATTGTCCGGTCGGGATGCGTTTAATGAGATGTTGGGGGTTAAAACTGTTGGCATGTAAGATAGTATTAGAATATGTAGGCTTTCTGCAAAGTCTTGTACTAAGATCCCCATTTTTCCCAATCTCTATCCAAAAAGGATAGGGACCTCACATCATCATTGCATGTTAATTTAAGGTTCAGGGAATTTTGGTTCAATATCTCAATGAATTCCAACAGAAGTGATTCCCCACCAGTCCACAAAAGCAAAATATCATTTATATACCTGTGCCACGCCTCCTTTCTTGGATCCCACGCTTATCTGGATGTTGCGATTGGACATCTGTGGTCCTCACAGACTGATTTCTGATCATTGGCAGCAGTATCTTTCTGGTCTGCATCAGAACAAGTGGAGACTGGATCCTTTGCCTAAACATGGATATTGCATTTTGATGATCTTAAGTGAACTACATAAAGATGATTGTGTCATTGGTGCTATAAGGACATACGTGGAGCCATGTTGACTATGGTCTACACCCATTGAGAAATGTGCCTCTCAGAATTGGATCATTTGTTTATAATCCTTAAAGGGATACTGTAGGGGGGTCGGGGGAAAATGAGTTGAACTTACCGGAGGCTTCTAATGGTCCCCCGCAGACATTCTCTGCCCGCGCAGCCACTCACCGATGCTCTGGCCCCGCCTCCGGTTCACTTCTGGAATTTCAGACTTTAAAGTCTGAAAACCACTGCGCCTGTGTTGCCGTGTCCTCGCACCCGCTGATGTCACCAGGAGCATACTGTGCAGACACAGACCATACTGGGCCTGCGCAGTACGCTCCTGGTGACATCAGCGGGAGCGAGGACACGGCAACGCAGGCGCAGTGGTTTTCAAACTTTAAAGTCTGAAATTCCAGAAGTGAACCGGAGGCGGGGCCGGAGCATCGGGGAGTGGCTGCGCCAACACAGGATGTCTGCGGGGGACCATTAGAAGCCCCGGGTAAGTTCAACTCATTTTCCCCCGACCCCCTACAGTATCCCTTTAAATGGGCACTATGGCGAAAAACTGTAAAATTTTAAATATATGCAAACATATACAAATAAGTACATTTTTTCCAGAGTAAAATTAGACATAAATTACTTCTCTCCTATGTTGCTGTCACTTACAGTAGGTAGTAGAAATCTGACAGAAGCGACAGGTTTTGGACTAGTCCATCTCTTCATAGGGTCATAGTGGTGTGTTGGTTGAGACGCATACGCTTGTTTCTACCTAGCATAAGAGCTTTTGTATTTAAAACTGACGGAGGATTTTACAGCAGCGAGGCAGAGCTGTGTGAGGAAGGAAATTGCTCCTAGTACTTGTGGTAATGTTACATAGTTACATAGTTGAAAAAAGACATACGTCCATCGAGTTCAACCAGAAAACAAAGTACAACACCAGCACCAGCCTGCTCCCTCGTAAAAACAAGGCAGGGGCGGCGCCTGGAGGCCAAGCGAGACAGACGCATGGTCCCTTAGCTCCAGCTAAATTAGCCTCATAGGCACCATCTTACCCACACAGATCCACTCCAAACCATCCCACTCTGACCCTCTGAGGACGGGCTTCCAGAATATGGGACCCAAGAAGCAAAACGCGGATCACGAGAGCCAGGTTGCCGAGATCTTCACCCGAAAGAACAAAGGGGTGAACTCGCAAGATGGCGCCGGCTCATCAGCGGACAACCTTCAGACCCCCGGGCTCCAGAATTCACCCAAAGACACAGCAACCAAGGCGGATCTGAATCAACTCTTCCACAACCTGGAAAAACTCATAAAGGCTACGAACTCAGAGACTGTGCGGGAAATCAGGTCGGAGATATCGTCGCTGGGCGACAGAATCCACAATCTAGAAAAAGGTCTGGATGAGGTGAGAGCCCATAACAAGCAAACAGACACAGATATAACCACGCTCAAAGCAGAGGTGACAGCCCTGAAAGAAGCCAGGGAGGACGGAGAGAACAGAGATAGACGGTGCAACCTGAGAGTGCGAGGGGTCCCAGAGACTGAGGAAGACATAGGCCCCTACTTGATGGCACTATTTCTTGCAGTGGCCCCCACACTGAAAGAAGAAGACTTAAGAATGGATAGAGCTCACAGAGCCCTAAGAGTAATCTCCAACGACGGCATCCCGCCGAGAGATATCATCACTCGGCTGCACTACTACAGCTCGAAAGAAACCATACTACTAGCTTCACGAGACATCTCTGAGATCACCTTCAGAGGAGCCAGGATCCAGATCTTTCCAGATCGTTCTCCTACAACATTAAAGAAGCGCAAAGATATGAAGCCCCTCACATCCATACTAATTCGTCATAAAATAAGGTACCGCTGGGGCTTCCCTTTCAAATTAACCATTCTACATAAAGGCAAGCAGCTCTCTCTAAGTGACCCAGACGATATTACAGACGTCCTTACTCAGCTAGGCCTGCAACACGAAGCTCCTCCACCATCAGCTTCTCAACCCCAGACCGAAAAGAAATCCCCCCTCCAGAACCGGAATGGACCACGGTAGCTCCACGCAGGGACTCAAGATCACCTCGTTCATCAGCTCCAGCTTCTCCTTCCTCGCCCTCTCCTGATGATTCAGCCGGGTGAGAACCTCTGTTCCTCCACTTGATCTTCTCTCTCTGTTGACCCGTGCCTTCATGGCTTAACTAATATGGCGCTATGGCGCGTACCCACTCCTGGACGTGGGCTGTTTATCACCGGAAAAGGTAGAAACACTGACTTTAATTTTACTTTTCACCACTGTTCAGTTTGACTGGTTCAGTCTTTCTACACTTATATTTTTATTATAATTTTTTCCTTATTTCACTGTTGACTGTTTGCTCCCATGAGCCTGCAACAAGGAGGCGTGTTTCTGTCTGGCGGTTACCAGGATGCACATCTCCCGATTTAACCTGCAACCTCCATGGCAGCAAAAACTAACCTCAATTGAGATATTGATGCTAAATATCTCCCCCCCTACCTACCGTAGGGGTGACTGGTATTTTTGTGCTCTCTTACTTTTACAGTTAACGTACACCCATGTTCTTTTTTATGATTTATGTCATATTGTTTGGAAAGTGCCCGCCATTAGGCTTTATTGTATGCTGATGCTCATTTCTCTACTACTTGGGAACCCGAGGCATGTGTACCATACAGATCAAAGATCTCACCTCTTAGCTATTACCCCCCCCCCCCCCCCCCAGCGTGTAATGCTCCCTAGACTGAACTCACCTCTCGGCCCAACCCCCTCCACAATCAAAATTATCACGCACAATGTCAAAGGCCTTAACTCCCCTAACAAACGAAGGCTAGCATGTAAGTACTACGCCGACCAACAGGCCGACATAATATTCCTACAGGAAACTCATTATAAAAGGGGTCATGAACCAAAGTTTTGGCACAAATCCTATCAGTCTGTGTATTATGCCTCGGCTTCCCAAAAGAAATGCGGGGTGGCTATCCTGATCCATAAACGTGTCTCCTTCACAGCGGACACCGTACACAGGGACAAAGCAGGGAGGTTTATTATAGTAACAGGCTATCTACAGGGAACACCGGTTACGCTGATTTCGGTTTATGCCCCATCTGAGGGACAAAGACCATACTTTAATACCTTATCAGATAAAATAGCACTATATAGGAAGGGGAGGGTGCTGATCCTGGGAGACTTCAACTCCTCTTTAGATGGCAGGAGCTCTGGCTCTCATAGACGCTGCCCCTCAACTAAAACATTGATCCAGTTTCTGAGAGACACTAACACATGGGATGCATGGAGAGCGACTCACCCGGGAGAAAAGGGATATACCTTCTTCTCACACCCACACCAATGCTATACCAGAATCGACTACATTTTACTAGACGCCCTATCACTAGAGAACCTAGACATGACAGATATCCTGGAAATATCATGGTCAGACCACGCCCCTGTAGTAGCTAGTCTAGATTCCCTTCACAATAAATACCCCCCTCACTGGAGAATCAATGATTCACTCCTAGTTGACACGGAATCTGCCTGCGCAATCTTAGAAGAAATCAAACAATTCTTCTCTCTGAATGCCCCCTCCGACACCACCCAGGCCATCAGATGGGCGGCCCATAAAGCCACGGTAAGAGGCAAAATTATCCAGATATCATCCAGGCTAAAACGACAAGCTAAGATTAAATCAGATAGCCTAATGAAAGAGATCAGGAGACTTGAAACAATACATGCCACAGGAAACGATCCGACAATCTTTAAGCAGTTACAGACCTATAGGCAAGAGTTGTGCTCTCTGCTTTACTCTAAGGCTGATTACTCCTTGCGCCTCACCAGCCAAAGATTCTACGAAAAGGGCAATAAACCCGACACAATGTTGGCTAGAAAATTAACCCAAAGATTAGCCCTTAATAGACTAAACCCAGTCCGCAACCCCCAGGGACAGCTCACCCACGACCCTAGATCAATCATACAACAATTTGCCAACTATTATAGCGACCTCTATAATGGCACCACTACTAATAAAACATCCACCCCCATAGCAGCTATCTCGGAATACCTATCCCGAATCCCTATACCCAGACTAGATAATACATACATTGACGAGTTGAACACCCCTGTAACGACTGAAGAAGTGGTTGAAGCAATCAAGACGCTAAAACCCTCAAAAGCCCCAGGCCCTGACGGATACTCCCCACAATACTATAAAACCCACAAAGAAATATTAGCACCGGAACTAGCCACACTCATGAATCGATTAATGGAAGGCGAGGAGGTTCTCCCCCCTGAAATGCTCAAAGCAACAATAGTAGTGATACCTAAGCCTGGCAGAGACCCATGCGAGGTCAAAAATTATCGCCCGATCTCCTTAATCAACACTGACCTCAAATTGATAGCAAAAGTATTTGCAACTAGACTCAACAAATGTCTTCATACTGTCATACACCCTGATCAGACTGGGTTCATCTGGGGTAGGCAGACCACCGATAACGTGCGCAGGACGCTGGGAGTCTTGGAGGCCATGAGGACCTGTCGGACGCCTTCTCTGCTCCTTTCCTTGGATGCGGAGAAGGCGTTCGACAGGGTAGACTGGAGATACATGAGGGTGGTGATGCAGAGGTTTGGGCTCCCTGCTGGGTTCTTAAATATAGTCAGAAGCATGTATACAGGCCCAACAGCAGTTGTGAGCAATATGGGACTCTCATTGCAGCAATTCCCAATACTCAATGGTACCAGACAGGGGTGCCCTCTTTCTCCCCTACTATTCGCCTTATGTATTGAACCCCTTGCCATCCTAGTTAGAAACAACCCAGACATAGTAGGGATAGATATAGGAGAATCTTCATACAAGATAGCATTGTTTGCGGACGATACCATCTTCTCACTCTCAAACCCACAGGTGTCCCTGCCTAACCTCATCAAACTTATAGATAGCTTTAGTTTAGTCTCAGGCTTCAAAATAAACAAAACCAAATCGGAGGCCCTAGCAATAGGACTGACTGAGACCCAAAAGCAGGCCCTCTCCTCAGCCTTTGGCTTCAAATTTAAAGAAAGCACCCTCAAATATTTAGGTATTAGACTAACCCCTGACTTAGATAACCTCTATGGAGCAAATTATCCCCCCATGCTAAACACTCTCCACAACTTATTGAATGAATGGTCTCACTACCACCTATCCCTGACAGGACATATCGCAGCAGTAAAAATGACCTTAACACCCAAATTACTCTACTTATTTAGAGCTCTACCCATTAGAGTAGTTACAAGGGACATCCAAAAGCTACAGTCTCACATAACCTCCTTTATATGGGGAAATAGACCACCCAGGATTAAATACCAATACCTGGCCAGGAGCAAAAACCAAGGAGGCCTTGGAGCCCCGAAGTTAATGCAATATTACAGAGCTTCCAGACTAGCGCAGACTATACAATGGGCAACCCCCTTGGGTAGAACTAGATGGGTAGACTTGGAAGCTTCCTTAATTCGGCCCTTCCCAATATCATCCCTCATATGGACAGATAAACCGGCTATTCCAAAGATGAAGAAACTGCGCATAATCCAAATCACAGTATCCATCTGGAAAAATATAGCTAAATCCCTAGGCTTATCCGAGCTTACCTCCCAACTAACCTCACTATTCTGGAATTTGGACTTCACCCCAGGGCTGGATCCACACCCATGGGCAATATGGGTGAACAAAGGAATAACAAGTGTTAAAGACCTATTGATAGATGGCCAAGTTCTCTCTTGGGGGGACCTATCCAATAAACACTCTCTCCCCCCAGCAGAGATCTTCCGATACCTTCAATTAAGAGGATTAGTACTATCCCTCAAAAAGAGAGGCCTCAGGCTTGAACTAAATGAAATTGAGAAAGAATTCATAAGCAAAACAATTAGGAAAGGCCTCATCTCTGAAATGTATTCAGTCATCTGGTACCAAACACTGGAGGACAACACACTAGCAATGCTTAAATGGCAAGAGAGGTTACGATGCACTCTAGACGATAAATCTTGGCTCTCAATTTTTGGCAACATGTCCAAATCCTCTATGAACGTCATTCTTAAAGAGCGTTCGTATAAAATATTATACGACTGGTACCGTACACCCTCCAAATTATTCCAATGGGGCCTGATACCCACTGATTCATGCTACAGAGGCTGCGGCCAAAGAGCTGACCAGGTGCATTGCTGGTGGGAGTGTCCTGCAGTAAACTCATTTTGGCTTATGTGCTTCCAATTAATGTCGGAGATACTCGGGAGTGAGGTCCAGCCAGACCCCTGGGTGGCTCTCTTTCATAGATACATCCCCAGATTCTCTAAAAACACAAATGCGTTCATTTCTCAGGTCTGTAATGCAGCCCTCTCCCTACTGGACAAAACCTTGAAAAGTCTCCCACCTTCCAAAGAGACCTTAATCCTTAAAATTAAGGATATATACTCGCTAGAATATATCACATCATCCCTGACCAATAAGCCAGACCATTTCCTAGGTGTGTGGAGCAGGTGGTCCGACTGGACGTCCTCTCGAGTGAATACCAGGGGAAATAGTCCTGAAGTTCTATAAGGGAAGCAGTAGGGGGGATGCTCTTGACTCACATGTCCTAGGATACCCATGGATATTGACTAAGCTTGTTGCTATGGGCAGCTAACGTGCATTGGACACTTTCCCTTTTGTTTTACTTTTTATTTTCTTTATGTTTCTAGTTAGTTATTTTATGATTGATGACCAGGTCATGCCTCAGTTCATTATTGAGCTATGTAACAGCCTATCCAATTTAATGAAAGATGGATCCTTTAAAGTCTCTCTTTATTCATGATCCCATAATGTAAAAAACATCCTCCACAACTGTTAACCACTGATCTAGCTGATGTGACTGTACATATCTGTTAACCTTACTCTCCATTGAACTGTAAATGTGACTTGCTCTTACTCTTTTTTTTTAATAAAAATTAAAGTTTAAAAAAAAAAAAACCCTTACAAGGCATGGTCCAATTAGCCCCAAAAGGGAAAAAAATCCTTCCAGACTCCAGATGGCAAGCAGATAAAATCACTGGATCACATCACTGGCCATTACTTAGTAATTATAGCCATGGATGTCTTTCAATGCAAGAAAAGCATCTAAGCCCCCTTTAAATGCAGATATAGAATTTGCCATAACTACTTCCTGTGGCAATGCATTCCACATCTTATTCACTATTACTGTAAAGAACCCTTTCCTAAATACAGTAAATGGCTGAAACGGTTTTCCTCCATGCGCAGATCATGTCTTCTAGTCCTTTGTGAAGGCCTAAGGACAAAAAGCTCATTCGCCAAGCTTTTATGTTGCTCTCTGATGTATTTATACATGTTAATTAGATCCCCTCTAAGGCGTCTTTTGTCTAGACTAAATAAGCCCAGTTTATCTAACCTTTCTTGGTAAGTGAGACCAATCCATCCCTTGTATAAATTTTGTAGCTCGTCTCTGCACCTGCTCTAAAACTGCAATAACCTTCCTGTAATGTGGTGCCCAGAACTGAATTCCATATTCCAGATGTGGCCTTTACTAGAGAGTTAAACAGGGGCAATATTATGTTAGCATCTCAAGTTTTTATTTCCCTTTTAATGCAAATTGTATTAGCTTTAGCTGCAGCGGCTTGCATTGAATACGATTATTTAACTTGTTGTCGATGAGTACTCCTAAGTCCTTCTCCAAGTTCGATATCCCCATCTGTATCCCGTTTATTTTGTATGTTGTTAGACCATTGGTACAACCAAAATGCATGACTTTACATTTTTCAACATTGAATTTCATCTGCCATGTATGTGCCTGTATAGCAAGCCTATCAAGATCCTGTTGTAATATGTCACTATCTTCCTGAGAGTTGATGATTCTGCACAATTTTGTATCATCTGCAAAAAATAGCAACATTGCTTTCTACTGCATCTACTAGATCATTAATAAATAAATTGCAGAGCACTGGACCCAGTAATGACCCCTGTGGGAACCCACTGCTGTTTTCTGTCCATTAGCCAGTTCCCTATCTATGCACACAGACTCTTACCCAGTCCTTGCATCCTCAACTTTTGCACCAGGCTTTTGTGAGGAACAGTGTTGAAGGCCTTTGCAAAGTCCAAGTATATCACATCTACTGCATTCCCAATATCCACATTAGCGTTCAGTACCTCATAAAAGCTGAGCATGTTAGTCAAACAGGATCTGTCTTTAGTAAACCCATGCTGATGCTGAGAAATAAGACTATTTTCTACTATGAAGTCTTGTATAGTAACTCTTAGTAATCGCTCAAATAGTTTGCACACAACTGATGTTAAGCTTACCGGTCTATAATTTCCTGGAACTGATTTTTTTGCCCTTCTTAACCACTTAACGACTGCAGTCATAAAACCCCTTAAGGACCAGACACTTTTTTTCCATTCAGACCACTGCAGCTTTAACGGTTTATTGCTCGGTCATACAACCTACCACCTAAATGAATTTTACCTCCTTTTCTTGTCACTAATACAGCTTTCTTTTGGTGCTACTTGATTGCTGCTGTGATTTTTAGTTTTTATTTTATTCATCAAAAAAGACATGAATTTTGTCAAAAAAATGATTTTTTATAATTTCTGTGCTGACATCTTTCAAATAAAGTAAAATTTCTATATACATTTTTGTTCAAATTTATTGTGCTACATGTCTTTGATAAAAAAAAAAATCCAATAAGTGTATATTTATTGGCTTGGGTAAAGGTTATAGCGTTTACAAACTATGCTGCAAAAAGTGAATTTTCCCATTTTGACGCATCTCTGACTGTTCTGAGCACCTGTCATGTTTCATGAGGTGCTAGAATTCCAGGATAGTATAAATACCCCCAAATGACCCTATTTTGGAAAGAAGACATCCCAAAGTATTCACTAAGAGGCATGGTGAGTTCATAGAAGATTTTATTTTTTGTCACAAGTTAGCGGAAAATGACACTTTGTGACAAATTTTTTTTTTTTTTTAAAGTTTCCATTTCTGCTAACTTGTGACAAAAAAAATTAAATCTGCCACAGACTCACAATGCCCCTCTCTAAATACTTTGGTGTGTCTACTTTCCAAAATGGGGTCATTTGTGGGGTGTGTTTACTTTCCTGGTATTTTGGGGGTGCTAAATTGTAAGCACCCCTGTAAAGCCTAAAGGTGCTCATAGGACTTTGGGCCCCTTAGCGCACCTAGGCTGCAAAAAAGTGTCACACACGTGGTATCACCATACTCAGGAGAAATAGTATAATGTGTTTTGGGGTGATCAGGAGCCCCCAGGGGGCAGTTTAGGACCTAATCTAAATTTTAGCATTGACATATACTGACAGGGGGTGATTGATGGGTGATTAGGGGGGTGATTGGGTGTAAACTGTGGTCTGAGGAGGTGATCGGGGGGGGGGGGTCTAAGGGGTGCTATGGGCGATCAGTGGGCAGGGGGGGCAGGATTAGTGTGTGTGTGTGTGTGTACTAGGAGGGCTGCCTCCTGCCCTGGTGGTCCCTCGATCACTGGGACCACCAGGGCAGGAGGCAGCCTGTATAATACGCTTTGTATACATTACAAAGCGTATTGTACACTTTCAACGCGGCATATCGGGGGTTAACAACCCGCTGGCGCTGCTAATTAGACGGCGGGTTGATGTCGTGGGTGGGCGGAGCCTAATGCCGGCGAATGCGCGCAATCTCCGACTATTCAGTCCCCCAAGAGCCACCGATGATCGGCGTTAGGCGGTCCTGGGGGTGTCACTTTGCCAACGCCCATAGGTAGTGGGCGGTCGGCAAGTGGTTAAATAATGGGAAAACATGTGCTGTACGCCAATCTACTGGAACCCTGCCAGTTGAAAGAGAGTCACAAAAGATAAGATAAAGGGTTTTATCGATAACGGAACTTAATTCCCTTAGGACCCGAGGATGTATGCCATCTGGGCCAGGTGCCTTGTCTATTTTTAATTTATTTAGTCTTGCCTTCACTTCTTCCTGCGTTAAGTATTTAATATTACAATTGAAAGATTGAGACTCTTCTGCATCTGTAATTTGCAACAGTTATGTTTCCCTTGTAAAGACAGAAGCAAAGAAAGCATTTAATAACTCTGCCTTACCTTGGTCATCCACCATTGAGTTCCCACCCTCATCCTTTAGAAGTCCAATACAGTCAACCTTTCTTTTTTTATAGTTGATGTACTTGTAAAACCTTTCTTTTTTATAGTTGATGTACTTGTAAAACTTCTTTGGGTTAGATTTGATAGCGATTTGATTTTCAGCTTCAATCTTTGCCAACCTAATTTATTTTTTACAACTTTTATTGCACTCCTTATAATTGCTCAATGCAGCCTCAGTCCCCTCCTGTTTAAGGACCTTATAGACATTCTTTTTCCACTTAATTTTATCTCTAACCTTTCTATTCATCCATAGAGGCCTTTTTTTTTATTCCTAGACATTTTGTTTCCATATGGGATATATTTATTACAATATTGATTGAAAATAATTTTAAAAGCTTGCCATTTCCTTTCAGTGTCCTTCCCTTGTAGTACATTATCCCAATTCACTAAACTTAGTGCCTGCCTGAGTTGATTGAACTTTGCTTTTCAAATATTCATAGTTTTAGTTGTCCCACTGCCCCACGGCCTATCAGTCACTAGATCAAACGTCATCATGTTGTGATCACTATTTTCCAAATGTTCTTGAACCTGCACATTTGATACATTATCTGGTCTATTTGAAATGATCAAATCCAGTAACGCATTCCCCCTAGTTGGTTCAGTTACCATTTGAGTCAAGTAACTGTCCTGTAGTGTTGCCAGAAATCTGCCACTTTTACCAGAATGGGTAGCCTCAATACCCCAGTCAGTCTGGAAAGTTGAAGTCACCCATAACTACAGTGGCTTGCAAAAGTATTCGGCTCCCTTGAAGTTTTCCACATTTTGTCACATTACTGCCACAAACATGAATACATTTTATTGGAATTCCACGTGAAAGACCAATACAAAGTTGTGTACACGTGAGAAATGGAACGAAAATCATACATTACAAATCAATAACTGCAAAGTGGGGTGTGCGTAATTATTCAGCCCCCTGAGTCAATATTTTGTAGAACCACCTTTTGCTGCAATTACAGCTGCCAGTCTTTTAGGGTATGTCTCTACCAGCTTTGCACATCTAGAGACTGAAATCCTTGCCCATTCTTCTTTGCAACACAGCTCCAGCTCAGTCAGATTAGATGGACAGCGTTTGTGAACAGCAGTTTTCAGATCTTGCCACAGATTCTCAATTGGATTAAATCTGGACTTTGACTGGGCCATTCTAACACATGGATATGTTTTGTTTTAAACCATTCCATTGTTGCCATGGCTTTATATTTAGGGTCGTTGTCCTCCTGGAAGGTGAACCTCCGCCCCAGTCTCAAGTCTTTTGCAGACTCCAAGAGGTTTCCTTCCAAGATTGCCCTGTATTTGGCTCCATCCATCTTCCCATCAACTCTGACCAGCTTCCCTGTCCCTGCTGAAGAGAAGCAACCCCAGAGCATGATGCTGCCACCACAATATTTGACAGTGGGGATGGTGTGTTCTGAGTGATGTGCAGTGTTAGTTTTCCACCACACATCGTGTTTTGCATTTTGGCCAAAAGTTCCATTTTGGTCTCATCCAACCAGAGCACCTTCTTCCACATGTTTGCTGTGTCCCCCACATGGCTTGTGGCAAACTGCAAACGGGACTTCTTATGCTTTCTTCTTGTCACTCTTCCATAAGAGCCAACTTTGTGCAGTGCATGGCTAATGCTTTGTTCACATTGGCAAACGCGGACGGCTGTGTGTTCGGAACGCAACGCGTACGATTGCACGCCATCCGCGTTCGTATGCGTTGCGTGGCTGATCCCATTCACTGAAAATGACAGCCGCGCGGTTTGGGAAAAAATGCGTGCAGCATGTGTTCCCGGACTGTACAGGTCCGGAACTCATGCAGTGTGAACATCAGACAGTGCAGTCTATGTACTGTCTGATGCCGTGCGTGTCGGCCTCCTGCACGCGTTCCCGAAACGCGGATGGGAACGTGTGCAGTGTGAACGGGGCATTATAGTTGTCCTATGGACAGATTCCCCCACCTGAGCTGTAGATCTTTGCAGCTCGTTCAGAGTCACCATGGGCCTCTTGACTGCATTTCTGATCAGCGCTCTCCTTGTTCAGCCTGTGAGTTTAGGTGGATGGCCTTGTCTTGGTAGGTTTACAGTTGTGCCATACTCCTTTCATTTCTGAATGATCGCTTGAACAGTGTTCCGTGGGATGTTCAAGGCTTTGGAAATCTTTTTGTAGCCTAAGCCTGCTTTAAATTTCTCAATAACTTTATCCCTGACCTGTCTGGTGTGCTCTTTGGACTACATGGTGTTGTTGCTCCCAAGATTCTCTTAGACAACCTCTGAGGCTGTCACAGAGCAGCTGTATTTATACTGACATAAGATTACACACAGGTGCACAGTCATTAGCACTCATCAGGCAATGTCTATAGGCAACTGACTGCACTCAGACCAAAGGGGGCTGAATAATTACGCACACCCCACTTTGCAGTTATTGATTTGTAAAAAATGTTTAGAATCATGTATGATTTTCGTTCCACTTCTCACGTGTACACCACTTTTTCCCTGGTGACTCCATGTCAGCATACTACTGGGCAATCCCGCCTCCCCATGCCCCAATAGGACGTCCCAAGATGTTAAATAGGACCACCCCATACTATGGCTGTATTCTTTTTTTCGTCCTCGCCTCCAGCTCAGGAGTTCCAATTCATGTTTTTCCTTTTCCTTACCTCCACCTCTTTGGGTGGGTACCGACAGGTTTTTTGGACCTTTTCCTGCCGGAGTCCACAACTCAGGTTGCTAAATGCTCCTAAGAGTCGTGGAACCCCTCTCTTGTACTCTCCAGGGATATGTATTTGTTTGCATTTTTTGTATGTCCTGGTCACTATAGACATTTAAATAATGTTGTGACTTTCTCCCCGGCAGCCACAGCTATAGTATACTCTCTAGCCTGTTACCTTGCTAGTATGTTTTCGCGTTCTTCTATGAGGTCTTCCCAAGACGTTCCTTCCTTTTAGTGTTCCCCTGTGTTGTGCCGGTCTCCTAGCGCGCGCGCGCGGCTCACTTCCGGTTTTCGTAAACTCTGGGCGGAAGTGCTTGGTCGGCCATTTTGGATTTGGGCGTACTCTGCTTCTGAGCGTCTGGCGTACATAAGCAGCCTCTTCACTCCACAGTTGGCGTTCGGAGTGGAAGGGTGTGCGCTGGACGCTCTCAGGGTTCGCCGGCTGTCTCTATTCTTTATTCTACTACCAGGTAGGAGTCTGATTGGCATTTTCTTAATCTTCAGCACATGTGGATTACTGGGCATATACCTAGTCAGTTTAGGCTACATAGCATAGTTTGTCTCTACCTGCTATATGAGGGTTATACTTTTATTTAGGTGGACAGATATATATTTATATGTTAATATCTAGGTAGATATATATATGTTTGTGTTTTTATATATGTGGATATAGGTTCATATATCTTCAGTTGGTGCTGTATATCTATAGTGTCGGTCTTAAAGGGACGGTTAGTAAGTTTTTGTTTTATCCTATTTTCAGCTGCCTATTATGGGGAAAAGAAAGGGTGAGAGTACAAATTCAAATAGGTAAGGTTGGTAAGTTTATTTTTCACATAATAAAGGTCCATTACTATTCCAGCAGACTAATTATGTCTCTGGATTTTTCACAGATCTGATCGCAGGGATGCAGGATCCTCCTCCAAAGGTCCTTCTCATCCAGCTACTAGACCTTCTAGGTCTAGGTCAGGATCAAGATCTCCAAATATCAAATATACAAGAAGGATTTACTCCACAACTAGCGATTCTGACTCAAGCCTCGCTCCCAGCACTAGTAAAGCAGCTTTAGCTTCTGTCGCTACCCCACCAAATAACCAGTGTTGGATCTGTGGTAGACCTTCTATCAAGCATAAAAAAGTGTGCGAGCTGTGTCATTTTGACATAGCAAGTGAAGATAGGGATGTTACAACTCTTATAAAACAAGTGGTTAAAGACACAGTTACAGAAATGAATATAACTCAGCCTATGTCAGTTTCCGATCCAGTCCAGCAGTATGCTAGTGACGTGTCTTCTGATGAATTGTCTGTGACTGAGGAAGAATGTTTTGATTTCTCTATGGTTCCTATGTTTATCTCCCATATTAAGCAAGCTATTGGGTGGAAAGATGATCCTTCTTCTTCCAAACAAGATAAAAAGCGTTACTATAAGTTTCTCAATAAAAGTAAAGTTAATTTTCCCTTAATGGATGAAATTAAAGAAGTAATTAGGTATGAATGGGAGAAAACGGTTAAAAAACCTCCTTTGAAGAATAAATTACAGAAACTATACCCTTTAGCTGAACAGGATGAAGCTCTTGTTTCAGTATCACCAATTGTGGACGCTTCATTAATGAAAGTTGTTCGTAATGTCACTCTACCATTGGAAGATGCTGTCGCCTTTAGAGATATTATGGATAGACAAATGGACCAAGATATTAAAAGAGCATATCTATCATCAGGGGAAGCTTCCAGGGCAGCCATTACCTTAACCTCCTTAGCGAAAGCAATAAAAGTATGGGTAGAAAATATCCAAAGAGAAATTCAGACATCAGCTTTTTCAGATCAGGTTGAAATTGCTTTAGATGGTTTAAGATTGTCAGCTGATTTTCTGGGATCAGCCAGTGTGGACATAATTAGATCTACCAGCCGTTCCATGCTATACTCAGTAATGACGAAAAGAGCATTGTGGCTCAAGCCTTGGGCAGCTGATCCTACCTCAAAACAAGCATGGACCAAGATAGCTTATGATGGTAAGAATTTATTTGGATCCAAGATGGACGATGCCATTACGAGAGTCACGGGGGGAAAATCAGGGCTTCTTCCCCAGGATCGTAGGTTCTTTAAGAACCGATTTTCCCAAAATAAAAGACAATCTGGGTCTAATAGATTTAGTGAGGCAAGATCTTACATGCCAGGTAAAGCGTTTCGACGCAATTGGAAAAGGCCTCAGTCTGATTTCCACAAGATGAACAGAATTAAGTCGTCTTCTTCTTCTAATCCAAACCCTATAAAGTCTTTTTGAAGGGTTGCCCGTCCAATCATTTCCGGTGGGTGCAAGGCTTTCCCACTTCAAGGAGATTTGGGCGGGAAATATTTCAGATCAGTGGGTATTAGACGTAGTCTCATCAGGTCACAGGTGGCAGTTCAGAAAAGTTCCAGCAGATCACTTTATAGAAACAAAGATTCCAAAAAAAGGAATAAGGAGAAAGACAATGTTAGATTATGTGTCCAATCTTTTAGTGCAAAAAGCCGCAGTTCAAGTTCCAGATTCCCAAAGAGGCTCCGGTTTCTATTCTTCCATCTTTTTGGTAAAGAAAAAAACTGGGGATCTAAGGCCGGTCCTAGACCTAAAGAGGCTAAACAAGTTTATATTTCTCCCCAAGTTCAAGATGGAAAGTCTTCATTCCATTCTCTTGGCTATCCAGCCAGGGGATTGGATGTGCTCTGTAGATCTCAAGGACGCGTACTTCCATGTACCCGTACATCCGACGTTTCAAAAATTTTTACGGTTCACGGTAGGGAATCTTCATCTTCAGTTTGTTTGTCTTCCGTTCGGGCTTTCCACGAGTCCGAGAACGTTTTCAAAGGTTTTGCTCGCGGTTATCGCTCATGTACGGGTACAGGGAGTACGTGTCCTTCATTACTTAGACGACATGATACTCCTAGCCCAGTCAGAAGAACTTCTACTAGAACACATAGAGATTCTCTTGAGAACTCTACAAAACTTCGGTTGGATAGTAAACTTCCAAAAAAGCCAATTATCTCCGACTCATCAGATGACGTTTCTGGGTGCTTCTCTGAATACAGTCAAAGACACAGTTTCCCTGCCTCGACTAAAGATGATATCTCTACGAACAAAAGTACAAAAGTTGCAGTTAGTAATGTCAGTGTCAGCAAGAGTCTGCATGCAGGTCCTAGGGCTCATGTCCTCAACCTTTCTCATGATAAAGTGGGCCCACTGGAATCTTCGCCCGCTTCAAATATCATTTCTGGATCAGTGGAACAAGCAAAGTATGACCCAAAACATTTATCTGTCAAAAGCCGTGAGATCCTCTCTGACGTGGTGGATGTCAACGAACAATCTGTTGAACTGCCATTCCATTCAACAACCAACCTGGCAAGTCTTAACAACAGATGCCAGTATGACAGGCTGGGGAGCCACGTATCAAGGCCTTTTCGCCCAAGGACTATGGGACTTTCCAGCACAAAATGTGGTTTCCAACATCTTAGAGCTAAAAGCTGTCCACCATGCTTTATGCCATTTTCTCCCGCAGTTGAAAGGGAAATCGGTCCTGTGCAGAATAGACAATATGTCGGCAGTTTCCTATATAAAAAAACAGGGGGGTACCCACAGCAAGTCTCTACTAAGAGAACTTCGCCCAATAATGGACATAGCTCAACATTTTCTTCACAACTTGTCAGCAATATACATTCCAGGCAGTCAGAATGTGCAGGCAGATTATTTGTCACGTGTTCAGATAGACAACAACGAGTGGTCACTTCACCCAGAGGCATTCAACTACATAGTGAGATCTTGGGGGGTTCCGGAAGTGGACCTTTTTGCCTCTGCAAGCAATCACAAGCTTCCCCTTTACTTCTCGAGATGGAAAGATCACAAAGCGTTAGCGGTGGATGCTCTAGTCCAGCCATGGTCTTTCAGGGTGGCGTATGCCTTCCCTCCAGTCCCAATGATTGCCAGGTTTCTTCTCAAGTTAAGGACTCAGAAGTCAACCGTGTTGGCGGTTCTTCCGTACTGGCCGAAGAGGCCTTGGTTTCCTCTCCTATTACAAATGAGTACCCGGAAGCCGCTACATTTACCGAACTTATTGAACCTTCTGTCTCAAGGCGGCATACCTCATCAAAATCCTGCTCGTTTGAACCTGAGAGCTTGGCATTTGAAAGGTCTAGGCTTTTAGCTTCAGGTTGCTCTTCTGAAGTAGTGGAGACTCTATTAAAATCAAGGAAACCCACCACTATAGCGTCCTATAACAAAGTTTGGGAAGCTTTCAAGGCTTTTGCTGTACAATCCGATTTTTCAATCAAAGATTTCTCTGTGTGTCATTTGCTATCTTTCCTACAGAGGGGCCTTACATTAGGCTTAGCCTACTCAACTTTGAAGAGACATGTCTCAGCCGTGTCTTCAGTGTCTGGAATCCAATGGGCTCTGGATCCTTTAATAAAACAATTTTTCAAAGCAACAATAAAGTTACGTCCTCCAATTAAGCCTCGTTTTCCTAAATGGGATCTTCCGATTGTATTGGAATTTATTGAACAAAATCTTAATTCAGATACTAAAAGCTTGAGTGTCTATGATCTTACCCTCAAAACGGTTTTTCTCATTGCAATAACATCGGGCAGGAGAGTATCTGAGATTCATGCACTTAACTGTAAAGAGCCTTATCTATCGTTCTTTGAGGATAGACTGGTATTATTTCCAGTTCAATCTTTCTTACCAAAAGTTACTACGGAGTTTCATCTTAATCAAGAATGGTCTCTTCCGAGTTTCAAACAGATGGATAATCCGGATTGTACACATACATTGGATGTACCTTCTACTGTTAAACTATATCTTCAAGTTACCAAAACATTCAGAGATTCAGACAGTTTGTTTGTAATTCCAGCAGGATATCGACGTGGTAAACAGGCTTCAACTAGAACAATCGCAAGATGGATTGTAACTTTAATTAGAAGGGCGTACAAAGCTAAAGGCCTTGAACCGCCTCAGAACATCTTAGCCCATTCAACGAGGAGTATGTCTTCCTCTTGGGCCTCCGTTGGGAAAGTTTCTTTGTTTAACATTTGCAAAGCTGCAAACTGGGCCTCTGGGCACACTTTCCTCAGACACTATCGTGTAGACCCAGCAATATTGTCAACAGTACAATTTGGGAAAAAGGTTATTTCTGCATCCACTGTGTCTGCAATTTAATTTACTTCTGTATTTTGTTTGGTTAATTAAATAATTTTCTTCTTGCATTCCCACCCTATTGTCTGTGTCTAGTTAATACCCAGTAGTATGCTGACATGGAGTCACCAGGGAATTAGGAAAATTGTATACTTACCTTCGGTAATTTTCCTTTCCTGGTGTACTCCATGTCAGCATACGGCCCGCCCTATGCTGTCGGCTCGTTCTAGTTACATTGAATACAGCCATAGTATGGGGTGGTCCTATTTAACATCTTGGGACGTCCTATTGGGGCATGGGGAGGCGGGATTGCCCAGTAGTATGCTGACATGGAGTACACCAGGAAAGGAAAATTACCGAAGGTAAGTATACAATTTTCCTAAGTATTGGTCTTTCACGTGGAATTCCAATAAAATTGATTCATGTTTGTGGCAGTAATGTGACAAAATGTGGAAAACTTCAAGGGGGCCGAATACTTTTGCAAGCCACTGTATGACCTCCTTTTTACTTGCAGCTTTTTCAATCTGCTGTAGTAATTGCAGTTCTGCAGCTTCACGAATATGTGGTGGCCTGTAGCATACCCCAAATAAGCAATTGGCAACAGTTATTTCCACCATGAATATTTACCCAAACGGACTCCACCTTTTCACAATCTTCATCCATCTCAGCGTTCATGACAGCTGTAAAAGAGTTCTTAACAAAGAGACAAACCCCTCCACCTTTTTCCCTGCTCTATCCATTCTACACACATTGTGTGCCCTAACATACAGAATTAAAAAAAAAATGTTTTAATCAATAGTATTCCTTTAAGATATATAGCTGTAGAGTAGTGGTTACATAGAAGTCCAAACTAGTTCTTTAATAAGAGTACTTGTAGATGGTATTATTGGAAGGAAAGGTTGAGGCACTGTGAAATGCAAAGGTACTTTTTAATCACAGAATACAGACATCGGGTATGCTGTGGGGTTGAAGAGAGCCTGACAGCCGTTTCGCTAAGGAAGAAAAAAAAAGAAAGTTGCATTTCACAGTGTCTCAACCTTTCCCTCCAATAATATGTTGAAATTCTGTTTTTTTCTGGGAGCACATGATCTGCGGTATGTAATCCAGGATTGCCAGTCCTTTCACCATCTAGCAGCATCTCATACCAAGCTTTTTTCCTATTTGTTCCTGTCTGCACCCTTTACAAGTATACTCCAATCGGGCCCTAGACAATCTAAATGTGACAGATATGCAGATAATCTGCAGGAGAATGAGGGGATTCTTCCTCTTATGCTGGGAATACACGGTTCGTTTCTGGTGCGCGATTCTCCTCTCAATCGTTTTTGCCGCTTGATTCTGCAGTCGATTCTCTTATCTTCCGCTCCGAAAGGATCGAAAAGGGAAATCGGACATGTTGGAAATTATCTATCGAACCATCTAATCACCTCAAAAATGAACCGTGTATTCCCAGCATTATTAAAACATTATTCATGCAGGATCTGAACCAGGTTTATGAGTGATAAACACCTATGTGTGCAATGTGCACAACATTTATGCAGGAAGTGCATATGTATAGTATATGTGTAACTTAACCCTAATACTTAACTGTCCCCGAAGGTGTTGATCAAATGCTGATGGCACACGTTCCTTTTTTTTTTACTTGGTAGACTTCCACATACACCCAATGCCCAGCTCTAGTGAGGAGGCCCCCATAACCCTTGCAGTTGTCACATCATCTTCTAAGATGAAAGTCAAAAGGAACAGAGTGCTACTTGCTGTATTAACATTTATTTGCCAATTGATGCACTTTAAGATTTGCATGTACAAGATATAAAACTTCATTAGGCTTATCTGCTCAGTTGACGGAATGCATTCTGCCATCACAACCAACCATGGCCAATGGGATAGTGCGATTGTGTCACCGCCTGAAGTCTCCCTCTTGTGAAACTGTGAGCTTGTGTAGTGTAACCTGGAGTAGTGTAGTGTTCCTGGAGCCAGCTAAACAAGAGGGAGACTTCACTTCAGGTGGTGACACAATCGCACCATCCTGTTGGCTGTGGTTGATTGTGAAGGAATTCCCTCAATGGAGCAGATAAGCCTAAATAAGTTTTATATCTTGTGTGTGCAATTCTTAATTAAAGTGCATCCATTTGAAAATAAGGGTAATACACCTAGGAGTGCTCTCTTTTCCTTTTGTCTTTCAGCAATTACACAACCTATCCCTTGTTTAAAGAGAGCATCACCAGAGAATTCCTGAGTCATCTGAGATCCACTTCATTAAAATACAGTGATTCAAAAACACCATCGCCAATCAGGGATCAAACCCAGTAGCAGCCTTTTCTAAGCGCTAGTGATTTAAAAAAAAGCTCTTGCTACTGCTATGCTATGGGGGATTTTTATAAAATCACATCGCTCAAGTGGGCTCACACCCATAACATTACATTAGCAAGAGCTTTTCAAATCAAAAAGTGCTCCTAGTGGGTTCCAGGCCTTAGACAGGCACACTCCATCGCACACATCTCCTCTTCTATCACTATTTTCTAAGATGATACAGACTTGTGGGAACAAACAGAGTAGGTAAGAATCCCAATTTCCATAGAGATCAGGGCATATCATACACCACCACCACCACCACTTGCAAGTACACTTACCGAATCCTCAGATCATACAAAATGATCATATGCGTATGTTCTTCCAGCCCGTCTGATCTAATGTGAAGGTGATTTATTTTTGCATGCACTGGAATAACGGAGGAAGAGGGAGGAACAAGACCCATTGGAGCCCACATTAGACCAGACGGGCTGGAAGGATTAACATATACACATATGAACGTTCTGTATGATCTGAGGTTTCGGTGAGTGTACCTGCAAGCAGTGTGATGGTGGTGGTGGTGCATAATATGTACTGATCTCTATGGAAATTGAATCTTAACTATTGGATTGAGGTATTTGAGAAACAATCTAGATTGGAAGAAGGAATAATTGGACTTTGTTTTCGTGCGGTTTTGTTTTAATTTTGCGCAAGGAAGACAAACAAAGCCAATGTGAGGACAGTTCACAGTGCAACTGTACTATAGGAGCCTAGCCCAACACAGACAATGGATCAAACAGTCATACTTGAAAGAGTGCATCTAGTGTCCATAAAACTAGCTTGGTGCCATGCATTTCCATAGTACAGGTTTTTTTTTTTCATTCAGAGGAAAGGCCACATATTTCACTCCAGCTATAGGCACAGCTTGTGGCAGGGGTGTTGAAACGACATCATGGTTTGGCTATGTAGAGCAGGTATTGCCAAGTACGGTACCGTTATTGGCTTCAATGGAGCATTATTGGCTGCGGCTCTTGCCTATTTGAGGCTGATTGTTAGGTTTAGTTATAGGCAGGGGTCTAGTCCTGGAAAAAGAAGTGAGTAGACTCACCCTAAAAACCTCTGCGCCCGCGCCCAAAAATGGGCGTGGTTAAGCATAGCGTGGGCGTGGTCATGGGTGGGGCCAAATATACATGGCCTTAGCAGTGGTATAAAAGGTCTGCCAGGGGAAGTTTGAGCTCTGTCGTAGAGTATCCCCAAAAAGTGGATGTAATCTGACAGCATTTCACCAAAAATACACAATCTGGCAGAGGTTCCTCCAAAATACAGATAATATGGCAGTGGTTCCCCCAAAATAGACAATCTGGCAGCAGCAGTTCCCCCAACATACACATAATCTGGAAGCAGTTCCCCCAAATACGTGAAACCTGGTAGTGGATCACCCAAAATACATGTAACACCCAAAATACATGTAACACCCAAAATACATGTAATCTGGCAGTAGTGGTCCCCAACATACACAATCTGGCAGCGGTTCCCCAAAATACACGTAATCTGGCATCAGCAGTTCCCCAAAAATACAGATCTGACAGCAGTTCTCCCAAAATAGGTACCCCCAGTATAGCTAGCCAGGTCTATATGTGTCCCCAGTATAAGTAGCCATGTGTATAGTTGTCCCCAGAATAGGTGGCCAGATGTAGAGATGTCACCAGAATAGGTAGCCAGGTGTATAGATGCCCTTAGAATAGGTGGTCAGGTGTAAAGATATTTCCAGAATAGGTGGCCAAGTGTATAGATGTCCCCAGAATAGGTAGCCAGGTCTATAGGTGTCCCCAGTATAGCCAGGTGTCCCCAGTATATCTAACCAGGTGTTCAGGTGTCCCCAGTATAGCCAGGTGTATAGGTGTCCCCAGTATAGCCAGGTGTGTAGGTGTCCGCAGTGTATGTAGCCAGGTGTATAGGTGTCCCCAGTATATGTAGCCAGGTGTATATGTGCCCAGTATATGTAGCCAGGGGTATATGTGCCCACTATATGTAGCCAGGTGTATAGTGGCCCCCAGTATATGTAGCCAGGTGTTTAGTGGCCACCAGTATATGTAGCCAGGCATATAGTGGCCCCCAGTATATGTAGCCAGGTGTATAGTGGCCCCCAGTATATGTAGCCAGGTGTATAGTGGCCCCCAGTATATGTAGCCAGGTGTATAGTGGCCCCCAGTATATGTAGACAGGTGTTTAGTGGCCCCCAGTATATGTAGCCAGGTGTATAGTGGCCCCCAGTATATGTAGCCAGGTGTATAGTGGCCCCCAGTATATGTAGCCAGGTGTTTAATGGCCCCCAGTATATGTAGCCAGGTGTATAGTGGCCCCCAGTATATGTAGCCAGGTGTATAGTGGCCCCCAGTATATGTAGCCAGGTGTTTAGTGGCCCCCAGTATATGTAGCCAGGTATTTAGTGGCCCCAGTATATGTAGCCAGGTGTTTAGTGGCCCCCAGTATATGTAGCCTGGGGTATATGTGCCCACTATATGTAGCCAGGTATATAGTGGCCCCCAGTATATGTAGCCAGGTGTTTAGTGGCCCCCAGTATATGTAGCCAGGTGTATAGTGGCCCCCAGTATATGTAGCCAGGTGTTTAGTGGCCCCCAGTATATGTAGCCAGGTGTTTAGTGGCCCCCAGTATATGTAGCCAGGTGTTTAGTGGCCCCCAGTATATGTAGCCAGGTGTTTAGTTGCCCCCAGTATATGTAGCCAGGTGTTTAGTGGCCCCCAGTATATGTAGCCAGGTGTATAGTGGCCCCCAGTATATGTAGCCAGGTGTTTAGTGGCCCCCAGTATGTGTAGCCAGGTGTTTAGTGGCCCCCAGTATATGAAGCCAGGTGTTTAGTGGCCCCCAGTATATGTAGCCAGGTGTTTAGTGGCCCCCAGTATATGTATCCAGGTGTATAGTGGCCCCCAGTATATGTAGCCAGGTGTATAGTGGCCCCTAGTATATGTAGCCAGGTGTATAGTGGCCCCCAGTATATGTAGCCAGGTGTATAGTGGCCCCCAGTATATGTAGCCAGGTGTTTAGTGGCCCCCAGTATATGTAGCCAGGTGTATAGTGGCCCCCAGTATATGTAGCCAGGTATATAGTGGCCCCCAGTATATGTAGCCAGGTATATAGTAGCCCCCAGTATATGTAGCCAGGTATATAGTGGCCCCCAGTATATGTAGCCAGGTATATAGTGGCCCCCAGTATATGTAGCCAGTTGTCCCCCCCCCCCCCTGGAGGGGAGCAGCGCAGCAGAGAGAAGCATTGTGCGCCGCGTGGGGAAGGGCGGACGTTTCCCCCCCCTCCCTCACCTTGGGGCTCCTCTCCCTGGCTCTCCCCTCCATAAAGATGCGGCGGCGGCGGTGACTGGCAGCGGCATCGGTGGGCGGGACTTACCTCCTCCAGTGTTCCGGGTGGCCTCTGTGCGTGCAGCTACTCTGGTCTAGTGAAGACCAGAGCAGCGGCACGCACAGCGTCCACCCGGAACACTGGAGGAGGTAAGTCCCGCCCACCGATGCCGCTGCCAGTCACCGCCGCCAGCCACCGCTGCCGCATCTTTATGGAGGGGAAAGCCAGGGAGAGGAGCCTCAAGGTGTGAGGGATGGGGGGGGGGGGGGAACGTCCGCCCTTCCCCACGCTGCGCACAATGCTCCTCTCTGCTGCGCTGCTCCCCTCCAGGGTGCTAGGGGGGACGGCGTCCACTGTCCAAAAAAAGTAAGTGGACGCCGTCCCCCCGCGTTCACGCAGGACTCGACCCCTGGTTATAGGAGGATAAGTGTTAGGCGATAAGAGATTAGTGTTAGGCTACATTCATAGTGGACAACAGGAAAGTGGTGCTGCACGTTGAGTCATATACAGTACATAGAAATAT
Source organism: Hyperolius riggenbachi (assembly GCF_040937935.1). Taxonomy (NCBI): domain Eukaryota; kingdom Metazoa; phylum Chordata; class Amphibia; order Anura; family Hyperoliidae; genus Hyperolius; species Hyperolius riggenbachi. The sequence goes on from NC_090656.1 coordinate 141,398,947, forward strand.
TCAGTCAATGAAAAGTATGCTTCACTGTAACTGTTAACGCATGTATTTTGCAGTAACGCACTGCATGCAGTGCATAGTGATGCAGAGTCCTGAGTGGACTGTAAGTGAGAGGTTACTCACCCAGCTCTCGGCATTACACTGACAAGATCTCCCTTCTGTTGGGGGTGCCTCTAGCTACTTAATACTGAGGGTACCTCTGCCTATCTAATAATAAGGGGGACCTGTAGCTACCTATGGCAAGGAAAATAAGGAAGAAGTGACAGTGGGGCCAGCAAACACACTTAGAGTGCGGTTCGGCAGGGGGTTTGTTGGTTCATGGAAGGGGAAGTCTAGGGTGCCAGGATATCTGGGCCTATAGGCTCCTGTGATGTAAATCCGGCCCTGACTGCAATATTATTATTTTTTATTTATATAGCGCCAACATCTTCCATAGCGCTTTACATAGTACAAACAAATAATGGGGAGCAAATATACGTAAGAACTACAAGACACTGTACAGTCATGATACTGAATAGTAGAAATACAAATACATACATAGTTGATGTGTAGTTGGTACATGTGCATATGTTAAAATTACAGTAGTATGAGAAACACTAGGAGGAGGTCCCTGCCCTTGCGAGCTTACAATCTAGACTATAATCCGAACATTTGTATAGCACTTTTCTCCTGTCGCACTCAAAGCGCTCAAGAGCTGCAGCCACTGGGACGCGCTCAGGAGGCCACCCTGCAGTGTTAGGGAGTCTTGCCTTGAACTCCTTACTGAATAGGTACTTGACCTAGCCAGGATTCGAACCCTGGTCTCCCATGTCAAAGGCCCTTAACCAGTACACTATCCAGCCACTGACTATTGAATTGTTATGAGTATAACTTATTTAATAAAAGAAGGCTGCATTTAAGATGTATATATGTTTGTTTCCTATCTGCCTGCAATAGCATTTCCATGTACCCTATGCTAGTGAATGCTAGTGAATTCTGCAGTAAATCATGCCCAAAAACTTAGAAGATAAATGCAGGTGTGTGTTTGGAATGAAAAGAAAGTACAGTACTATGTGTGGGCCTACAGCAGCACCTAGTGGTGATTAGGTGGTAGTGCTGGGAAAAGTGAGAATAAATGAATATTTACACTATGTACTAATACATTAATTAAAAGATAAAGTCTAAATAAATTAGGAATAATAATAATAATAATAATACAATATTTAAAGAGGTACTGTATTGAAAATAACAATGAATAAAATTGATTATTCTTTGCAATATTCATTTATAAATTATCTAGTCAGTGTTTGCCCATTGTAAAATCTTTCCTCTCTATGATTTACATCCTGAAATGTATCACTGGTGGTGACATCTTTAGTTCTGCCAGGTAATCTGTACTGAATGTTCGTTACTGAGAGTTATATGTACAGAGGGATATACTGGTTGCTTGGCAGTTGGAAACAGTTGGAAACAGACGTTTTTCCCTACAATGCAACAAGGTTCACAGACAGCAAACTGTCAGGACCATGGTTATGAGATCACACCATGGGAGGTAATTTACCACAATATTAGCCACACTAACCCCTCTGATGATATATTTGAGAAACAGTGAAGATTTCTTGTGGAAAAGGGGGTATCAGCCACTAATTGAAAAGAAGTTCAATCCTTGGTTAAAGTTGTTCTTTAACAATTGAAGCAGTAGAGTGTTGTACCGTGTTAGCCATCAGTAAAACGAAGGAGTTTTGAATCAGGATGATACCATTTATTAGCTAACTTAGAGATGAATAAACAGTGAGCTTTCAGCTTATAAAAAGCCTTCAACGGACTGGTTCCTGGCCAAAACTGAAAACACAGCTTATATACACTGACATACAGAGGAGAAACATTCTTTAGCAAACATAAATGTAATTAGATGCCTTAACTGTTATGCTGGGAATACACGGTTCGTTTTTGCCTTCGTTTAAACCTTCGTTTCGATTGTGCCTTTTGTCCTTTTCGATCCCGAAATAATCAGTCATACGGTTAATATCACCACCCACGGTTTCGTTTTTTTGTCCGATTCTGATGGTTTCGTTTTTCCAATGATCGAAGGCTGCAAAGAAACGAAACGAAAATCCCTTTTTACAGGGACGGACTAGCATAAACGAATATATAATCGATCTGAACAGCCATCAAGCCTACCAATGGCTCGATTAGATGGATAAAGAGAGATAATATCAAACATGTTCGATCACTAGTCGTTCGTTTTTGGGGTCTATTAATCGAAACTATAATGAGATTATGACTATTTTCACATACGTTTTCAACACTCGATTCGTTTACCGAACGAATTGAAGGTTTAAACGAAGGCAAAAACGAACCGTGTATTCCCAGCATTACTGAGGAGGCTTTCCCAGGCATCCTGGCTAAATTGATAAGATCAAAAGTTTCCTCAACATAACATAAAGTAGACTCTGGTGATGGGGAGACATTGTAAATTCCGAGTTCAAATTGTAACTGGGCTGGCTACATGCACCATTAATTCTAAGCTAAAGAGAACCTGGCTATCCTGCTGATCCTCTGCCTCTAATACTTTTAGCCATAAACCTTGAACAGGCATGCAGTAGATCAGGTGTTTCTGACATTATTGTCAGATCTGACAAGATTAGCTGCATGCTTGTTTTGGTTATGTGATTCAGACACTACTGCATCAAAACAGACTAGCAGGGCTGCCAGGCAAGTTATTGTTCAAAAGGAAATAAATATGGCAGCCTCCATATTCCTCCCACTACAGTTGGTTGTGGCTGCTGGAATTTAAGTATGATATGCTTGAATTCTGAGCCCTCAGTTGCTTTAAGGGAGGAAAAGCCATATTTGGCTTTTCCTATCTAAACAGGCGCAGACAGTGTCATCCATCACATGCTATTATCATCCAATTGCAGGCTTGGGATGCGATGGGTGACTGGTCCGTCCCTGCCGGGTGATGTCAAAATTAACTCTTCAGAGGCTACCAGAGCAGGGACAAGGTCCTCCAGCACCCAAGGCTGAGACACCAAAGTGCGCCCCTCCATCCCACCCACCCCAGCCGTCACACACTGATTGCTGTTAGACTAAGAGGGCCACAGGGTCCACAACCTCCCCAACACCTTAATATCTAGTTATATGGCTTGCAGCCACTGCTATGTATCCCCTTTTCTTATTTCTTTCTGCTTCATACACAATTTAGGAATGACAGCTGAATGAATTGTGTGCCCCCTCCTACACTGCTCCCTGAGGCTGGAGCCTCTCCAGCCTATGCCTCGGCCCGGCCCTGGAGGCTACTATAAAATAGCCAGACATGGGCTCCAGAGTCCACTTCTAGTTACTTCTACTTCCTGACTACCTCTATTCACTTCCTAAACTTCTTACACCATATTCTGTACATAGGCTTATATGCCATAGTGCCTGTACTGATGCAACGTAGTATAGATGTTCATACGAGAAGGCCTGGTCTATTCACAAGGAATGGACCAAGAGCATGCAATGGTTAAGAGAACTTACTAACGATTGATTGTTTTGCTGAGGTAATAACTATGTAATGAAGATAAGATTGCTGATGAACACACCTGTATATCTGTTTTGCCGAATAAATTCTTTAGCGCTTAAGACATTTGGAATCCACTTTTGAGATAAGATATCTTCCGGCTGTGGGAATGTCTTATTGCTGGGTGCAGCTATAAGCTAAGCTGCTGGTGCCGAACCAAAGGTGTGTTGTTGCCCATTTGGACATCAAATCGGGCGTGTGTACAGTCTGTCGTTCAGCTGATAAGATTGGACTTGAGCGATCCACCAAGCAGATCGCTCTTTTCAGCTGAACGACAGACTGTACACACGCCCGATTTGACGTCCAAATGACAGGTCCTTTGGACGTCCAAACGACGGGTCGTTTGCGAAAATCCGACATGTGTATGTACCTTAAGATTCAAGATTCAAGTACTTTATTGTCATTGTGTAACACAACGAAATTACTTTTCATGACAGCCCCATTGTGCATATAGGGAACATAGTAGTAGTAACAAAGGAAGAAATAGAATAAATTATACAAGTATGCCAGGTATTACAGATATTTAAACAATTTGTACACAGTGTTCATTATTTCAGAGAGGATTCAGAGTTCATCAAGTTTATGGCCTATGGGAAAAAGCTGGTTTTAAAGAGAACCAAAGACGAAGCACCCTCATGTATTTTACTACATTTATCAGTGGGAACATGACAGTAAACACCTTCTCTGCTTTTAGTTTCATTCTTATCTGCTTAATTAGTCTGTTATCAGCTGTGATAAGAATCCCAGACTGAGCCTTCAGTCTAGGTTTGACCTGGAATCATTATAGCTGAGTCACTCTTCTGTGGAGTCTTTTCAAGCCCAAGCCTGCCAACTCCTAGCTCAGCTTTCCTGCTTTGCATACTGAGAGCTCTGATGACATGGGAGGGGCTGCTGCTGCTGAGAGAGAATCCCTGAAACAGACAAGTGTGGCTGCAATATGATCTGTGTGCTCTGTGTGCACTCTGCATAGATAATGATGATGACTGCAGTTTCATTCCTATGAGAGACACTTCCTACTGCCTGCACATCATACCAAAATGAAAGCACACAGATGAAAGGCTGCAGCAGCCTTTCTCATATAGCCTAGACAGCACATCCAGAACAACTCATAACCTGGAAGCGGAAGGGATATGAGCCGGCGGCCATATTGGATTTTTCCTGGAGCAATAATGAATAAAAAAAACACTAAAAAAGGCACAACAGAGCGGCGAAATTATCAGGTAGAGCATTTATTCTTTATAAGCTATGGACTGATATGTTTGTTTTGTGTGAAACGTTAATCTCTGGTTCCCTTTAAGTCTGTTTGTATGCAGATTGATCTAAAACGTTTACCTGATTGCAGGAGCTCAAACAAGGTATTTCCAGTGTTGTCCTTGATAATGTTTTTGGCCCTTCTCATACAGCGAGTCTTATACAAAAGTTCCAGTGATGGTAGTTCAGTGCCGATAATGACTTTGGCACTGCCAATAATAACTTCGGTATATAAGGGGGGTGGAGATGGGGATCCTAGTTATGGGGGCACATCTGGCTATCTATAATCTGGGGGCACCTACCATGAGCACATATGGCTATTTATAGGGGAGGGAGCCCATACCAGGGGCACATCTGGCTAGCGATACTTGGGGGAAGGGGGCTAGTACCAGGGGCACATTTAGCTATACAGGGGGGGGGGGGGCGACCTTATATCAGGGGCACATCTCGCTATATACTTGGGGGGGTTAATTCCAGGGGCACATCTGGCGATCTACACTGGGGGAGTCCTAATATCAGAGGCACGTCTGGCTGTACTGGGGGGGGGGGGACCTATTGCTAGGGGCACATCTCGTTATCTATTATGGGGAGATCCTAATACCGAGGGCACATCTAGCTACCTATAGTGGGGGGCTGATACTGGGGGCACATCTGGCTACCTTTTCTGGGGAGGAGCACATCTGGCTACCTATAGGGGTGCTAATACTGGGGGCCTATCTGTCAATCGTTAGGGGTGGGGGGCTAATACTGGGGGCGCATCTGGCCACTTATACTAGGGGTATTCTACCTAATACTGGGAGCATGTCTGCTACCTATACTTGGGTGGGCACAATTTGGGGGTTAGTGCAATTTGAAATCTGGTGCTGGAGAACCTTGGCCAGCCCTACCAGGGTAACAAAATGGTAGACCACCAGGAAAATCTGTGTAAGGGAGGGGGACCAGGGGTCAAATGGGAAAATGTAATAGTGGTAAAATGGGTGATGCAGAGACAACTATTATAATAAAAAATACTATGTGACCACACCCATTTTTAAGACTACACCCTCTGCATAATAAAAGTATTCATTAACCTTCCCCACTTTTTCTCCGTATTTTTACCATTAAAAATAATTTTATTATTTTCTCAGTTCAAAGTAAAAAGCAAAAATCCCCCTTTATTTAACAGCCAAATATAATCATCATAATATTTGACAGGAACATAAAGTAAGTTTTGTGTTAAACGGGAGAAATGGCAAAATAAAATGTGTGGTTTTTATCTACAGTAGCGCTTTGTATTTTTAAACTGGGATTGGTAAAACTGAGAAATAATGTATTTTTTCCCTCTTTTCCCCATAAAAATGCATAAAATACAAAATTGTTCATGAGAAAAAATGCTGCTTAATGAAAGTCTGTCTTGTCTTGAAAAAAACAATATATATATCATTGAGGCCTCGTTCACATTGCATTCCGCTCGCGTGGCAGTTCGTGTTGGCCATTTTTGGAGGAGTTTTTCTTTTCTCCTCCTGGTGCTCGGGTGGGCGATTCGTTTTTGTGCAAAGCGCATTTCTACGCACTTTTCCCGAGCATGTTTTTCATCCACTCTCTGATGCAAGTCAGGAAGTGAACTCTTTGACCCGGAAAATAATAAATACAATGTATTTTTTCTTAAAAATGCGAACCCAATTGCTGCACAAAACGATTTGTGTTTTTCCTATACCTTGCATTGAGGAGGAATCGCCCCGAAAATGGTCCGCTCACCGCTTTGCTGTCCGACCAGCGCACGACCCATGCTAATATGAGCCTTCTCATAGACATTCATTGCACAAGCGCTCGGGGGACATTTTTAAGAAGCGTATGTGGGAGAAAAAATTGAGAAAACGTCTGTAGTGTGAACAAGCCCTTAGGTATAAGTAGTTTTATTGTATGCACAACATGACAATTGTTTCGGGGCCACGGAGGGTCCCCTTCATCAGATAAAGTGCAGACCTAAACTTTATCTGATGAAGGGGACCCTCCGTGGCCCCGAAACAATTGTCATGTTGTGCATACAATAAAACTGATTAAGTAAAGAAGATGAAGCCGGCACCATCTATGTAATTCTTCTGCTCTTTTATTTGTCAAAGCATTTCCAGTAAATAATGCAACGTTTCAAGGCTGCACGCCTCTTTGTCAAGCTTAGCTGGAAGTTACAAACAAATGAAACATACACTGACATTTATAGCAGACATGGTTAACAGCAGCCAATCAGTTCAAATTACTAACCACCAATCATAATGAACCTGCTCTATCGGACCTGATGGGGAACTCTATTCAGCCCCTCCTGGCCGCACGCTCCATGACCTCCTTGGTCCAAGGAGGTCATGGAGCGTGCGGCCAGGAGGGGCTGAATAGATGGGAAGGTCCGGCCTGTGTGTCCTATCAGGGCAGCCGCATGTAAGTTCCCCATCAGGTCCGATTAAGCAGGTTCATTATGATTGGTGGTTAGTAATTTGAACTGATTGGCTGCTGTTAACCATGTCTGCTATAAATGTCAGTGTATGTTTCATTTGTTTGTAACTTCCAGCTAAGCTTGACAAAGAGGCGTGCAGCCTTGAAACGCTGCATTATTTACTGGAAATGCTTTGACAAATTAAAGAGCAGAAGAATTACATAGATGGTGCCGCCTTCATCTTCTTTACTTTGTTGCATGATCCAGAGTGCTGCAGGATCGCTGGCCAGGCACATCGAATTGAAAGCCACCGTTTGGGAGGGTGCAGTCACATCATTATCTACAATAAAACTGATTGGAATATTGATACTGGTGTGCCAGCCGAACTTGAATTGCTTATACTAGATCGATGTTGCTTCTGCATCAAGGCTGAGCCGCCAACTATCCGGCAAGGTGTGCCTAACCAAAACCTGATATTGCTTAGGTATAAGTAGAGATAAAGTTATTGCTGATTTAATAGAGACAACAAACTGCTCTGGTCCATAAGGAGGAAATAAGGTCTGGATGCAAAGTGGTTACGGTAATATGTGAAAGTAAGGATTTCCTTCTTCTTCCTTCTCTCTCTCTCTCTCTCTCTCTCTCTGTCACAGGGCCCCTAGTGGCCGGAACGCACAATGTCTTCCAATCGGTTTAAGCACACAGACCATGCAAGCTGTTGTCGCAGTCGGTGCACAGAAACCGCTGGGAATTTGGCCGCAGACCGACTAGAAGCGAGCCTGTGAGTTACGGTAATTACAAATTACACACTATTTCAGGGTATAACTGCCACCACCTCTGTTACCATGGGACAGAGGAACCCACTGACTGGCTGAGTCTAGACCTGCAAATAAAAATTGTTAAACACACTCTATTCTGTCTAGCTAGCAACAATAGTAGCGACTCTTCAGAAGTCAGGGTTCAGTTTGTGCGGCTGAATAGCAGGGTAGCTGAATAAATAAATGATGCTTGCGTTGTTTATTAAAAATGCAACATAAATAATTAATATATACAGAAAATCATTAAAATCAACAATTATAGAGACAAATAATAGCGCAGTATGAAAATAAAAGGGAGAAAATACTTAGGTTCGTGGAAATATGTCCTTTCTGGGAAAACTTGTAAAGTTCCTTTGTTCCAGTTCAGTAGCAAAGTTCAGACAAGATGGCCGCTAACCACATGGTCCTCTGGCTAGCAGCAGCAGGCTCTCGCGACGATGGAATTTGGAGGACTGAGGCCCGCCTGCTAGCAATGTGCTTTGGGGGTGTGGCAACGCCTTAGCAACTCTTTTCTGGGATAGTTTGCATAGTTGGCAGTCATCCTCTGCATCCTCAGCCAATAATGCATAATAATCCAGATCTTGTGGACTCATTCTGACACACAACAGGTTTTCAGTATGCTGTATAACTGCAGTGGTCAGTAAATGTATGGCCAGAACTTTCTGTCACAAGTCTGAATGAAGGAACAGGGTTTGAATATAGTTTGCTGTATACAGACACTGGAACTAGGGAATAATGTGCAAAAGTAATGATTTATTGCAAATGCAATAATGCAAGCATACATACAAGCGTAAATGCAAATATCATACAAACATATGCACAGCACACAATATATACAAATAACCCGGGAAGCAGTGACAAATATATACAACACCTGACTATCGATCTAACTAAGTGCACAATAATATATAAAGAGTCAGCAGGAGAGCAAGGTCAGCAACAGGTTATCAAAAAAGCACAGTACCAGGGATTAGGCAAAAGGAAGGTCTCAGACAGAAGTAACAGGGTTCGGTAACAGGAAGGCATAAACAGAGATCAGGGCAAGGATCAGAAACCAGGATGTCCAGAAACTCAGACCTGGGAGCTCAAAGTTCTGGCAATTAGCAGAGGGAAGAGGTAGTCCTTATTAAATAGTCCATGTAATAGCAAACACAGGATGCAGCTGGTGTTGAGAGTTCCATTAGAGGCCTCTACAGGCCAGACAAAGAACTGCAAGTTCTTACAATGCAATTAACAGGCCCCCTGCTGGTGGATGGTGGAGTTTCAGGACAATGCAAAGTCCTTAGAGCCATCTGCTGGTGGAATAATAGAAGTCCATGACAGTCCTGCTCCATGTCACCACCAGCAGGCAGAAAGCGGTAACACAAGGTTCCTGACAAGGAGGAGGCGGCAGCAGAAGAACAACCGCAGCAGGGGTCTGTGACGAATCAACGTTTATTCGTCCTATTAAAGTAGTTAGAGCCTTATAAAATATTCCCTGTCACCACTATTAAAAAGTGACAGCAGATAGGAAAAGGCTTGGTTTATAAAAAGATCAGGGAAGCCAGGGGTTAACACAGTCCTCTCCCTGGTCAAATGCAGCAAACACTGACTCCCCTAAGTAGAGCTTCTCTCGCCTAAGTGTGACCTAAGTGGGTTTCCTGGCCCAGGACACCCAACCAGGCAGAGAGAGAGAAATCTCACACCTACACTGCCCTCATCCAGACTTGGTGTCTTCTCAGTTCCGTACTTGAAAAGAGCCAACCCCAGGGGGTCTCTCAGGATTACCTCAGCTGAAGGATCAAAGAGAATCCCTCTCCCAGCTGGCCCCCATGTGGCCTTGAGATGCCTATATTCATATGTTCTCCATATTTTCCTCATAATTCATGGCATAGGAAGTTCCTAGGCCGCTGAAAAGTGCAGAAGTTCTGAGGTTCAAATTGGTGCAGGTGCTGAGAGAGTTTGGACAAGCTAGTTACTTCCAAACTCAGACTACAAGGGGAGAAGTAAAACATTGTGTTATGATTCATATCTGGTCCTCGTGTTTGGAACCAAATGATTCCTAACATCACGCTGGTTATGAATATTCATTCCGGTTCTTGATGTGACCTATGGGTACGGATGGAAAGGGCAAAATATAAATTGGCCCAAAACCTCTCCCTGCCTAAGGGGGCACTGCCTTATTCAAATTGCACAAGGCTGGACTTGTACGTGTCATAACTCCCCCCACCTACAGTGAGGAACAAAACTCCCATGACACAAATGTCCAGCGTCCATCATCTGAAATCTTTTGGCCTAACAACATCTTGGCAGCCAGCGGGACACTGGCGCAAACCTCCATCTTGGATTTCTCACAAAGGCCTCTGGCCGCATGGCAATCGGCCATTCTGGACTTTGATTGCCGCATGGACTACCAATAACGGTATTTGAACTGTATATTAAAACATTCTGTTTCTTTTCATCTCTATTCTCTTCCTATCAAACCAATCTGTTCTGCTGGACAGGTATATCTATCTGTGGGCTAATTTAAGCTGTGTGTATGTAGTTTTAGAATAAAACTAACAATTTTATCGTTCAGTCTTGTGCCTGTTCTGGTCATCTGATTGTTGCTATAATGAATCTGCCCTCTGAAGAGTCAGTCATACTACCGCATTGTTTTATTATTTGCTTATAAATTGTTGATTTGCTAGCTAGGTTGTAAATAACCGTTTCTTCCATCTAGGATTAGCTAGTACCCGATTTCCTATGCGAAATCGATAACTTTAGTTCTCGATTGGACACAATCGAGATTGCATCATATATGGACCCAGTAACCTTTCTTTAACGTCACATTGCTCACAGTCTTTAAGCTGTCAGAAGTGACTATTCCCCGAACGGTGACTGGAGCATGTCGAACGTGATTGGGCTGGCTACCGTATTATGATAGTGTTAGGGTCTTTTCGCCCTAGTTGGAGACTGTCTGCTCCATACAACCAGACAGTGGTGGCAGTGAATTTACCCGATTTCCAGCGCAAAATCGATATTTTAAGCTTACCGATTGTATAGACAATCGGGATTGTACATGTATGGGCACCTCCAACCAATCTTAAACGTTTACTACGCACACAGTGAATTTGCCTCCAGCAGTCTCTAGTGCATGAAACCTGCATGGCAACAGTGGCCGAGTAATACGGGATTGGTGAGGGATTGTCCCATTACATATTGTCGGCAGCTGCGCGATCAATCTTCATTGTCAGTCTGTTTACCGTACTTCCTGCATATGCTAACGGGAGCAGATTAGACGGGATTGGCACGCTCTGTCGCATTAACCTTCTCCCTCTGACGATCCAGCAACCGGTCTTTGTTGTCCGTCTGCACCCGTACTTCCTGCGTACGCTAACGGGAGCAGATTGGACGGGATCGCAGGGCTGGATTGTCACAGCGTCGCAGGGGGCTTGTGCTGCTCAACGTTCCTGTGGTATTGTTCGTGGCTGGGGGAGGAGGACGACTTACCTGACATCACTGAGGAAGAGCAAGAGGAGATGGATAGTACGTCTGGACCCAACTTTGTGCAGATGGAGTCTTTCATGCTGTCCAGCCTGTTGAGGGACCCCCGTATAAAAAAAACTCAAGGGGAATGACAATTACTAACTCACCTGAATGCAGAAAGGATGTAGCACTTGCAGAACAAGCTGGCAACTATGCTTTACAATGCGTTTAAGGGTGATGTCACAACACAATGCAATAAAGGTACCACTGCCAGGAATCCTTCTCCCACGCAGGCAAGGACAGAACGCTCCAGCGATCTCATGGTGATGTCGGACATGTGGAAATTCTTTAGTCAAACGCCTTGCCTTAGCCCTTCCGGATCTACCCTCCACCAACGCCTGGACCGGCAGGTAGCCGACTACCTGGCCTTAAGTGAGGATGTAGACACTGTGAGCCGCGATGAACCCTTGGACTACTGGGTGCGCAGGCTTGATCTGTGGCCAGAGCTGTCCCAATTTGTCATCCAACTTCTGTCTTGCCCTGCCTCAAGCGTCCTGTCAGAAAGGACCTTCAGCGCAGCTGGAGGCATTGTCACTGAGAAGAGAAGTCGCTTAAGTCACAAAAGTGTTCAGTACCTCACCTTTATCAAAATGAATGAGGCATGGATCCCGGAGGGCTACTGCCCGCCCCAAGACTAAGTCAGTCCCCACACACAGCATCACTGCCTGCACGCCGTGTGACTGCCTTCCCCAAGACTAAGTCGCTCCCCACACAACACCTCTGCCCGCAGGCCGCTTGATTGCCTTCTCCGCCACCACCAACAGGGTCCAGGACTCCAGGTGGATGCCTGAATTTTTAAGGCCGCTATACTACTTTTTATGGTGCGTGTACATGCCTGCCTAATTTTTCCGGCTGCACTGCAGCTGCAACAACAAAACAAAAGGCATGTGCATGTGCCAATTCCCCTTCGTGATCATTACCTTGCCGCGGTGAAGGGGCTTGCTTATCACAATGAAGCAATGACTGCCGGCAAACAGCTGTTTGCGGTGCGTTACACAGTGAGTTTGGTGTGTCAGTGTGAAGCAGTACTCTAATTACACTCCCTGATTGGTGTATACACATGCAAGATGTTTTAAAGCACTTTAGACCTGCAATTTAGCATTCAATGTGATTTCTGCCCTTAAAACGCTGCTTTGCGTCAAATCCAGATTTTTCCCCAGGACTTTTGGCGTCTATCCCACTCATCCATGCAAAAACTCAGATGTTAGACTCCTTGAAACATCTTTTCCATCACATTTGTGGCCAGCATAAGTGTTTCTAGTTTTCAAAGTTCGCCTCCCCATTTAAGTCTATTTCGGTTCGCGAAGGTTCGCACGAACCGAATTTTTGTGGAAGTTCGCGAACCGAAAATCGGAGGTTCGGGACATCTCTAGACACCAACAATATGTGGTCCGAGTTTGGGGATTGTAGCTTCAAAACTGTACGAGTGGCAGTGATTTGAAAATTTTCCCAGTCAAAGTCAACACAAAAATAGGGATCTTCCGCAGGGGTGCGGAGGGTGGGATCACTTATTAAAGCACAAGCAGCATACTTCGCTATAAGGCGAATAAGTGTGGAAAGTTTGGCGCTTGTACCCCTAAAACTGTAGGAGGAGTAGCGTATAGAAAATAGGGGGGGGGGGGTTAAGAAAAAACAGAATAAGAAGAACGAGATGAAATTGTAGAGCAATTCTTCAAAGCCAACATAATAAAACTGTGGGATATCTAAAAAAGTCATTTTTAGGAGAAGGAGGATAGTAGTGTTGGGCGAACACCTGGATGTTCGGGTTCGCGAACGTTCGCCGAACATGGGCGCGATGTTCGGGTGTTCGTGCCGAACTCCGAACATAATGGAAGTCAATGGGGACCCGAACTTTCGTGCTTTGTAAAGCTTCCTTACATGCTACATACCCCAAATTTGCAGGGTATGAGCACCTTGGGAGTGGGTACAAGAGGAAAAAAAATATTTGAAAAAGAGCCGTTCGTTTTTGAGAAAATTGATTGTAAAGTTTCAAAGGAAAAAATGTCTTTTAAATGCGGAAAATGTCATTTTTCTTTGCACAGGTAACATGCTTTTTGTCGCCATGCAGTCATAAATGTAATACAGATAAGAGGTTCCAGGAAAAGGGACCGGTAACACTAACCCAGCAGCAGCACACGTGATGGAACAGGAGGAGGGCGGCGCAGGAGGAGAAGGCCACGCTTTGAGACACAACAACCCAGGCCTTGCATGAGGACAAGAAGCGTGCGGATAGCAATTTGCATTTTGCCGCCATGCAGTCATAAATGTAATACAGATGAGAGGTTCCGTAAAAAGGGACCGGCAACGCTAACCCAGCAGCAGCACACGTGATGGAACAGGAGGAGGCGCAGGAGGAGAAGGCCACGCTTTGAGACACAACAACCCAGGCCTTGCATGAGGACAAGAAGCGTGCGGATAGCAATGCATTTTGCCGCCATGCAGTCATAAATGTAATACAGATGAGAGGTTCCGTAAAAAGGGACCGGCACTGCTAACCCAGCAGCAGCACACGTGATGGAACAGGAGGAGGCGCAGGAGGAGAAGGCCACGCTTTGAGACACAACAACCCAGGCCTTGCATGAGGACAAGAAACGTACGGATAGCAATGCATTTTGCCGCCATGCAGTCATAAATGTAATACAGATGAGAGGTTCCGTAAAAAGGGACCGGCAACGCTAACCCAGCAGCAGCACACGTGATGGAACAGGAGGAGGCGCAGGAGGAGAAGGCCACGCTTTGAGACACAACAACCCAGGCCTTGCATGAGGACAAGAAGCGTGCGGATAGCAATGCATTTTGCCGCCATGCAGTCAGAAATGTAATACAGATGAGAGGTTCCGTAAAAAGGGACCGGCAACGCTAACCCAGCAGCAGCACACGTGATGGAACAGGAGGAGGCGCAGGAGGAGAAGGCCACGCTTTGAGACACAACAACCCAGGCCTTGCATGAGGACAAGAAGCGTGCGGATAGCAATGCATTTTGCTGCCATGCAGTCAGAAATGTAATACAGATAAGAGGTTCAATAAACAGGGACCGGAAACGCTAACCCATCACAGATGTTCACTGTTCATGTTACTTGGTTGGGGTCCGGGAGTGTTGCGTAGTCGTTTCCAATCCAGGATTGATTCATTTTAATTTGAGTCAGACGGTCTGCATTTTCTGTGGAGAGGCGGATACGCCGATCTGTGACGATGCCTCCGGCAGCACTGAAACAGCGTTCCGACATAACGCTGGCTGCCGGGCAAGCCAGCACCTCTATTGCGTACATTGCCAGTTCGTGCCAGGTGTGTAGCTTAGAGACCCAATAGTTGAAGGGTGCAGATGGATTGTTCAACACGGCTACGCCATCTGACATGTAGTCCTTGACCATCTTCTGCAGGCGAGCGGTGTTGTAGGTGGAACTGGGCGATTGCTGTTCTGTGGGCTGCTGCATGGGTGTCAGAAAATTTTGCCACTCCAAGGACACTGCTGATACCATTCCCTTGTGGACACTAGCTGCAGCTTGCGTTCTTTGTTCCTCTCCTCGTCCTGTGTTTGCGGAAGTCAGTCTGTCGGCGTGGAACTGGCTAGAGGAGGAGGATGTCAATCTCCTCTCTAATGTCTCCACAAGGGCCTGCTGGTATTCTTCCATTTTGACCTGTCTGACAGTTTCTCCAATGAGTTTGGGAACATTGTCTTTGTACCGTGGATCCAGAAGGGTATAAACCCAGTAATCCACGTCGTCCAGAATTCGAACAACGTGCGGGTCGCGTTCGATGCAGTCTAGCATGAATTAAGCCATGTCTGCCACAGTCCTAACAGAATCCTCATCATGTTCTTCTGAGCTTGACGCACCCTCATCATCATCACCAGCATAGTTACATAGTTACATAGTTATTTTGGTTGAAAAAAGACATACGTCCATCGAGTTTAACCAGTACAAAGTACATCTCCAGCCCATCCCCCACATACCCCTGTTGATCCAGAGGAAGGCGAAAAAACCCCCACAAGGCATGGTCCAATTAGCCCCAAAAGGGAAAAATTCCTTCCTGACTACAGATGGCAATCAGATAAAATCCCTGGATCAACATCATTAGGCATAACCTAGTAATTGTAGCCATGGATGTCTTTCAACGCAAGGAAAGCATCTAAGCCCCCTTTAAATGCAGGTATAGAGTTTGCCATAACGACTTCCTGTGGCAATGCATTCCACATCTTAATCACTCTTACTGTAAAGAACCCTTTCCTAAATAAATGGCTAAAACATTTTTCCTCCATGCGCATCTCATGTCCTCTAGTCCTTTGAGAAGGCCTAGGGACAAAAAGCTCATCCGCCAAGCTATTATATTGCCCTCTGATGTATTTATACATGTTAATTAGATCTCCTCTAAGGCGTCTTTTCTCTAGACTAAATAAACCCAGTTTATCTAACCTTTCTTGGTAAGCGAGACCTTCCATCCCACGTATCAATTTTGTAGCTCGTCTCTGTACCTGCTCTAAAACTGCAATATCTTTTTTATAATGTGGTTTGTAATGTGGTGCCCAGAACTGAATTCCATATTCCAGATGTGGCCTTACTAGAGAGTTAAACAGGGGCAATATTATGCTAGCATCTCGAGTTTTTATTTCCCTTTTAATGCATCCCAAAATTTTGTCCGCTTTAGCTGCAGCGGCTTGGCATTGAGTATGATTATTTAACTTGTTGTCGATGAGTACTCCTAAGTCCTTCTCCAAGTTTGATGTTCCCAACTGTATCCCATTTATTTTGTATGGTGCTAGACCATTGGTACGACCAAAATGCATGACTTTACATTTGTCAACATTGAATTTCATCACGCCGTCGCCCACCTTCTTCCTCGTCTTCTTCTGCTGTCCATTCCCGCTGAATCATGGAAGTCCAACGTGCACCGCTCTGTCCCTCGGCAGTGGGGGCGTCCAAGTCCTGCTCCAACTCCAGCTGTTCCTCGTCCTCTTCTTCAGCATAGCTGCCGGGAGGACCAGCGTTTCCTGAGGCAGATTGCCTGATGTTGGTATCATCATCACGCTGATCGTTGTCCTCTTGAGATTCCCCCACTTGCATCCTGACTGCGGCTTCCTTGATCTGCAGCATTGATTTTTTCAGCAAACACAGCAGTGGTATCGTAATGCTGACTGAAGAGTTGTCACCGCTCACAAGCAACGTGGATTGCTCAAAATTTTGGAGGACTTGGCAGAGGTCCAACATGGTGGCCCAATCAGATCCACAGAAGCTTGGTAGCTGTCCGGATGCGCCTCGGTACTGCGCCGTCATGTACTGGACCACTGCACTCTTCTGTTCGCAAAAGCGTGCTAGCATGTGCAGCGTCGAATTCCAGCTCGTGGGTACGTCACACACCAAGCGACGTTTCGGTATATTGAACTGCTCCTGCATCTTGGTGAGTCCCTCCGAAGCGGTACTGGACTTTCGGAAATATTTGGCCACTCGTCGCACCTTCAGCAGAAGATCTGCCACGCCTGGGTATGTCCTCAGGAACCGCTGAACAACTAGGTTCATAACGTGTGCCAGGCAAGGAATGTGTCTCAGCTTAGCCAACTTTAAAGCGCGAATGAGATTGCTCCCATTGTCACACACAACCATGCCTGGTTTCAGGTCCAGCGGTGCCAGCCACAAATCGGTCTGTTCCTTGATTCCCTTCCAAATTTCTTCACCTGTGTGCTGCTTATCTCCAAGGCAGATCAGCTTCAGTAAGGCTTGCTGACACATGGCAACAGCTGTGCTGCACTGCTTCCACGACCCTATTGCTGGGTTACCGATACCGGATGAGGTACCGCTTTGAGAGGCGTTGGAGGAGAAGGAGTCAGAGTCGAGGTAGGTGCTGCTGTTATCTCTGAGGGACGCCGGTCCAGCAGTTTGCGGCGTGGGCAACACCCGCGCCGTAGCCGGTGAGGAGTCGCTGCCAGGCTCCACAAGGTTCACCCAGTGCGCCGTCAGGGAGATGTATCGACCCTGGCCAAAGGCACTCGTCCAGGTGTCTGTGGTGAGGTGAACCTTGCAGGCAACGGCATTTTTCAAGCTTCTGGTTATTTTGCTAACCACGTGCTCATGTAACGCTGGCACTGCAGACCGCGCAAAATAGTATCGGCTGGGAACCACGTAACGTGGGATGGCCAGCGCTATCATGCGCTTGAAGCTGTTTGTCTCCACCACGCGATATGGCAGCATTTCTGTGGCCACAAACTTGGCTATGCTGGCTGTTAGTGCCACGGCCCAGGGGTCATTTGCTGGCAATTTTCTCTTGCGCTCTAACATCTCCAGGACAGACAACTGAACCGTAGGATCGCACACCGAAGGACAGTTGGTTGTTGTTGTCGTGGTCGTTGAAGACTGGGAAACGTCAAGAGGACTGTTGCGGAAACTGACATCGTCGTCTACTACGGATGTTTGTGTACCACGTAATGCCTGGGCTGCTGCTGAGGAGGGTCTGGTGACAACGGAGGCAGTGTTGCTGGGGGCTGGAAGCGAGCCGCTACCCTGGCCTTGCGTGTTTGACCACAGAGTGCTATGTTTGGCTACCATGTGGCGGCGCATGCTGGTGGTGGAGAGGTTGTTGATATTTTTCCCCCTGCTCAGTCGGGTCCTGCACACCTTGCAAATCACCATGGTAACATCCTCCCTGCAGTCGTCGAAGAAAGCCCATACTTTTGAGCTCCTGCTTTGCTGGCGAGTTTCTTTCGTGCCTCTTTGGCGTCTCACTTCTACGGCTATGCCTGTTGTGTCCGAAATACCCCGCCCCCGCCTACTTTGTGGCACACGGCGAACTCTTGCAGCAGTGGGTTCTGCAGCAGACTCATCTGTACTGCTGCTATCCCGACAGCGAGGTTGTACTCGATAATCCGGGTCTGTGTCCACATCGTCCAAAACCTCCTCTTTCATCTCCTCATCTGTGACTGTGTGTGTGTGCAGTGGACTAGAGCTCCACAGAACACCCTCTGCGCACCTCACTCCCATGTCTTCAAGATGTTCTTGGTGGACCTCCTGCAATTCCAATTCCTGCGCACATTGCTCAGGGATTTGGGTGTCTTCGTCCTCGCCTTGCATTTCAGTGCGTGGTGCATTTACCTCGCACAATGGTTGTGAATCCGGGCACAACATTTCTGGCTGTTCCATTGTTTGTGGGGGTAGGAGTGGGAATAGCTCCTCCGAAGAGGCCATTGTGTCCGGAAATAATTGTTCGGACTGGTTATTCGGCCATTGTGTGCATGGTGTAGCTGCTGGTTGTGTCACCGTTGTGCCCACTGGCTCCTTGTAACTGGCAGAGGACCTCGTGCGTGACAACAAGGATGTGCTGGTGCTGCTGCTGCTTAACCCGCTGCTGGACGCTTGAGAGGTCATCCAATTCATTATCCGTTCCTGCTCTTGTGGATCAGTGAGGGTTGTTTGTCTGGCACACATGGGTGGTATTGAGTGGGTTTTCTTAGGTGCTCCACTGCGGCCTCTACATGAACCGTCAGGGGAAACACCTCTTCCCTTGCCCCTCCCTCTTTCACTGGATTTCTTCATTATGGTTGTACTGATCCCAGCAGTACACGCACACTGACTGGCAGTACAGTGGCAATAGACAATGCTATATAGTATGTTATAAACTGGTGATGGACGGAAGTACTACTGATCCCAGCAGTACAGTGGCAATAGAAGACAATGCTATATACTATGTTATACACTAGTGATGGACGGAAGTACTACTGATCCCAGCAGTACAGTGGCAATAGAAGACAATGCTATATACTATATTATACACTTGTGATGGACGGAAGTACTACTGATCCCAGCAGTACAAGCTGACTGGCAGTACAGTGGCAATAGAAGACAATGCTATATACTATGTTATACACTGGTGATGGACGGAAGTACTACTGATCCCAGCAGTACAGTGGCAATAGAAGACAGTGCTATATACTATGTTATACACTGGTGATGGACGGAAGTACTACTGATCCCAGCAGTACAGTGGCAATAGAAGACAGTGCTATATACTATATTATACACTGGTGATGGACGGATGTACTACTGATCCCAGCAGTACAAGCTGGCTGGCAGTACAGTGGCAATAGAAGACAATGCTATATACTATGTTATACACTGGTGATGGATGGAAGTACTACTGATCCCAGCAGTACAGTGGCAATAGAAGACAGTGCTATATACTATGTTATACACTGGTGATGGACGGAAGTACTACTGATCCCAGCAGTACAGTGGCAATAGAAGACAGTGCTATATACTATATTATACACTGGTGATGGACAGAAGTACTACTGATCCCAGCAGTACAGTGGCAATAGAAGACAGTGCTATATACTATGTTATACACTGGTGATGGACGGAAGTACTACTGATCCCAGCAGTACAGTGGCAATAGAATACAGTGCTATATACTATGTTATACACTGGTGATGGACGGAAGTACTACTGATCCCAGCAGTACAGTGGCAATAGAAGACAGTGCTATATACTATGTTATACACTGGTGATGGACGGAAGTACTACTGATTCCAGCAGTACAGTGGCAATAGAAGACAGTGCTATATACTATGTTATACACTGGTGATGGACGGAAGTACTACTGATTCCAGCAGTACAGTGGCAATAGAAGACAGTGCTATATACTATGTTATACACTGGTGATGGACGGAAGTACTACTGATTCCAGCAGTACAGTGGCAATAGAAGACAGTGCTATATACTATGTTATACACTGGTGATGGACGGAAGTACTACTGATCCCAGCAGTACAAGCTGACTGG
Source organism: Hyperolius riggenbachi (assembly GCF_040937935.1). Taxonomy (NCBI): domain Eukaryota; kingdom Metazoa; phylum Chordata; class Amphibia; order Anura; family Hyperoliidae; genus Hyperolius; species Hyperolius riggenbachi. Next base: position 141,419,229 of record NC_090656.1, read on the forward strand.
CAGTACAGTGGCAATAGAAGACAATGCTATATACTATGTTATATACTGGTGACGTACGGAAGTACTACTGATCCCAGCAGTACACGCTGACCGGCAGTACAGTGGCAATAGAAGACAATGCTATATACTATGCTATATACTGGTGATGGACGGAAGTACTACTGATCCCAGCAGTAAACGCACGCTGAGCTGACTGGCACTACAGTGCAGTGGCAAATATAGTATAGGAGGCTCGGGGGCCCTGGCTAGCCTAGCTGGTGAGAGAGAGTCTAACCTGCCTGCCTACCCAAAGCTAAACCCAAACGCAAGTGGCGGAGAAATGACGCGGTTCGGGTATTTATTTACCCGAACCACGTGACCCGCTCGGCCAATCGCGGCGCGAGCCGCGTGTTTGTGCCTGAACCACGTGACCCGCTCGGCCAATCACAGCGCGAACCAAACGTTCGGGGAACGTTCGGTCATGCGCTGTCAGGCCGAACATACGTTCGACCGCATGGCCGAACACATGGCCGAACACCACGAGGTGTCCGGCGAAGCCCGAATCGAACTTGAACAGCCCGAAATCCGGGCGAACCCGAACAGTGGCGAACACTGTTCGCCCAACACTAGAGGATAGACACAATTGTTTTTCTCATCTATCTGTATCTATCATGTATCTGGGCTGTCATGTAAAGCTATGTACCCACATCGCAATTTTACCTTCGATTTTCCTGTTGACTGGCAAATTTTTGAGTGTCGAGCGGCCGTGTATGCAATGTTGAGACGTGGGTACAGGTGCACAACCACACAAACGTTGCTTAGCATTACATAAAGAAACATGATGGTGGTTCGGATCTTTAAAGAGAATCTGTATTGTTAAAATCGCACAAAAGTAAACATACCAGTGCGTTAGGGGACATCTCCTATTCCCCTCTGTCACAATTTCGCCGCTCCCCGCCGCATTAAAAGTAGTCAAAAACAGTTTTTAAAAGTTTGTTTATAAACAAACAAAATGGCCACCAAAACAGGAAGTAGATTGATGTACAATATGTCCACACATAGAAAATACATCCATACACAAGCAGGCTGTATACAGCTTTCCTTTTGAATCTCAAAAGATCATTTGTGTGTTTACCTTCTGTCCCCTTCTTCTCTCATGCACTGAACATTACAGGCTTCCTGCAGACAGCTCTGCCTGTGCCTGTGTTTGTAATTCCTCAGTATGTGTCAGCCAGCTACTTTCACAGCCTAACAGAGGAGGATTTTTATCCAGCTCTCTTCTATCACTGATAAGATACCAGAGAAGCTGCTGGCTTATGTAAAAAAAACACACACTGGAGTGTGCATAGAGGAACAGACCAGCACGGAAGAGCTAGCAGCCTTCCAGACACAGGCCGACAAGTCTGACAGGGGAAAGATACATTGATTTATTACAGAGACCGTGATAGTACAAAGTGCTGCAGTGAGCCAGAACAGATTAGAATAGGTTTAGGAACTTGTAGGATGGTAGAAAAAAACGTTGTAATTTTTGTTACAGAGTCACTTTAAGTGCCCCGACAACACTGTGCAAAGTCCCGCAATCGCTGACTTCCCATTCGTGTCCATCATGTAATGTTGTGATGGCTAGAAGATGAATCGCTGGATGCTCGTTGTGAGGGAGACATCGCTGAATACATCTTCCTAGGCTGTTGCGGTGAGTATAAGGCTTAAAGAGAACCTGAACTGAAAATTAAAAGTCAAAATAAACATAAACACATCATACTTACCTCCTGCATAGTCTACTACTCAATCTGTTTCTCCTCTCCTGCGTCCTGTTTGTCCACTGTGATCAATGGAATTCTCTGTCCTCCATTTTGAAAATGGCCATTACCCCATAACAGCTTCCTGGTCAGCACACTGTTAAACTGTAATATCGCCCTGGATATTCAGCAGCACTAGGTGCGATTCAACAAGTATTACAACAACTTTGAAAAGATCTGTAAAGATTCGTGAGACATTATTCAGCAATCAGCATATGGTTGATGAAGGATCTTAGTGCAATAACTGATATTACCCCAATTACCATCACAGCAGCCCAGATACAAATTACTACAGAGTATTGTTGTTGGACTCTATGGCCATAGGCAGTGTGTGTGTTTGGAGGCCTCGTGGTGTGCGCCGGTGGAGGGCCTACACATGTCAGACTGCAGTTGGTGGATCAGGCTGATCAGTATACGCGAGAGCTGGGCGATCAATTCTGATTATTACCCCCGCAGTGACAGTGGGATTGTTATTAAATGCTCCTAGTGTTGCAATCTGTGGTTTTAAAAGGTTTTAAAGGGATGGGTTATGCTTGAGCACATGCTGAATTTTGTATGCCAAGTAAAATTTTTTGATAAGCACAAGCAGGGATAGTGGTTTTCATGGTGGTGTTTTGTAATATTGCCCACTTAAGCCATAGGTAAACAAGGACATTACCTTGCACATTCAGTTATAACTGACAGCAGCTGGTATATAACTGACAGGTAATGTTATATTTTAGTTCTGACAAAATCTTGTCAGAACTGGAAGGGATCACTGTAAGAAGAAAATGGTGAGCTTCTGAGCTTCCTACTGATGGCGAGATAAGTATGTAATATTAATTTGCAGCTACATCATGTGTTTACTTTAAATCATTTTACTCAGTTCAGGTTCCCTTTAAGCTTTATAACTCAATATCAATGCACTCAGCTGGAGTAAGTATGACCTCTCTGCATGCTTGCTCCATCCATTCAGATGTCAGTCATAATAATTCACTGCAGAAGCCAAAAGGTCCACATAACAGCTGCAACTGGAATCCTACCTTCCCCCTTCAACTGAGCTGCAAAAAAAAAAAAAAAAAAAAAAAAAAAAAAAAGCGGCTATATATATATATATATATATGCATCTCAACAGAACTGGGGACTCATGCTCAGTTGTGAACTCGCAAAATATTGTCTCTAACAATACAATGAAAACAAAAATATATTTACAGTCATAATAAGCATAGTAAAACAATGGTAAATATTCCCAATATTTACTACTATTTTACTTGGGCAGCATGGTGGCGTAGTGGTTAGTGCTCTTGCCTTGCAGCGCTGGCTGGGTGCCCGGTTTGAATCCCAGCCAGGTCAACATCTGCATGGAGTTTGTATGAGCTCCCCGTGTCTACGTGGGTTTCCTCCCACATCCCAAAAACATACAGATAAATTAATTGGCTTCCCCTCAAAAATTGGCCCTAGACTATGATGCATGCACTACACGATATAGACATATCACTATGGTAGGGACTAGAAGTGGAAAAGAGGCGCCCAATTTCTATAAAATACTCTAAAATCAAAAAAATAACAAAATGAGGTGGCTTACCTCACAGACGACAACTCACTTTGATAAGGAGGTTTAATTGGAGATTTAGCACAGGCAACGCATTTCGTGGGACCAAGCCAACTTCTTCAGGCCAAATAAAGTGCCGTTGTGGTCTAACAACCGCATTTGGGGAGGTGCCCCAAATGCGGTTGTTAGACCACAACGGCACTTTATTTGGCCTGAGGAAGTGGGCTTGGTCCCACGAAACGCGTTGCCTGTGCTAAATCTCCAATTAAACTTCCTTACCAAAGTGAGTTGTCGTCTGTGAGGTAAGCCACCTCAATTTTTATTTTATTGATTTTAGAGTATTTTATAGAAATTGGGCGCCTCTTTTCCACTTCTGTGCCATATCCCCCCTACTTGCCTGGGTGGGGAACCTTACGCACCTGAACCAAGGTGGGATCCCACCACCTGTGGTAATCAACGTACGCAGGATCTTTTTGCTAAGAGAGCGACCAGACCCAGGATTGCTGGTATACCTGAGTGGAGTCAGGTTTAAACACTTCACTTGCTTGAAGCGGTCGGTTGCCCCGTGTGCAACCCACCTTTGTGAGTACCCCTTTTTCAGATTTTTTTTTCGAACAGCTATTTATTGAGACATACTGCACCATTGGGGCTCCCGTTGTCTTTGTGTTTTTCCCCTCCAGTATGGTAGGGACTAGATTGTGAGCCCGTCTGAGGGACAGTTAGTGACAAGACAATATACTCTGTACAGCGCTGCGTAATATGTCAGTGCTATATAAATACTTAAATAAATACTAAACCTAATCCTACTCTAATACAGAACCCTCCCTCTACCAAGGCCTAACCCTAAGACACCCCAACCCTAAGACCCCATCAGTAGTACCTAACCCTAAGACCCCCTTGGTGGTGCCTAAACCTCACTTCCTGACACCTAACCCGAAAACTTCTCCGCTGCAAATAATGTTCGTACGAAAAGCGATTCATTTCTAAGATAATACATTTCAAAAGGATAATTTACAAAATTATAATTCTCAAAATGAAACTGAAAATTATAATAAACGTTAAAACTATAATTTACAAAATGATGATTGTCAAGACATTTTGGTTGGACGGGCCCGGCCCCCCGCTATTTATCGGGTACCCAAATTTCTTCTTTGGCGCCCAATAGCTGATATTTTGCATTAGCGCCTATCGGGCGCCCAGATTCCCACAAGGCACTCTCATAGCAGCTTAAAGTGGACCCAAACCAAATATTTTTTTAATTCAAAATATTTAGTTGCACCACTCTGACACATACAAAGATAAATAAACACTCCTTCAAGCATATGAGCATTTCAGTGCATGCTTTTCACCCTCCTCTTTGCATAACTAGGGTTATACAGGTGGCAGCCATTAGCAATTCTTGATTTGCTGGACACCATTTACTACACCAGTTTGCCGGATTCTGTCCCGGCAATATGAAAGGAAAGGAGGGGTTCCTCCAATAAATGTAAAATATTTTATATTTGTCATCATGCAGCTGAAAAAAAGGGCTGCTATTTATTATTATAATTTAGAAAATAGATTTTATTTCTGAAATCTTGTATTTTTAATTTGGTCCACATGACAGCCCAGGGGCCCCAGGTCTCTCTCACTCACTGGGGCCACCTGAATGCTAATCTATGTAATTCCTGCTAGGTATGGTACAGCAGGCAAAGGGTGTATGACAGTGCACCTGATTGGCTGACTAGCGTCTGCTGGCCAGATAGAGGCAGGATATTGCTCTGACTGGAAGTTAGCAATTGTGTTTGTTGCATTTTTAATTTGGGTCCACTTTAAAGAGAACCTGTACTGAGTAAAAATATTTAAAATAAACACATGAGGTAACTTCAAATGAACATTGCATAGTTACCTTGCCATCAGTTCCTCTCAGAAGCTCACCATTTTCTTCTGACAATAATCCCTTCCAGTTCTGACAATATTTTGTCAGATCTGAAATATATCAGTTGCTGTCAGTAAAATATCAGTTGCTGTCAGTTATAGCTGAGAGGAAAACTGATGTACCAGGTAATGTCCATGTTTCCCTATGGCTCAAGTGGGCGATATTACAGTTTAACTGTGTGCTGACCAGAAAGCTGTTATGGGTAATGGCCATTTTCAAAATGGAGGACGGAAAATTCCCTTGATCACAGTGGACAAACAGGACGCGGGGGAGGAGAAAGACACTGAATAGTAGACTACATGGAAGGTAAGTATGACTTCTGTATGCTTATTTTGACTTTTAATTTTCAGTTCAGGTTTTCTTTAAACTCACGTAGCCCCTATGCAGTACTCACCTGGCACCTAGTACTCCCCTCATAGCCAGCATTCAGCACCACAGATGGTACCCAGTACATGCATAACTTGTTCCCAGAATCCTCATGGCACCCAGTACCTCCTCCAGCCTACACCCACATGTCACCCAGTGTCCCCCATAGCCAGCACCTAATACACATCCATACCCACACACAGCAACCACATGGCACACAGCAACCAACCCATGGCACACACACTGCACCAAGTACACCTTCCTGGACTGCACCCAGTACCCTTCTATGGCCTGGACCCACATAGCACCCAGTACTTTGCCACCAACTACAACTTGGCACCCACTGCTTTTTAGCTCCCAGTACTGCTTAGCACCCACTCCACTGATCACTACTTGCCTATCGCTAAATTCTACCTATTGCTACCAGCCTGCCGACAGAATCTACTTTGCAGCCGCTAGAGTCTGACTGTCTAGTTATCTGCCATTAAACTCTACCGATCATTACCAGCCTGCCAGCAGAATCTGGCAATCACTAACTGCCCACCGCTGGAATAAACCAATCACCACCAGCCTATCACTAGAACCTAATGATTACAATCCAGTGCCGTAGCAATAGGGGATGCAGGGGTTGCAACTCCACTGGGGCCTATGGACCAGAGGAGCCCACTAGGGGCCCTCCTTCATCCATCTTATTAGCTTTTAATTGGTGCTATGCTGATAGTGGGTGAATAGTGTACTAGTTAAGGGCTCTGCCTCTGACACAGGTGACCTGGGTTTGAATCCCGTCTCTTCCTGTTCAGTAAGCCAGCACCTATTCAGTAGGAGAATAGTGGCACTGGTGCATTTAGCCTGGGGTTACTGATGTCTAGAATACCCCCTTGAGACTCCTGTACATTTAAAAAAAATTCCCTGAAATCGCTGAAGCAGACAAGCTGGTAACTATACAGAGGCTTGCCTCCTGCAGGGTCTGTGGGAAAAACTCAGCTCTTTCCCTATTGTAAAGACTGCATGTGGACAGCTACATAAGGTATTTCACAGGTTGAAAAGTTTTTGACAGTCCCTAAACTTCAGGAGGGCGGTCTGCAGCTTGTGTGAGGGGCTGGCAGGGACAGGAGTCACATTACAGGCAAGTTGCCTCTGTGTGTTGTGGGACTGCAATACAGATATGCTCTCTGCTCTATCTCAGTCTCTCCGCTCCTCCTCATTCACCATTGTTTTCCCCCTTCCTATAGTGCTGGCTGGATGTGTCCATGCCAGGCCTGGACTGGCCAGGGGGGAAGGGGGGCAATCTTCCCCCAGGCCGCCTTTCATTCAGTGATTTAGGGCCGGTCAGGTGCCTGGTGTATTGAGGTTTGTTGTCATAAGGCAATGTGAAACACTAGGCTAGCTGATAAAAGTGCAATTAGAGGATGTTGTAATGACTGCATGTGTGGATAAGGTGTTAAACAAGTTGAAAAGTTTTTGACAGTCTTTAGACTCCAGGAGGGCTGCTTTCTGACTTGTGTGAGAGACAGGCAAGAAGCCTCTGTGTGATGTGGGACTGCAATACAGATAAGCTCTCTGCTCCATCTCGGGCTATTCTCAATTTCTCTCCACTCCGCCTCTCTCTGGGCTAGTGCACGCCAAAATCACAATAGCAACCGCTAGCAATTTGTGAGTGAGATTTTTGAATGAATCGCTAAAAAAAATGCTACATGCAGTGTGTTTGTGATTTTGAAAAAATCACAATGCTGCTGTGAGAACATTGTCATAGGGTAACATTAGCCAAGCGCTTTTCAAATCACTCAATTTGAAAAACGCTCAGAAGCACTCTTGGTGTGCACCAGCCTTCCCTCATTCACCTTTGTTTCCCTCTTCCCCTAGTGCTGGGTGTTTGTGTCTTCTTGGCATACAGGAAAGCTAAATAAAAGTGCAATCCTGGTGAGGCAAATTATTATTTAGTATTTATATAGCGCCACCATCTTCCGCAGTGGGGGATTAGTACAGATGGTGGCAAAGGGGAGGACACAAGTGTGGGGGGGAGGAATGAGCGTTGGGGAATTAAAGTGGCCTTACATCTGTTGACTTGACAGCCGATCGGCCAACCGTTTTGATATTATCGAATTGGATAAAAATTTAGGGTGGAAATTGGTTGAATGTATCAATCTGAGATGTTGGGAAATCTTGGTTGTCAGGTGTGGTTGTCAGGTTCGATAATCACGGCATGCGATAACCAAGAATGATAGACACAACGTAAACCCCGGCCGTTGTCCCTCAAAATGTATTATGTACCCCCGGTGCCTGTACTTTACCTGTCACACAGTCCCTAGAGTGTTCTTTCTGTAATTCCGCATTGGCGCTCCACATGACTACTGGCATATATACGACGTGGGGTGCGTGTGTGACGTCATTTGGGCTGGGACTGCCATGATAACGGGCCTCTAATTTGTGTTTCCCCCCAGGCCAAAAGGTCCCAGTCCTCCCCTGGTCCATGCTGCCATGAATTGCACTTTTGTGACAAACTGTGTGTCTTCTGATATGAACATTAAATGTGGGAATGTGTTTGCTTTCTATGCTGTGTTGTAAAGTTAGGTGTTAAAAGGCCCAGCACAACTGCAAGGGTTTGGTTGTCTATTCATTGCTGAAGATACTATTTAGATGGCAGTTGGTATTGGTATTGCTTTAGGGCTCATTCACACTATGTGCGGTGAGTCATGACAGACAGCACTACACATAATGCCTGCAATGCAGGTAGCATGAAAGTCTATAGACTTTCATGTTACCCATACCTCCCAACATTTCAAGATGTGAAAGAGGGACACTTAAGCCACGCCCCCTGTGCGGCCTTAAGCCACACCCCTGCTTTTGCAGGAGGGTGACAATGGGAGGAATGAGTTTGCGGAGGAGGGTGCCAGTGGGTGGGAGAGGGTGACACTGGGTGGAAAGGGGGGTGCCAGTGGGTGGGGGAGGAAGGTGCCAGTGGGTAGTAGGAGGGTGTTAGTGGAAAGTGGAGGGTTTCAGTGGGCAGAGAGGAGGGTGCCAGTGAGCAGAGAGGAGGTTGAACCTGGGTGGGGAGGAGGGTGCCAGTGGGTAGGAGGAGGGTGTCAGTGGGTAGGAGAAGGGTGTCAGTGGGTGGGGAGGAGAGTACCTGTGGGAGGAAAGGAGGGTGCTACTGGGTGGGGGAGAAAGGTGCCAGTGGGTAGGAGGAGGGTGTCAGTGGGTAGGAGGAGGATGCCAGTCAGCAAAGAGGGTGCCAGTGGGTGGGGAGGAGGGTGCCAGCGTGTGGGGAGCAGGGTGTCAGTGGGTAGGAGGAGGGTGCCAGTCAGCAAAGAGGGTGCCAGTGGGTGAGGAGGGTGCACGTGGGTGGGGAGGAGGGTGTCAGTGGGTAGGAGGAGGGTGCCAGTCAGCAAAGAGGGTGCCAGTGGGTTAGGAGAAGGGTGCCAGTGGGTGGGGAGGAGGGTGTTAGTGGGTGGGGAGGAGGGTGCCAGTGGGTGGGGAGGAGGGTGCTAGTGGTTAGGGGGGGTCGTCAGTGGAGGGGGGGAGAATGCCAGTGGGTGAGGAGGAAGGTGCCCCTGTGTGGGGAGGAAATTGCCCTGGGCAGAGAAGAGATGACAGAAATGATCGAGGCGCCAGCCGCGCCAATAAGGGATGCGGGAGCCGGCTTTATTCCTCCCTCCCTTCCTCTGAATGCCCCCACCTGCTGTGAATGTTCCCCCCCTCTGTAGGCAGTGTGTGCGGAGCGGAGCGGTAGGTCCTCTTACAGCAATCCATGCGCACCGGCAACTAGTCTCTGTGACGTCATGGTAAACAGGAAGTAGAGACTAGTTGCCGGTGCGCATGGATTGCAGTAAGAGGACCTACCGCTCCGCTCCGCACACACTGCCTACAGGGGGGGGGGGGGAACATTCACAGCAGGTGGGGGCATTCAGAGGAATGGAGGGAGGAATAAAGCCGGCTCCCGCATCCCTTATTGGCGCGGCTGGCGCCTCGATCATTTCTGTCATCTCTTCTCTCCCCAGCCGGCCGGGACTTAAGGGGGGCTTCCTGGGATAGCGGGAGAGCCCCCCCAATTCGGGAGAATCCCGACCAATCCGGGACGGTTGGGGGGCATGATGTTACCATTCACACTACAGTTTGCGTTCCCGTGTGCTGTGTTGTAACTTAGCCGGGAACATCATTGCACACGACGTATGCATTGTCATGCTTTTTTTTTAATAGAATGGAAGCTGCCGACCTATGCGATTTAGCACATTGCAATGCATGTATGAAACTGCTTTCATGCATGTGTTGCCTAGTGTAAATGAGCCCTTTGTATCACTTTGAACGTTTTGTAAAAACTGGGTACTAGCTGTTCCTTTTACAGAGGAATAGGTCTTTTGGTGCCAAATTCTTTTGTCCCTTTTCAAGTCTTGGAACTGATGTACTGATCTATATACTGACAATGGGCTTGATTCAGAAAGCAGTGCTAACTGTTGGCATGCTTGTAAAAAGACCCTCTTTTGCGAGTGCACAGCGCATTGCACGCAAAACGTTGCACCGCGATGCGACAATAACAGCGCATCCGATGCATTTATAAGGTCGCATGAGATTGTCGCATCGCGGTGCAACATTTTGCACGCACTGCGCTGTGCACGTGCAAAGTTTTGGGACTTTGCGCGCGATCTTAACGTCAAAACGGTGCTAACCTAGTTAGCACCCTACTTATCACGCCCAAAGTCTTTAGGCGTGCTAACTAGGTTAGCACTGCTTACTGAATCAAGCCCAATATATGTACCCTTCTACTCAGGGCCGGATTTCTGGCAAGGCCGCCTAGGCCATGGCCTAGGGCACAAGGATTTCAGCAGTGTTTAGGGCGGCTGGAGGGGAGAAAAGTACGTGCAGTGCAGACAGGGGTGTTGGGAGTAAACAACATCCAAGCGCCCAGCCGCCAGCTGAAGCCTCCATTGCACTTCCCCCTGCTGGAAGCAGCCAGAACAGATCTGTCCTCCACCACCCTGCATTGTTTGCAAATGATACGCAGCAGGCGGCCACAGGCAGGCTGAATCGGGTGGCACATGACTGGTGACTCACTGGTTACTCATGTGGCAATGATAGGGGGGGTTGTGGGGGGAGGAGCTAGGGTGTTAAAAAGTAGAAATCCGGCCCTGCTTCTACTGGAATTGGTTTATGAGACTTGAAATTTGTTTCTATCTTCTGATTTGATATGCAGCTTATTTACAGATGCTAATGTTATTATTATTGTTTAGTATATATATAGCGCTGACATCTTCCGCAGATGCATATATCCCTGCATCATATGGCTATCGATTGCGCTATGTGACACTATGTGGCATATTCCACTGAATTGTCCAAACTAAGTCTATCTCCCGTTCCTCTCTCGGGGAGTTAGCAGCTAGTCACTTCAATTTACTGATCACAACCTAGGTTTATGTACTTTTAAAATATGCCGAGTATTTTGACACACTCACCATCTGTTATGTCTACACCCACTTTTTGCTGTGCACCACAATTTTGGTCCCTCTTTGGTCTAGATATTTTGGGACCCTAGCAACACCCTTGTAAAATATTCCAGAGGAGAGTGCTTGTTTAGATCATAGTACTTCTGTTGTCCTATCAATTGCATCGCCAGGGTTAACAAATAGGCCATTAACCAATCATTAGGTATCAGGGAGTGGAGCTGTGAAGTTGAGCTGTTTTACACAAAAATAATGATGAAGATGTCTTGTTGCATTTGCACTGTGAGTAATATTGCAAAGAATGTTTATGAAGTTTATAACTCACATTTGCTGTGGAAATCTTTGAACTAAATCTGACCTGCAATTGTATGCATGTTGCTGGAGCAATAAAACTTTCAGAAGGCAAGGTTGGATATATTTCCCATATATAATTGACGTCAAAAGCTGTGTGTGTGTGTGTGTGTGTGTGTCTGGTCTGTGTGTGTGTCTTTGTCTGTATGTGTCTGTGTTGGCAGGAGTCTCAATGTGTTCCAGATGGTGTGGCTAAATACACAGCTCAAGATACAAACATTAGAGGGCAGTCCTGCATTAGTGAAAATCCAACCTTCGTAAATGAAAATTTTCTGTTAGCCCCCACACAAATAAATAGGTTCTCTCCTGTTGCCTCTGTCAAAAAAAAGGCAGTATATAAAGACATACATGCCACAGATAGCATTACAGGGGAAGGGGGGGTCAAGTCGACAGCTGACTGACCCCACGCCAGCTCACCTGACCCCCGCACCAGTTTACATTCGGGAATGTTGTTACTATAAAATGGTAGCAGCCTCTTAGCTGCAAGTCAAAGCCATCTCACGAATATGCCATATTTTGTGCATGTTTTTTATATTACTGTACAAATACAGCAAATAGGTTGTCATTGCTGTACGTAAATACTGTATAGCTTTTTAGTCTATTTAAAGATTGGCACCAGTGAACGACCGCTTTTTCAAGCTTGATGGCCTTTTCTCAAACTCCATCAGTTTTATTTGGACTGTTGTACCCCATGAGACTCTGGGGTAGGGTTTTAGGCATGCTATCCACTTTGTTGTCCATGCTCCTTTAACAACTGTTTGTCGCCTTAATCTTAATGTACAGCATTCTGTGAGGAATACACTGATACTTTGAGCTAATTGGGAGACAGTTTTCCCTAGTTTCTCAATTCTGGCATATAGTTTCAGGGAAACCTACAAGTTTTTGTATTAAAACAAAACAACAAACAAATAAAATACTTTGTGCTTTTTTAAGTCTCATATTTTGGCAGAGCAGCACACTGAAGGCAAATTTTTGTCTATGTTTCATACTCCTGGATATATTTCAACAAATGCAGTGAGTGATTCTTAGTATAGATTTTTGTGGGGCTTTTATAATTCCTCTGTCTGATGAGAAAATCCAACAACAAGCATTCAGTATTGGGAAAAACTGAACGCAATTTTTGACTCAGGGACTGCATCAAGAACATGCTCACCCACACCAATCCATGACAGCACCAACTTTGATATAAAAGTAACTTTGATATAAAAGTGTCTATGAGCAAAGACTTTGCTGTTAAGGTACATACACACCTCTGATGAAAATTGGTCTAAATGAACGATGACCAACGATTGATCAGCAAAAGTTAGCGATCTTATGCTAGGTACACATCATAGATTTTCTGTTAGCTTTACCTGCCAGATAGGTTTTTTTCAACATGTTGGAAAAAATCTATCTGGCAGGTAAATCTAACAGAAAATTGTATGGCGTGTACCTAGCATTAAACAACTGACCTGTAAACACACGAACGATCCAAGAATTAAGGCATTGACTGATAATGCGGAAGTGAGTTCTGAGGTGCAATGAACTGAAATGATCGATATCTGTACAAAGATGAGTGATTATGAACGATCGACTGTGGCACATGCGCTGTACACAACAAGATCGTTAAACGTCATTTAACTGTACACTCTCCCTTTGATGAACGATGGTCTGTAAATGTATCCAACATGATGGACCATGCGCAGTTACTTACCGAAAATTGGTCAAAAGCTTGTTAAATTAATCGGTTGTTTTAATAGGGTTCAGGCCGCTATTTATCTAATGTGTGTACATAGCTTTAGAATATGTTACTTTCGTGAAAATATTCCTGGAAAATTGTGCAGCTTTGGTTTATTTTTCACTAGTTCAAGAATTTCACCTCTGGCTGAACAGAACAAATGGCCAAACCATCACTCTTAATAATGGTCACAGTTCAGTAAATGATACATTAAAAGAATATTTACTAAGTTGTCTGCGAAGGTGTGACATGATACGTCTTCCCATTCAAACATACATATGAAATTCACATACTTCGGACTTCTGTTCTTAATTAAAACATTTTTGGCAAATAATTTAGTTTTGGTTATGGTTTAGAAAGCAACCCTACAACACTGCTTGCAACTCTGTCTTCGGGCTGGTGCACACCAGAGCGGTTCTGAAGCGTTTTTTAAAACGCTTGCAGGGGGAAACCAATTGGTTAATGAAACTGAATGGGATGGTGCAAACCAGAGCGGGTTGTTTTTTCCACAAACGCAAACTCGGGGCTGCAGCATTTTTTAGATTTCTGAGGCGTTTTTGCCTCAATGTTAAAGTATAGGAAAGTGGAAAACATCGCTGAAAAATGCTAGATCAGAGCTGTTTTCCAGGCGTTTTTGTTACAGAAGCTGTTCAATAACAGCTTTACTGTAACTATTTGTAATCTGCTACACAAAAATGCTCCAAAAAACGCTAGGCATGTTTAGAAAATCTCTCTAAACATGCCTAGAATCGCTCTGAAATCTGCTTCAAAAACCTCTAGCGTTTTGCAGATCTGCTAGAGGGTTTTTGGTGTGCACTGGGCCTTCCAGTGTCTGGCACCTTCGCATTGAAAACCTGAAAAACAGGTAAGGCCCTTGTCCTAAAGCAGCACATCATAAACAGTTAGGCCCAGTGTACACCAAAAACCGCTAGCAGATCTTCAAAACGCTAGAGGTTTTTGAAGCAGATTTTCAGAGCGATTCTAGGCATGTTTAGAGAGGTTTTCTAAACATGCCTAGGGTTTTTGTGTAGCAGATTTCATATATTGTTACAGTAAAGCTGTTATTGAACAGCTTCTGTAACAAAAACGCCTTGAAAACCGCTCTGATCCAGCGTTTTTCAGAGCGGTTTGAGCTTTTCCTATACTTTACATTGAGGCAGAAACGCATCTGCAAACCACAAAAATGCTGCAGGAGCCACGTTTGCGGTTTGTTAAAAACATCAAACCGCTGGTGTGCACCATCCCATTGAGATACATTAGCCAAGCGTTTTCACAGGCGGCAGCGGTTTTGAAAACGCTACCAAAAACGCTTGGTGTGCACCAGCCCTGAGTGCTAGCACTTTCTGAGAGCTTTTCTGACCATCAGAGCTTTCTGATCGTGTTTTAAAAAACGCTCCCATTGGCTTGCATTAAAATCGCCGTAGAATCGTGATTTTTCAAAAACCGCAATTGTGGCAATTTTACAGTGATTTTACCGCGATTTTAATGCATGTCCATGGGAACGTTTTTTAAAAACTGCTCAGAAAGCTCTGATGGTCAGAAAAGTTCTCAGAAAGTGATCATAGTGAGACTACAAGCCTATAGATACACCGTGAGGGTTTGTTCACACTAAGGGCGTTTTTGCCTTTTTTTTCAAACGGGGTGATTTTCAAAATCGCCCTATGAACGCTTGTGCAATGCCAATGATTCTCTATGACAGAGTTCACATCTGAGCGGTTCGTTTCCGATCCGCTCAGAGAAGTGCTGCATGCGCCATTTTTGAGGTAATTCCGCCTCAATGGAAGGTATAGGAAAAACGCAAAATGCTCACAAAATCGTTTTGTGCAGCGATTGCGTTTTTAAGAATAAATACATTGTATTTATTCTTTTCCGAGTCAAAGAGTTCACTTCCTGACTTGTGTCACGGAGTGAATTACAAAACCGCCTGGGAAAAACGCTTAGAAAAACGCTTAGCACAAAAACAAATCGCCCACCCAAGCGCTGGGAATCTAAAAAAAAAAAAGACACGTTAAAAACCACCCAACGCTAACGGCCATGCGAATGCAATGTGATCAAGGCCTGAGCTCTTTCTGAGTGCTTTTCTGACCATCAGAGCTTTCTGAGTGTTTTTTTTTAAAAAGGCTCCCGTTGACTTGCATTAAAATCGTGGCAAAAAAATTTATTCTAAAAAAATTTGAATTTATCATGGTTTTAATGCAAGTCACTGGGAGTGTTTTTTTAAAAAAAATGCTCAGAAAGCTCTAATGGTCAGAAACGCATTCAGAAAGTGGTCGAAGTGCGTCTACTACCTTAAAATGTATTTTGTGTGGGGACAGTTTAAAAGTTCTCAAGCCCTTCTGACTTTGTAAAATGGATTATTCCACCTTTATTCGTGATTACAATGCACTCTGTGGCCCGGTGCACACCAAAAACCGCAAGCAGATCCGCAAAACGCTACGTGTTTAGCTGCACTTTTTCTTCTTATTTTGAAGCGTTTTGCGGTTTTGTGCTGCGGTTTTTGGTACAGCAGATTACAGATAGTGTTACAGTAAAGCTGTTACTGAACAGCTTCTGTAACAAAAACGCCTGGCAAACCGATCTGATGTAGCATTTTTCAGAGCGGTTTGCGTTTTTCCTATACTTTACAATGAGGCAGAAATGCCTCCGCAATCCCAAATCTGCAGCAGCCCGGGAGTATGCGTTTCTGCAAAACGCCTCCCGCTCTGGTGTGCACCACCCCATTGAAATACATTACCCTAGCGTTTCCACATCCGCAATCGGATCTGAAAACGCTGCCGAACCGCTCTGGTGTGCACTAGGCCTGTGGAAATTCTGCACTTCCGGGGAAGACTGGGAAATCATCTGAAATTTTGGTTGAGCGGATTTTGCCAATTCCACCAACCACTTGGCGCATAAGGCCGATTCTGGATCAATTTCAGCATGAAATTGATCGGGAATTGGCCTGCAGTGATGGGCAGCCGACAGATCACTCTCTAATCAGATTTGATTAGAGAGAGCTTTGTCTCTTGGTTGAATCTGCCCATCATCACTGGATGTATGGCTACCTTTAGGCTGCTTTCACAGTAAGACGTTACAGGCGCACGTTAGTGCAGCCTGTAACGCAGGCTGCACGCACAGCAATGAAAAATCAATGGGCTGTTCACAGTGCCCACGTTGCGTTACATTGTAACGCAGCAGGTTAAAAGAAAGTGCTGCATGCTGTAAGTTATACGCGGCTAAGCCACGTTAGACTGTTTGCACATGCTCAGTGATGTTGGAGGAGGAGGTCTCCCCTCCTCCTCCGCGGCCAGCCACATGGCTAATTAATATTCACTGCACTGTGACGTGCAGTGTTTACTTCCTGGAGCGGCCGCTCTGTGGGGCGATTGGCTGGCGGGACCACGTGATGCGGATCACGTGGTCTCCGCATCGCACAGCACAAAAAAGGCACACCAAGAGCTGCATAACGCAGCTCTTGGAAGCGTCCTCCTCCAGCACCACCAGACGTTGCGTTAGGGGCACGTTATGCGACCTATAACGTCCCCTAAAACGCAACGTCCTGGTGGGAAAGAAGCCTTAGGCCTCTTTCACAGTGCAACGTTAAAGTCGCACATTAGAAAATTTTATAAAGCAGAGTAACGCACAGCAATACTAAGTTTGTGTGACATTCACAGTGCACGCGTTGCGTTTGTGTGTAACGTGAGACGTTATTAGAATGTGCAGCATGCTGTGCGTTTAGCAATGAATCTGCTGCGTTAGTTGTGTTTCACATACTCAGCAATGTATTTTTTTTTATATGTAACGCATGCGCCGTTTTCGTTCCATCACTGTGCGACGAAAACGGCGCACCAAATGCAGGGCTAAAGAATGCACTATAACTTCCAAGTTATAGTGCACAATGCGTTGCGTTAGGGGCAGGTTGTGCGACTTTAACGTCGCATCAAACGCAACGTCCTGATGGGAAAGTAGCCTTAAGTGATGTCTAACCCTAACCTGGATAGTTTCACACTTACCCAAATCCCATTTTTGCTCTAAGGGCCCATTCACACTAGAGCGCTTTGCCGCGATTTCGGCAAAACGCTCAAACACTAGCGCCAGGGGTGTAACTAGACATTACTGGGCCCCCCCGCAAAACTTTGGATGGGCCCCCCAGCCCTTTTTCATCCTGACATATAGATCAAATCCATCAAAATTGATCAAATTCGGCCACAAATCGATCAATAGATTTGATAGAATCGATGTCTAATCGATTGATTCTATAGAATGTACCATGTAAGAAAACACTACCGCTTTTTAAAAGTGCTAGTGTAATAAAACCCTATGGTTCTGTTCTTACTTGGGCAATTAGCGGTAATCACCGCAAATCGCCCAAAATTGTGAAACGCAAACGCGTCGCCTGCACCATTTTCAGGCGATTTCCCGGCGATCACGTTTCAGTGCTATAGAAGCGCTAAACGCGATTGTGGAAAAATCACCGCAGTGTTCAGTGATTTTTCCGCTTGAAATCACAGGAAAATCACTCCTGCAAAACGCCGGCAAAAAACGCAGGCGTTTTTGCAAACGTAAGTGTGAATGGGCCCTCACTCAAACCAGGTCCACCAAAAGTGGTTTCCATTTTTGGAAACCGCTTATGTTTTTCGAATCCCGGAAGTCCCATGATTTTAAATGCGATTCCTTGAGCAATCGCAATTTGACCCTTCAGCCATTGAATGCTATTGCTCCGGGATCACTAAAAATGATGCGTGAGGAGAAACAAACGCATTCCAACACAGGGAGAACATACAAATTCTATGCAGGTAGGGTCCTGGCCCAGGTTAGAACTCAGCTCTGCAAGGTGAAAATGCCAGACTGGAAAAAAGCTAAACTGCAGTGTAAGGGCCCATTCACGCTTGCTGATCACAAAACGCTAGCGCTTTTGCTAGCGTTTTGCTATGGCGAATTACGGGAAAAAAAAAATCACCATTCACACTTGGTGATTTTTTCCGCGATCGCGTTTAGCACTTCTATAGCACTAAAACGTGATCACCGGGAAATCGCCTGAAAATGGTGCAGGCTACACGTTTGTTTTTAGCGTTTTTGGGCGCCCAAATCGCCCAAGTAAGAATGGGCCATAGGGTTTCATTGCACTAGTGCTTTGAAAAGCACCAGCGTTTGAACGTTTTGCCGAAAGTGTAAATGGGCCCTAAGGCTTTGTTCCCACTTGCATCGGATCATGTGCTGCCAGCAGGAGCAGACAGTGTAATGTCCACTTCAGTGGTCTGCTGTGGTCTGGCTGTAGCCCGGGGCACATGCGTTACCAACATATGCTATGTGGCAAATGCATCCGCCTGCACAGAATTATCGTAGACTGCACAGAAGTGTGGTCCGCTTACCAGAATGGATCCTTTGCAGAGTGACAATTGTGAATGGCTCCTACTTATAAAATAGGAGCCGTTCGTTCACGTTCACTGTCAGTTTTGCCATGAGCAGAGAATACACAAAAAAAATGTTCATTCTCAGCTCAAGTGAGAACAGAGCCTAAAGCCTGGTACACACATCCAATTTTTATTGGCCAATTGTTGGCCAATTTTTCCACTTCCGTGTAGTCTGGAAGCTTGCCTACTCTTAATAGTATTTAAAATCTGTTGGCCCTCATACTACATAAAGGTGGTAAAATTGGTCAGGGATTGGCCAATCAAAATTCTCACTGATAACTATTCAGATGCCATAAAACCTTTGAGTGGCTGTACCAACACTTCTAACAGGATAAAGATAAAAAGTTCAATAGGTCATAATTACTCTGAATTAGCTGAATAAACAGCAGTCATACAATATATGCAGGTTGAACATGGAACAAGCAAATTCCACCTTAGCTTCATTTAATTAGCCTATTTTCAAGATGCATATATTTGCATAATCCTTCATCAGCTTTGCATCTCAATGATCATCCCTGGTGAAAACCTATAATTCCAGGAAAGTCCTATTTAGGATTAGGATTAGTTCTCTTCATATACTTGTTTAATTTAACAATTTATTTGTCTTCAGGTTCACTTTAAGAGCAACTATTCTCAGTACATCAGATCACTTTCTCAGTACATCAGATCACGGGCAAAAATGCACATTCATTCGAAAGCAGTTGGAAAATTGCTTTGCAAAATTTCACTCACAATTACTAAGCAATTTTGGTTCTTTTCCATTAGCCGGGCGCAACCACTAGGTGGCGATAAAACTCCGTTAGCCGGTTGCAACTGAGCTAAGTACTGTAGAATGTAATCTCCCTCGCCAGCGATCGCTGGCAGCAGAGTTACATCTTTCCCTACTATCCATGGCAGCCTGGAGGGGGAATAGTAATGAACGCCGCTGGGATTTTGCAGGCCGAGGGAGATTACATTCTACATTACTTAGCTCAGTGGTGCCCGAACCTCCCCCAGCACTGTTCAACGCTGAAGTTTTATCGCCACCCAGTGGTTGCGCCCGGCTAACGGAATAGTACCCAATTTTGTTTTGCATTAAGTTTGAACCAGATTTTAAGAACCAGTTCGAGGTGAAAATAAACGGATGAGATAAATAATTCTATTTATCCTCCTACTACTAAAAATTACCTTTTTTTTAGATATCTCATGGTTTAGCATTTACGAAGTAGATTGAATGTTGTGGGTTCTTTTTGTCTCTGCTCAATGGTAGTCTATTAAGTGTCCCAGAGTTAAAATACATGAACTATTAACCTTTTTCTATCTCTCCCCTGCCCCCAGAAGTTGTCTTCTTTTATGGCTATAATTTGCATATCAGTGAGGTTTACTACATTCCATACAAAGTACCAACAAGAGAGCAGCAGTCACTTCCATGCAGAGCCGTGACAAGGTCCTCCAGCACCCAAGGCTGAGACACCAAAGTGCGCCCCCTCCATCCCTGCCACCCCAGCCATCACACACTGATTGCTATTAGACAAAGTGGCGCCCCAGGGCGCCAACACCTTAATCTCTATTTATCTGGCTTGCAGTCACTGCCATGTACCCCTTTTCTAATTTCTCTCTGCTTCAAACACAATAGGGGAATGATAGCTGAGTGAGTTGTGCACTCCCTCCTACACTGCGCCCTGAGGCTGGAGCCTCTCTCGTCTCTGCCTCGGCCCAGCTCTGCTTCCATGGCTGAAAAAACTGACTCCAATGAATTCCTATGGGCACGTTTCCACTAAACGCGATTATTCTGATGCAGATTTTCCCATAGGCTTTCATTGGAGTCAGTTTTTCTGCATCCATTCTGCATCCAATCTGCATCAAATCTGCGTGTAGTGGAAACAGGCCCTTACAGACTCCAATGAATGCTTATGGGAAAATCTGTATCAGAAAAATCGCGTTTAGTGGAAACAGGCCCATAGGCATTCATTGGAGTCAGTTTTTCTGCATCCATTCTGCATTCAATCTGCATCAAATCTGCGTGTAGTGGAAACAGGCCCTATGGGTGTGATCCCACTTGAGCGATGTGATTTTATAAAAATCACTCATTCCATTGCATTAGCAAGAGGTTTTCAAATCACTAGCACTTAGAAAAAGCTGCTAGTGGGTCCCAGGCCTAGGGTCCTTTTACACTGAATATATCATTATCAATTGCTGTCAGTTGTAACTGAAAGGACAACTGATGTGTAGTCCAGTGTCCATGTTTCCCTGCCTATGGCCTCTTTTGAACTATACGCTGAAAAACTGAAGCTTTTTCACAATGCACTGCTGTGGAGAAAAGAAAACGCATTAAAATACAATGCAATGCATAACAAGGCATTACGTGTAAGGGACCTTAGAATTCAATTGAAAATGTTCAAACATTAAGTAGATACCTTAAAAGGAAGGTCCAAGAAAAATAAAAAAATGAGTTTCACTTACCTGGGGCTTCTACCAGCCCCATGCAGCCATCCTGTGCCCTCGTAGTCACTCACTGCTGCTCCAGTCCCCCGCTGGCAGCATGCCGACCTTGGAGGTCCGCAGGCCGCATTGCATACATTTTTACGCATTCCCGCTAGTGCAGGAACAGTAACACATACATTTGTATGCGTTACTGGTTCAATGCGTAAAAACTAAAGGATTGAACCAGTAACGCGTAAAAATGTATGTGTTATTGTTCCTGCACTAGCGGGAATGCGTAAAAATGTACGCAATGCGTCCCGCAGACCTCCGAGGTCGGCAAGCTGCCAGCGGGGGACTGGAGCAGCAGTGAGTGACTACAAGGGCACAGGATGGCTGCATGGGGCTGGTAGAAGCCCCAGGTAAGTGAAACTCATTTTTTTATTTTGCTTGGACCTTCCCTTTAAAAGGGTTTTATATTTTTAAGTGTAAGAGAGAATTGTTCTTTATTAAACAAGAATGAAATAATCTAATGACAAGATTAATAGACTACAGATTTGTTTTCATGGTCAGCATGGTGGCGTAGTGGTTAGCTCTCTCGCCTTGCAGCGCTGGGTCCCCGGTTCGAATCCCAGCCAGGGCACTATCTGCAAATAGTTTGTATGTTCTCTCCGTGTCTGCGTGGGTTTCCTCTGGGCACTCCGGTTTCCTCCCACATTCCAAAAACATACGGATAAGTTAATTGGCTCCCCCTAAAATTGGCCCTAGACTACAGTACTTACACTACATAATATAGATATAAGGCAATGGTAGGGATTAGATTGTGAGCTCCTTTGAGGGACAGTTAGTGACAAGATATATATATATATATATATATACACTGTACAGCGCTGCGTAATATGTCGGCGCTATATAAATACTAAATAATAATAATAATGGTCGGATGATTCTATGGCAATTATAATCTATATTACCACCGCTCTCCATTGCACCCTGCATATTGTATATGAGTACAAGGAAGGCAGAGAAACAAACGTTTCTCTTTATCATTCATGTTTAGTATTGTTACCACGGACATGTTCAGTGTATTTGTATGTTTTGTAGGAGTCTTTTTAATTTGATCTGGCCCCACCCTACCTCTCATGGCTGCTGGTCAAAGGATCTGCATAGTTCTTGCCAAACCACATACAGGAAGCTTTATGACTCATGCTCATGGGTATCATTATCACAGCAACAACAAAGCATATTCTTCTTATGCCACAAGAAAATGCAAAGTTTTATGATAGCCTACTGACACAAAACACCTCAGTTTTACTAAACTATACTCTGTTACCAATGTTTTAAAGGGATACTGTAGGGGGGTCGGGGGAAAAGGAGTTGAACTTACCCGGGGCTTCTAATGGTCCCCCGCAGACATCCTGCGCCCGCGCAGCCACTCACCGATGCTCCAGCCCCGCCTCCGGTTCACTTCTGGAATTTCAGACTTTAAAGTCGGAAAACCACTGCGCCTGCGTTGCCGTGTCCTCGCTCCTGCTAATGTCACCAGGAGCGTACTGTGCAGGCACAGACCATACTGGGCCTGAGCCGTACGCACTTGGTGACAACAGCGGGAGCGAGGACACGGCAACGCAGGCGCAGTGGTTTTCCGACTTTAATGTCTGAAATTCCAGAAGTGAACCGGAGGCGGGGCCGGAGCATCAGTGAGTGGCTGCGCAGGCTCAGAATGTCTGCGGGGGACCATTAGAAGCCCCGGGTAAGTTCAACTCCTTTTTCCCCGACCCCCCTACAGTATCCCTTTAAAGAATAATTTGTTTTATATATTGATCCGTTTCATTGATTTCTATGTTGTCTTGTATATGTTACTAGTCTTTCTGATCTACTTTCACACGTAGGGGCCTGATGCAATTCTCTGATTAAGACATCTAGCATCAAGCAAGTAAACTATTTACCGCTCACACTTTACTGGCTGATGCAATGGCTATATTTTGGAATCTGAAAGCTGCAAGCCCCCTTTAGTGGGGGTGTTCCCAGGTTTCTAGTACCCCAGAGCATGTCCATCACTGCCATTGAGGCAAAGGGGGCAATTGCTCCAGGGCCCATGACTGCTTCCCATGGCCCGAATGTTTGGTAGCTCAGCTGCCTTGACACATCTCGCCTTCCTCGACAGCTGCTCTGCCCAATCTCTGTTTTCTGCCTTTTCTCTATTCCGGCACGTTATTTACACAGAACATACAACAGGATGGAGAAGACACAGGCAGCCGGGCTGAAGACAGAGATCGTGATGGAGCAGCCACTGGGACAGGTGAGATATTTCAAGGCATCTGAACTACTGAATATGCAGGGGCCATGGGGAGCAGTCAGAGGAAGGCCACCTGGACTTTGATGGGGAAGGGGGGTAGGGTGCCCCCAAGTTACTTTTGCCCTGAGGCTCCCATGTGGCTCAAACTGGCCCTGCCACTAGGCAATCTAGGCAGGTGCCTAGGGCCTAACGGGTGTCAAGGGGCCCACCAGCCACCTTCTCTGACCTCTCTCCACTTTGGCTTACCAAAAAGTTACAAGGGGGCCCCCAAATCTACTTCCTTGCCTAGGGTTCCATAACATCTTAATCCATATCTGCCCAAGAGAGGATTAGTACAGGGTAGGGCTGGGAAAACTAGGACTTGCATCCAGTCTGCTTTGAACAAGCTTCCCTATAGAGGGTCTAATTCCTCTCCTCTCTCCCTCCCTCGCTGCAAAGTTGCGTGCAGTGTGTAATAAGTTTACCTTACCCAGTTGCACTTTCCAGCACTAATCTCCATGGCCACAGAGGCGTCATGTGACCTGCCACCAGTATGTGCCAGCGTGTCACGTGACACAGCAGAGGCCATGGAGATCCCCACTGGAAGATGAAACTGGGTCAATTAAACCTATCGTAACTGCTCCCAACTCTGCCGAGCGGAAGGGAGGATAGGATAGGCATACTAGAGGGATGTGGCCCACAGCAGAAAAAGTCTGCCTGCAGTGCCTGGTATAGAGGTACATCAATGCCCCTTTCCTATACCTGCAATATGCAAAAGCTTATTCACCTGCTGTATTAAAGCAATTAGCTTGGGTGGAATGGGGGTGATTTTAGGAATATCGGTGACTTATTAGGCCAATGATACAAATGAGGTACAACCACTGGCGGACATACGGCCATGAAGGCCGTTCCAGCGCATGAGGGCCCCTGAAGTTCCGTTGTTTCAGGGGCCCATTATGAATTGCGCGTTTTTTTGGTTTTTTTTTTACTTTTTATTTTCCTTGGGGGCCCTGACTTCTATCCTCCCTCCCTCACCTCGAGGCCCCCCCTCATGCGGCGGGAGAGCGGCAGATATAAGAAGGCTACCAGCGGGTTCCAGCAGGCGCTAGAGGTTCAGCCGCCTGGTCCACGCTGTCTCCGCTCCTCTCAGTGCTGCTCGCACTAAACCAGGAAGCAGGGAGCAGCATACAGAGGAGAGGAGACAGCGTGGACCAGGCAGCTGAACCTCTAGCGCCTGCTGCAACCGCCGGAGCCTTCCTATATCTGCCACTCTCCCGCCGCTCATACCAGGAGGGGGGCCCCCAAGGTAGGCTACCTGCCTACCTATTAGCCCACCCTCCCTCCCACCAGGCTACCTACCTACCTACCTATTAGCCCATCCTCCCTCCCACCAGGCAACCTACCTATTATCCCACCCTCTCACCAGGCTACCTACCTACCTATTAGCCCGTCCTCCCTCCCACCAGGCTACCTACCTATTAGCCCACCAGGCTACCTACCTATTAGTCCACCCTCCCACCAGGCTACCTACCCACCCCACACTCCCACCAGGCTACCTACCTACCCCACCCTCCCACCATGCTACCTATCTATTAGCCCACCAGGCTACCTACCTATTAGCCCACCCTTCCACCAGGCTACCAACCTATTAGCCCACCAGACTACCTACCTATTAGCCCACCCACCAGGCTACTTACCTATTAGCCCACCCACCCTCCCTCCCACCAGGCTACCTACCCACCCCACCCCACCCGGCTACCTACCTACCCCTCCCACCAGGCTACCTACCTATTAGCCCACCAGGCTACCTACCTATTAGCCCACTCACCAGGCTACCTACCTATTAGCCCACCAGGCTACTTACCTATTAGCCCACCCACCAGTCTACCTACCTATTAGCCCACCCAACCAGGCTACCTACCTATTAGTCCACCCACCCTCCCACCAGGCTACCTACCTATTAGCCCACTCTCCCTCCCGCCAGGATACCTACCTATTAATCCACCAGGCTACCTACCTATTAGCCCATCCTCCCTCCCACCAGGCTACCTACCTATTAGCTTGGGCGGATCATTCAGGAACAGCCTTATCAGTCCGCTGACAGTGCGTACACACGCACTACAGTCTGCTGAAAACCCGCCCGGTGGGAGGTGCCGATGGACCCGTTGTTGGCTGCTGTCGTGCGTTTGTACGCACCTTAAGTCTAATGCTGGGTTTACACCATACAATTTTCTGTTAGATTCTTCTGTTAGATTTTTCTGTTAGATTTTCTGTTACAATACATAATTAGATTATTTTCTGTAGAGAATGGTCATTATTTCTGGTGCATTGTCTTCTGTTTATCTCCTGCTGAGTAGAACAATGCCTAATTGCTCGGCAGATAGAGCGTAAGATAGATACATACATGTGGAACTTTATCTACAGTGAGTTGCAAAAATATTCGGCCCCCTTGAAGTTTTCTACATTTTGTCACATTACTGCCACAAACATGAATCAATTTTATTGGAATTCCACATGAAAGACCAACACAAAGTGGTGTACACATGAGAAGTGGAACGAAAATCATACATGATTCCAAACATTTTTTACAAATAAATAACTGCAAAATGGTGTGTGCATAAGTATTCGGCCCCCTTGGATCTGAGTGCAGTCAGTTGCCTATAGACATTGCCTGATGAGTGCTAATGACTAAATAGAGTGCACCTGTGTGTAATCTAATGTCAGTACAAATACAGCTGCTCTGTGAAGGTATCAGAGGTTGTCTAAGAGAATATTGGGAGCAACAACACCGTGAAGTCCAAAGAACACACAAGACAGGTAAGGGATAAAGTTATTGAGAAATTTAAAGCAGGCTTAGGCTACAAAAAGATTTCCAAAGCCTTGAGCATTCCACGGAGCACTGTTCAAGCGATCATTCAGAAATCGAAGGAGTATGGCACAACTGTAAACCTACCAAGACGAGGCCATCCACCTAAACTCACAGGCCGAACAAGGAGAGCGCTGATCAGAAATGCAGTCAAGAGGCCCATGGTGACTCTGGATGAGCTGCAGAGATCTACAGCTCAGGTGGGAGACTATGTCCATAGGACAACTATTAGTCATGCACTGTACAAAGTTGTCCTTTATGGAAGAGTGGTAAGTAGAAAGGCATTGTTAACAGAAAGCATAAGAAGTCCCATTTGCAGTTTGCCACAAGCCATGTAGGGGACACAGCAACCATGTGGAAGAAGGTGCTCTGGTCAGATGAGACCAAAATGGAACTTTTTGGCAAAAATGCAAAACTCTATGGGCCTGATTCACAAAGCGGTGCTAACAGTTAGCACCCTGGTGAAAAGCCCTTTATCACGCCTAAACTCAGTTTAGGCATGATAAGTTTAGGGGCTCGATTCACCAAGCGGTGCAAAGTGTTAGCACCGTGGTGAAAAGGCCCTTATCACGCCTAAACTCAGTTTAGGCATGATAAGAAGGGCTTCGCGCGAAGTTACCGCGCGTACGCGCGTTCGCGCGTAAGTGCGCGCGCAGCACCCGACGCTTCGTGCGAAGCTCCCATTAAACCCTATGGGACTTTGCGCGCGCTCTTGAACGCGCGTTCGCGCGGTAACTTCGCGCGAAGAGCAGGAAAAAGCGGTGATAACTCAGTGGTGAAAAGGTCATCACGCCTAAAGTCCTTTAGGCGTGATAACTGAGTTATCACCGCTTGGTGAATCGAGGCCTAGATGTGATAAGTTTAGGTGTGATAAGTTTAGGCATGATAAGTTTAGGTGTGATAAGTTTAGGCATGATAAGTTTAAGCGCCAACTACGTTAGCACCGCAGTGCACAGCTGATCAAAAGTTTTACGCTAACAAAGTCTAGTGCACTTCGTATAAAGTTTAATGGCGCTGCTTTGCGTGCGGGACTTTGCAAGCGATCTAAACTTATCTAAACTTATCATGCCTAAACTTATCACACCTAAACTTATCACACCTAAACTTATCATGCCTAAACTGGCTTTTCACCAGCATGGTGCAATGGTTATCATGCCTAAAGTCTTTTAGGCATGCTAACTGTGTTAGCACCGCTTTGTGAATCGAGCCCTATGTGTGGCGGAAAACTAACACTGCACATCACTCTGAACACACCATCCCCACTGTCAAATATGGTGGTGGCAGCATCATGCTCGGGGGTGCATCTCTTCAGCAGGGACAGGGAAGCTGGTCAGAGTTGATGGGAAGATGGATGGAGCCAAATACAGGGCAAACTTGGAAGAAAACCTCTTGGAGACTGCAAAAGACTTGCGACTGGGGCGGAGGTTCACCTTCCAGCAGGACAATGACCCTAAACATAAAGCCAGGGAAACAATGGAAGGGTTTAAAACAAAACATATCTATGTGTTAGAATGGCCCAGTCAAAGTCCAGATCTAAATCCAATTGAGAATCTGTGACAAGATCTGAAAACTGCTGTTCACAAACGCTGTCCATCTAATCTGACTGAGCTGGAGCGGTTTTGCAAAGAAGAATGGGCAAGGATTTCAGTCTCTAAATGTGCAAAGCTGGCAGAGACATACCCTGAAAGACTGGCAGCTGTAATTGCAGCAAAAGGTGGTTCAACAAAGTTTTGACTCAGGGTTACGCACACCCCCACTTTGCAGTTATTTATTTGTAAAAAATGTTTGGAATGATGTATGATTTTCGATCCACTTCTCACATGTACACTACTTTGTATTGGTCTTTCACGTGGAATTCCAATAAAATTGATGCATGTTTGTGGCAGTAATGTGACAAAATGTGGAAAACTTCAAGGGGGCCGAATACTTTTGCAACTCACTGTATCTGGCAGGTAAATCTAACAGAAAATTGTATGGTGTAAACCCAGCATTATGTCCTATTATATATATTAATATTATGTATTTACATAGCACTGAAATCTTCTGCAGCACTTTACTGAGTACATAGTCATGTCACTGACTGTCTTCAGAGGATCTTATGCTGGGAATACACCATACAATTTTCTGTTAGATTCTCCTGTTAGATTTTTCTGTTAGAATGCATAATTAGATTATTTTCTGTAGAGACTGGTCATTATCTCTGGTGCATTGTCTTCTGGTTATCTCCTGCTGAGTAGAACAATGCCTTTCGTTCCGATAGATGCCTTCGATGATAAAATTCCGACATGTCCGATGTTCCGCTCGATTAGTTTCCGCTCGATTTCTTATAGAAGTCAATGGAAAAAAAAGATAAGAAAAATGAGTGGAAGATAAGAGAATCTTACAGAAAATTGCATGGTGTATTCCCAGCATTACAATCTAATCTCTGCTATATGTATAGTAAGTAGGATATAATTTTTTATTAGGAGAGGGGGCTTCATTCAAAGTTTCCTGTTGATGTCCACTGTCAGTGAATTACTAACTGCTGCTAAGTTCATGAACATTTGGCCCTGCTCATGACCCATCATTACCGCGCCCACTTTCCAGTGCACGACAAGCCAATTTTTTGCAGCCGCACGCGACAGGTCAGCTACCCCTGCAGTAGATCTAGCACTTGCATAGCAAAAACATCTTGGAAGCCACTCCTATTTACAATCCCCTGTCCTGTCTTCTCACTGCACCTCCTGCCTCCTAGCTCACTCACCCTCTGTACTAGGTTCCAGCCAGGTAGTCTAGATTGCACACTGCCACTGCAGACTGCGCCATCTTTGGCTAGTAAGTCCTAGATTGATTTGAATTTGCTCCAGTCAGCTCCACACTGCAGTCAGAAACATCTGATTTGCATGCTTGTTCAGGTTCTATGGCTAAATGTGTTATGCTAGGCATAGACGGTTTGTTTTTTACTTATCAGTCGAGCCGCTGATGGCTCGATTGATAATATCCGACAGGTCCGATAACCCGCCGGATAGATTCCCCGCTCAATCCCCGCGGGTGGACAATAGCGGGGAATTGAGCGGCTGATAAGGCATGCCCGCGGGGACGAGCGGGAATCGATCCACGCGCACACGTGGATGAGCGGTGACGCGCCAGCATCAAGCAGCTGTCTCGATACCGGGGCATAAAAGCACCGTGTATTCCAGGCATTAGAGACAGAGAATCAGCAGGACAGCCAGGCAATGTGCATTGTTTAAAAGGCAATAATTATGTCAGCCTCCATATCCCTCTCACCTCAGGTGTGCATTCAAGTATAAAAGACAGAGCCTATCATGTCATTGTCTGTCTTGATGCAGGATTGGGGTTAAGTTTTGCTTTTGTTCAGTAACCTGTATAATGCAGATGTTACATGTATGCATCAAGAAATATTTCTGGGCCTCAGGGAAGGTTGCCATAAACTATATTGGTAAATATATGCAATGTGTAACCACACCCAATTTAGTTATGGCCACATCCACTTTTAACTGCCTGTCCGGGGCCATAATTGGTATTTTGCACAGGGGCCCACTGCTGGCTGTGTCTGCCACTGGGTACAACAGTGCCACTTACAGTGGCTTGCAAAAGTATTCGGCCCCCTTGAAGTTTTCCACATTTTGTCACATTACTGCCACAAACATGAATCAATTTTATTGGGATTACATGTGAAAGACCAATACAAAGTGGTGTACACGTGAGAAGTGGAACGAAAATCAAACATGATTCCAAACATTTTTTACAAATCAATAACTGCAAAGTGGGGGTGTGCGTAATTATTCAGCCCCCTTTGGTCTGGGTGCAGTCAGTTGCCCATAGACATTGCCTGAGGAGTGCTAATGACTAAATAGAGTGCACATGTGTGTAATCTAATGTCAGTACAAATACAGCTGCTCTGTGACGGCCTCAGAGGTTGTCTAAGAGAATCTTGGGAGCAACAACACCATGAAGTCCAAAGAACACACCAGACAGGTCAGGGATAAAGTTATTGAGAAATTTAAAGCAGGCTTAGGCTACAAAAAGATTTCCAAAGCCTTGAACATCCCACGGAGCACTGTTCAAGCGATCATTCAGAAATGGAAGGAGTATGCCACAACTGTAAACCTACCAAGACAAGGCCGTCCACCTAAACTCACAGGCCGAACGAGGAGAGCGCTGATCAGAAATGCAGTCAAGAGGCCCATGGTGACTGTGGATGAGCTGCAGAGATCTACAGCTCAGGTGGGGGAATCTGTCCATAGGACAACTATTAGTTGTGCACTGCACAAAGTTGGCCTTTATGGAAAAGTGGCAAGAAGAAAGCAATTGTGAACAGAAAAGCATAGGATATCCTGTTTGCAGTTTGCCACAAGCCATGTGGGGGACACAGCAAACATGTGGAAAAAGGTGCTCTGGTCAGATGAGACCAAAATGGAACTTTTTGGCCAAAATGCAAAACGCTATTTATGGTGGTAAACTAACACTGCACATCACTCTAAACACACCATCCCACTGTCAAATATGGTGGTGGCAGCATCATGCTCTGGGGGTGCTTCTCTTCAGCAGGGACAGGGAAGCTTGTCAGAGTTGATGGGAAGATGGATGGAGCCAAATACAGGGCAATCTTGGAAGAAAACCTCTTGGAGTCTGCAAAAGACTTGAGACTGGGGCGGAGGTTTACCTTCCAGCAGGACAACGACCCTAAACATAAAGCCAGGGCAACAATGGAATGGTTTAAAACAAAACATATCCATGTGTTAGAATGGCCCAGTCAAAGTCCAGATCTAAATCCAATTGAGAATCTGTGGCAAGATCTGAAAACTGCTGTTCACAAACGCGGTCCATCTAATCTTAAGGTCCGTACACATGCCGGACTGCAGGCAATGACGGGTCTGTCGTCACCTCCCGCTGGGCGGGTTTTCAGCAGACAGTCCGGCGTGTGTACAGTCTATCGGCGGCAGGCCCGGCCCTAGACTTTTTGCCGCCTGAGGCAAGCTTTCAAGAAATCGTCGCCCCCCCCCCCCCAAGCTGTGGGTGTGAGGGGCCGCCCGAGCTGGAGGGAATAGCGGGCAGGAAGTGACGTCAGTGGAGCGCACGCTGGAACGAGGAAGAAGTGAGTGATCCCCGCCCATTGCCCCTTATAGCTGCAGCCAGCGACGTAACTGTTTAAAGCTGGAGGGGAGCGCAGGACGGGGGACCCAGGCGAGGGAGGGGGGGGTCCGACCCCCCTCCCCACCGCTAGGCCCAATACCCCCTTCCTGGCCGCTATCCCCTCCAGCTTGGGCGGCCCCCCACACCCATGGATGGGCGGGACGCCCCCCCAGAAGTGCCGCCTGATGCAAAAGTTTCACCTCGCCTCATGGCCCTGGTCGGCGGACTGATACGGCTGTTTCTGAGCGATCCGCGAGGCGGATCGCTCAGAAACAGCCGTATCAGTCTGCAGACAGACTGTACACACGCCGGACTGTCGCTGGAAAGCCCATCCAGCGGGAGGTGACGACGGACCAGTCGTTGCCTGCAGTCCGGCGTGTGTACGGACCTTTTTCTGAGCTGGAGCTGTTTTGCAAAGAAGAATGGGCAAGGATTTCACTCTCTAGATGTGCAAAGCTGGTAGAGACATACCCTAAAAGACTGGCAGCTGTAATTGCAGCAAAAGGTGGTTCTACAAAGTATTGACTCAGGGGGCTGAATAATTATGCACACCCCACTTTGCAGTTATTGATTTGTAAAAAATGCTTGGAATCATGTATGAGTTTCGTTCCACTTCTCACATGTACACCACTTTGTATTGGTCTTTCACGTGGAATTCCAATAAAATTGATTCATGTTTATGGCAGTAATGAGACAAAATGTAGAAAACTTCAAAGGGGCCGAATACTTTTGCAAGCCACTGTATCTACTGTATTCTTACAAATAGATTCATGAACAAAGCTAAAACTCTTAAAAAGCAGGGGAAGGACAAGATTATGTAGAGTGGTGAAGCAGGAGATTTATATGTTAAAATCATCCTCTCTTGCACTTTACTGTCTAGAGACTCTGAGATCTGGAATGGGCACAAAAGTGCAAGTTAAAGTAGAATAACAGGCAAGCCAGAGCTTTCTGTTAAGCTGCCCCTACCCTTTGGAACGCCTTACCATGCCCAATAAAGACAGCTCCAACCCTGGAGACATTTAAATCAAAATTGAAAAGCCACCTGTTTAGTCTGGCATTTGTGATCACATGACTTTTCCCCCTGCAACACATTACTACGTACTGATCTAAGAAAAGCTTATGCACTTTGGGTCCTATATGAGAAAAGTGCTTTGCAAATGTTTTGTTGTTGTAGTTTTGTTGTTGTTTCAGGAACAAAGAGTAGTAGGCACCATGGAAAAGGACTTGGACAAGATGAAGAACTGCCAGATGTCAGAAGCAATGAGAAATTAAGGCATAGACAGAAGGCAATATCAAAATGTATTTTGATCCAGGTTGGCAGCAGTAAAGCAACAGGCTTAAAATTCGTATATCAGAGGCAATTCAAGTTGGTAATAATAAAGATGAAAAAGCCAGACATTAAGTAGAAGAAGGTCCAGATAAGTCTAGAACAGGCGTGGGCAAACTCGGCCCTCCAGCTTTTACGAAACTACAAGCCCCACAATGCATTTGCCTCTATGGGTCATGACTGTGGCTGTCAGACCCCTGCAATGCATTGTGGGACTTGTAGTTCCTTAGCAGCTGGAGGGCCAAGTTTGCCCATGCCTGGTCTAGAACAACAGTAGGTTATCAAGACAAGGAAGATGCAGGAAAGAACAAGTCCAGAGCAAAGCTCAAGTCAGCAACAAGTTATTAGATATACCAGAAACAGGTGCATATAATGAGTAGCTGATAATCAAATAACACGAAATAGGTCTATATAAATACTAAATGATAATAGGTCCCCACTGCAGGCTTAGGTAGGCCTTTTGACACCAAAGTACTTTGATGCACATGCTTGCATACACAGAAAATCATGTAAATGCACTCTTATAAACATACAAAATGCAGCAGATTCCTTGGCACAGAAGTTCTCCTGAGCTTTTGCACACTTAGACATGAACCTATTTTAGGGCATGAATGGGCACACATGCACACACTGTATGTGCATCATTGCTTGCCAATGATTGCACTTGTCAGTTCATCACTATCCCCACCTGACAACTAAACAAGGAACTGCATGGGAATGACGGGGGCACAGGAAGGGTACCTGTGAAATCAATGAGAGGTGGTGGTGATGGAGGGGGGGTGGGGGGTGGGGGGGGGGCAGACCAGGGCAGGGGGCAGGTAAGTGGGAGAAGAAGCAATTAGTTCCACAGAGGAAGAGGATGAATGCTGAGTGGAGATGCAATGGGGACACATTTGAGACGTTGAGTGTTGTTATGGGGAGTAGTGGAGGTACAGAAGGGTGGGACAGTAGATACACACAGGAGGAGATGAGATGAGAAAGATGTAGAAACTGCAGATGGCACAAAAGGAAGCAAACTGAAGGCTGAGAAATGACAAATCTGCATAAGAAAGAACACAAGACTGTAACGGTAATCTGGGCTAAAATTCTGATTCTGATTTGCTGATTTCTGTAGCTCTGAGAGTACAGATGACCTACATGACAATGAATCTACAAATATCTGAGCACCGCTTCTGGCATTAAAATAAAAACGTCTATAAGTAGTACTGCAGAGCAAATGTTGAATTGTATGGTGCAGATAGAGGCAGTGTTACTTTAAATTAGAACTAATATTTTAAGGCCTAAACAGCTGAACAGATACAGACTTGCAAAAATGTTAAAACAGTTAATTAGAACATGCTTCTAGTTGAATTGTAGTTGAAGTTTAACGGAGACAGGAAATGCCTGGTGTGTAAGGGAAATGCTTTTTAACTTTGTGGAATTCATAATACATCTTGCAGAATGAAGGCACGTTCAATATAACATGTAATGCTGGGCATAGACGGTACGTTTATGCGCCGGAATCGAGCCAGCGGCTCGATGCTGGTGCGTCACCGCGGGCACTTCCTTATCAGCGCTTTGTTTTTGCCCATTGTCCGCCCGGGGGGATCGAGCCGGGAATCGATCCACGCGGTGATCGGACACGTCGTAAATTATCAATCGAGCCATCAGCGGCTCGATTGATAAGAAAAAAACGTACCGTCTATGCCCAGCATTATATTGTGAGCTCCTAAAGGAATAGTTAGTGACATGATTATATACACTATGTAGTAGTGCCATGGAAGATGGTGTGATATAATAAATCCATAACAATATTATGGATTCCTGTTCCTTTGTGGTTCCAATGTGTGTGTGTGTTTGTCCTTATGCAGCCATCTGACTAAGGGAAACAAGCCTGAGAACAAGCTGGTTTGTGGCCTCACAGCTCTGGTAGTCTTTGGCCTATTATGTTTCCTTCAAGAAGACAGTCTGATCAGTTAGTCACAAGAGGTCAAAAATAGGGACCTAAAAGTCTTTGCCAATTTGAATGGGGCGTAACATGCACATTAAAGATCATCCCTATTGCTGAAAGTTATATCCACCAGTCCAAGCTTGACCACAACAAATAATTCTCATGTCAGGTTCAGATGTGAACCAAGTCACTGCTGAGTAATGTTTGAATTATTTCACCTCTTTACAGCCTCACAAATACAGTTTGAATCAATCTGTACTGGAGATGTGATAGTTAATCCATTTAAACAGATTCTTAAAGGCTGTATGACTATGGTGATTACTCCTCTATGGAAACCAATCCTGTAATAAGGCACACACCCTATGTTGGCACGGGGTACTGTATAACATACTATTTCCTGTTTAATGAAGTGATATTCCCCACATTGACTGACTTTCATAGAAGTTATACTGACCATGATTCACTCGATTTCTATCAATTCAGATACATAATGGTGGCCTTGCTAGATTACTTTGCAAGCTGGATAGCAGAGAATGCGCAAGGTGAAATGCACAATGCAAACATAAATTATATTACCTCAGTCTTAGGGCCCTTTTCCACTAGCAATCGCTAGCGTTCGTGCTAAACGCTAGCGATTGCTGAATCGCGGCGATTGCGTTCACGATTTTGCTATGCAATGCACTGCATAGCAAAATCACGGCAAAGATCGCTCCGCGGTGCAATCGCGTTTGAGTAAAAAACGAATCGCGGTAGTGGAAATTACCTACCGCGATTCCTATGTTAAAAAGCAAACCGTAGCGATTTCAAAATCACTAGCGGTTTGCGATTTTGCGATTCAGCATCGCAAACGCCGCTAGTGGAAAGGGGCCCTGACTGTCATACTCACCGTCCTGGTGTGCATCAGCGGTCGCGTGCCCTTGCGCGCGCGAACACGCTGGGTTTTATTGCTGTTTCTCACTGTCTTCGGCGTACAGCGTCACGCCGTACGCGCCCTAACGGTTGCGCGGGCCTGCTCAGAGCTTTGTGCATGCAAACTTTTACCTATGCGCATGCGTAGAAACTTATGCGTCATGGTGTGCATGCGTAATGCGGTAAGATTGGCGCCAATCTTGATTGCAGTCAGTATATAAGCAGCACTGCCCTCAAGTGCAGTGCTGCACATTCTGACAGCTTGGCTAGCCCTTGTTGGTGAACCGTGTTATTCCTGAATCCTGATTGACTCCTGTTGTGACCTCGGCCTTTGACCTCGACTTTCGCTTGATCTCTGCCTGCCCTGACCTCTGGCTTGTTACCTCGACCTCTCTTGTCTGCCGCCTGCCCTGACCCTTGGCTTGTTACTGACATCTCGATCTTCTGATCTGAACTACTCCAATCAGCACTCCAATCAGCAGTGTCTCCTGTTCTCCAAGCCACTGTGGGATTACCCTGAGTGCAACCTGGTGGGCACTAGGCAGAGAAGTCCATCGTCTCCACTAGGGGGACGCTGGTGAAGACCCGTGGTCACTTAGATCCTGTGCTCACGTGGTCCATATCGCAGTGGGCTGGTTAACAGCTCCCAGCCTAATAACACTTACAGACAGGCCCGGATTTAAATCACAGGAGCCTATAGTCACAGATGTCTTGGCACCCTAGACTTTGCTCTCCATGAGCCTATAAACTAGTGTTGGGCGAACAGTGTTCGCCACTGTTCGAGTTCGCCCGGATTTTGGGCTGTTCGAGTTTGGTTCGGGCTCCGCCGGACACCTCGTCCTGTTCGACCATGCGCTTTCGGCCATGTGGTCGAACGTATGTTCGGCCTGACAGCGCATGGCCGAACGTTCCCCAAACGTTCGGCTCGCGCTTTGATTGGCTGAGCGGGTCACGTGGTTCGGGCTCGAACACGCGGCTCGCACTGCGATTGGCCGAGCGGGTCACGTGGTTCGGGTAAATAAATACCCGAACCGCGTCATTTCTCCGCCACTTAAAGTTGGGTTTAGCTTTGGGTAGGCAGGCAGGTTAGACTCTCTCACCAGCTAGGCTAGCCAGGGCCCCCCTAGCCTCCTAGTCATACTACTGTAGTGCCAGTCAGCGTGCTTGTACTGCTGGGATCAGTAGTACTTCCGCCACCAGTATATAGCATTGTCTATTTGCCACTGTACTGCCAGTCAGCGTGTACTTCTGGGATCAGTAGTACTTCCGCCACCAGTATATAGCATTGTCTATTGCCACTGTACTGCCAGTCAGCGTGTAATGCTGGGATCAGTAGTACTTCCGTCCATCACCAGTATATAGCATACTATATAGCATTGTCTTATTGCCACTGTACTGCCACAGTCAGCGTGTACTGCTGGGATCAGTAGCACTTCCGTCCGTCACCAGTTTATAGCATACTATATAGCATTGTCTTATTGCCACTGTACTGCCACAGTCAGCGTGTACTGCTGGGATCAGTAGTACTTCCGTCCGTCACCAGTATATAGCATACTATATAGCATTGTCTTATTGCCACTGTATTGCCACAGTCAGCGTGTACTGCTGGGATCAGTAGTACTTCCGTCCGTCACCAGTATATAGCATACTATATAGCATTGTCTTATTGCCACTGTACTGCCACAGTCAGCGTGTACTGCTGGGATCAGTAGTACTTCCGTTCGTCACCAGTGTATAGCATACTATATAGCATTGTCTTATTGCCACTGTACTGCCAGTCAGTGTGCGTGTACTGCTGGGATCAGTACAACCATAATGAAGAAATCCAGTGAAAGAGGGAGGGGCAAGGGAAGAGGTGTTTCCCCTGACGGTTCACGTAGAGGCCGCAGTGGAGCACCTAAGAAAACCCACTCAATACCACCCATGTGTGCCAGACAAACAACCCTCACTAATCCACATGAGCAGGACCGGATAGTGAATTGGTTGACCTCTCAAGCGTCCAGCAGCGGGTTAAGCAGCAGCAGCACCAGCACATCCTTGTCACGCACGAGGTCCTCTGCCAGTTACAAGGAGCCAGTGGGCACAAAGGTGACACAACCAGCAGCTACACCATGCACACAACGGCCAAATAACCAGTCCGAACAATTATTTCCGGACACAATGGGCTCTTCGGAGGAGCTATTCCCACTCCTACCCCCACAAACAATGGAACAGCCAGAAATGTTGTGCCCGGATCCACAACTCATTGAAATGCAAGGCGAGGACGAAGACACCCAAATCCCTGAGCGATGTGCGCCAGAATTGGAATTGCAGGAGGTCCACCAAGAACATCTTGAAGATATGGGAGTGAGGTGCGCAGAGGGTGTTCTGGGGATCTCTAGTCCACTGCACACAGACACAGTCACAGATGAGGAGATGGAAGAGGAGGTTTTGGACGATGTGGACACAGACCCGGATTATCGAGTAGAACCTCGCCGTCGGGATAGCAGCAGTACAGATGAGTCTGCTGCAGAACCCACTGCTGCAAGAGTTCGCCGTGTGCCACAAAGTAGGCGGGGTATTTCGGACACAACAGGCGTAGCCGTAGAAGTGAGACACCAAAGAGGCACGAAAGAAACTCGCCAGCAAAGCAGGAGCTCAAAAGTCTGGGCTTTCTTTGAAGACTGCAGGGTGGATGTTACCATGGTGATTTGCAAGGTGTGCAGGACCCGACTGAGCAGGGGGAAAAATGTCAACAACCTCTCCACCACCAGCATGCGCCGCCACATTGTAGCCAAACATAGCACTCTGTGGTCAAACACGCAAGGCCAGGGTAGCGGCTCGCTTCCAGCCCCCAGCAACACTGCCTCCGTTGTCACCAGACCCTCCTCAGCAGCAGCCCAGCCATTACGTGGAGCACAAACATCCGTAGTAGACGACGATGTCAGTTTCCGCAACAGTCCTCTTGACGTTTCCCAGTCTTCAACGACCACGACAACAACAACCAACTGTCCTTCAGTGTGCGATCCTACGGTTCAGTTGTCTGTCCCGGAGATGTTTGAGCGCAAGAGAAAATTGCCAGCAAATGACCCCCGGGCCGTGGCACTAACAGCCAGCATAGCCAAGTTTGTGGCCTGCGAAATGCTGCCATATCGCGTGGTGGAGACAAACAGCTTCAAGCGCATGATGGCGCTTGCCATCCCACGTTACGTGGTTCCCAGCCGATACTATTTTGCGCGGTCTGCAGTGCCAGCGTTACATGAGCACGTGGTTAGCAAAATAACCAGAAGCTTGAAAAATGCCGTTGCCTGCAAGGTTCACCTCACCACAGACACCTGGACGAGTGCCTTTGGCCAGGGTCGATACATCTCCCTGACGGCGCACTGGGTGAACCTTGTGGAGCCTGGCAGTGACTCCTCCTCATCGGCTACGGCGCGGGTGTGTTGCCCACGCCGCAAACTGCTGGACCGGCGTCCCTCAGAGGCACCAATCTCGACTCTGACTCCTTCTCCTCCAACGCCTCTCAAAGCTGTACCTCATCCGGCATCGGTAACCCAGCAATAGGGTCGTCGTGGAAGCAGTGCAGCACAGCTGTTGCCATGCGTCAGCAAGCCTTACTGAAGTTGATCTGCCTTGGAGATAAGCAGCACACAGGTGAAGAAATTTGGAAGGGAATCAAGGAACAGACCGATTTGTGGCTGGCACCGCTGGACCTGAAACCAGGCATGGTTGTGTGTGACAATGGGAGCAATCTCATTCGCGCTTTAAAGTTGGCTAAGCTGAGACACATCCCTTGCCTGGCACACGTTATGAACCTAGTTGTTCAACGGTTCCTGAGGACATACCCAGGCGTGGCAGATCTTCTGCTGAAGGTGCGACGAGTGGCCAAATATTTCCGAAAGTCCAGTACCGCTTCGGAGGGACTCACCAAGATGCAGGAGAGATTCAATCTACCGAACCATCGCTTGATGTGTGATGTACCCACGCGGTGGAATTCGACGCTGCACATGCTAGCACGCTTTTGCGAGCAGAAGAGTGCAGTGGTCCAGTACATGACGGCGCAGTACCGAGGCGCATCCGGGCAGCTACCAAGCTTCTGTGGATCTGATTGGGCCACCATGTTGGACCTCTGCCAAGTCCTCCAAAATTTTTAGCAATCCACGTTGCTTGTGAGCGGTGACAACTCTTCAGTCAGCATTACGATACCACTGCTGTGTTTACTGAAGAGATCAATGTTGCAGATCAAGGAAGCCGCAGTCAGGATGCAAGTGGGGGAATCTCAAGAGGACAACGATCAGCGTGATGATGATACCAACATCAGACAATTTGCATCAGGAAACGCTGGTCCTCCCAGCTATGCTGAAGAAGAGGACGAGGAACAGCTGGAGTTGGAGCAGGACTTGGATGCCCCCACTGCCGAGGGACAGAGCGGTGCACGTTGGACTTCCACGATTCAGCGGGAATGGACAGCAGAAGAAGACGAGGAAGAAGGTGGGCGACGGCGTGATGCTGGTGATGATGAGGGTGCGTCAAGCTCAGAAGAACATGATGAGGATTCTGTTAGGACTGTGGCAGACACGGCTCAATTCATGCTAGACTGCATTGAATGCGACCTGCCCGTTGTTCGAATTCTGGACGACGGGGATTACTGGGTTTATACCCTTCTGGATCCACGGTACAAAGACAATGTTCCAAAACTCATTGGAGAAAGTGTCAGACAGGTCAAAATTGAAGAATACCAGCAGGCCCTTGTGGAGACATTAGAGAGGAGATTGACATCCTCCTCCTCCTCTAGCCAGTTTCAAACCGACAGACTGACTTCCGCAAACCCAGGACGAGGAGGGGAACAAAGAACGCAAGCTGCAGCTAGTGCCCACAAGGGAATGGTATCGGCAGTGTCCTTGGAGTGGCAAAATTTTCTGACACCCATGCAGCAGCCCACAGAACAGCAATCGCCCAGTTCCACCTCCAACACCGATCGCCTGCAGAAGATGGTCAAGGACTACATGTCAGATGGCGTAGCCGTGTTGAACAATCCATCTGCACCCTTCAATTATTGGGTCTCTAAGCTACACATCTGGCACGAACTGGCAATGTACGCAATAGAGGTGCTGGCTTGTCCTGCAGCCAGCGTTATGTCCGAACTCTGTTTCAGTGCTGCCGGAGGCATCATTACAGATCGGCGTATCCGCCTCTCCACAGCAAATGTAGACCGGCTGACACAAATTAAAATGAATCAATCGTGGATTGGAAACGACTACGCAACACTCCCCGAGTCCGACCCCGACCAAGGACCATGAACATCTGTGATGGCTTAGCGTTGCCACTTTCCGTAATATCCCATTTCTATTTATTAATCACTGCATGGCGACAAAACTCATTGCTTTGCTTTGAAAATAATA
Organism: Hyperolius riggenbachi; assembly: GCF_040937935.1. Classification (NCBI taxonomy): domain Eukaryota; kingdom Metazoa; phylum Chordata; class Amphibia; order Anura; family Hyperoliidae; genus Hyperolius; species Hyperolius riggenbachi. Next base: position 141,459,945 of record NC_090656.1, read on the forward strand.
CAAGATTGTTGTTACCTGTGCCCAAAAAAACGGACATTTTCCGCATTTAAAAGACAATTTCCCTTTGAAACTTAAAAATCGTTTTTCTCAAAAACTATAAGGTCCTTTCGGAAAAAAATTGTTTCCTCTTATCCCCCCCCCCCCCCCCCTGTCCACATACCCTGAAAATTTGGTCTATGTTACATGTAAGGAGGCTTTGCAAAGCAGGAAAGTTCGGGTCCCCATTGACTTCCATTATGTTCGGTGTTCGGCACGAACGTACCGAACATCGGGACACCGTTCGGCCGAACGTTCTCGAACCCGAACATCATGTTCGCCCATCACTACTATAAACCTCGGCCAAACCGCACCACAGGTGTGCTGGCTGTCCCAGCTGTCACTTCTCAATTACTTCCCTTGGACGTCACAGGTAGCTTACCAGTGTCCCTTAGCATTAGGTAGCCAGAGGTAACCTCAGTATTAAGTAGCTAGTGGTGCCCCTGACTGAAGGGAGATCTTGTCAGTGGAATGCCCAGAGCTGGGTGAGTAACCTCTCATTTACGCTCTGCTCTGAACTTTGTGTAGGGAAGAAAGTAGGAAGGCACTAGAAGAGGGGAGTGAGCTGGCGTTCCATCATCAGGCACCTGTAGGCACGTGCCTACAGTGCCCTATGGTAAATCCGGCCCAGCTTACAGATTTGACTTGTGATGCTCTGCAGTAACCACTGCTCTGACCTGTCGTTCTGCCTCTACACATTCCACCACTGCCAGCTTTCACATGGTGTGCTGGCAGTCACAGCCACAGTTTGCACCCATTTACTTCTGCAGCATGCTGTGTGCTGCCACTTGCTTGTCTGGCTGCACACAGAAGGTCCTAAAGCAGGACTATTTAATCCCAAGGAAGATTTCAATCACTGCTGCTAGGCATTCTATATAGCTTAAATAATGCCACTGTCTTGCCCTATGATTATTAGGTGTGGGAAGATGATGCCTTGAGAAAATTTCTGACTTTGAGGCTTACATTTCCTCTGGATTGAGATGCAGTAAACCTATAGAGACCACCCCTGTCCACCCATTAGCCCCTTTAGCTGGGCATTTACTCCTTTTTGACATACTTGCTTTTTTACACTTTTATTGTGGCTGCTTGATAAAGGGCTTGGAAAAGCCTGAAACAGACTGGTGACACATAACTGACACAACAAGAGTTGGCAAATGTACTGAAAGTGTTTCACAGTAGCAAAATCTTGCTCCTGTATATCAGAGAATATTTCTTGGAGTACAACCAGACCGTTCTTCAACTTTTATTAAAGGGTTTAATGCTTATAGTTTTATGGGATTTTTGATTACATAATCATCTGTAATAAATAGATTATGTGTGGATATACAGATTGATCTTCTTCTGTTTTTGACCAGTTTGAGCAGGCAGCCTTGCGGCCAATGCAGTGGCCAATAATGTATAAGTCAATGTACACACATGTGTATTGTTTCCCTGTTGAGTTCAGTGGAGTCATGTATGGCTGCACAAGTGTTGAAAACCTCTTGAGCATCACTGCACCTCACAATTCAGCCCAAAGAAAAGCCACAAGTCCAGGAACAATATCCCGACTAGTTCAAGGAATCACCTTCACAACCATAGCTTTAGATGCCTTCCAATGAAAAAAAAAGGCCCTTTTACATTTTTTTTCCGTACAGAATTTTTACTAAACTACTTCCTGTTGCAAGATATTTCATATCTTACCTATGCCTATGTGATGTACACTTAACCTACGTTATGTAAACACATGTACTCTACACTTACCCTTGCTTTGTACACATGCAGTATGAAAGGTTTCTGATAAGTTCCTGGCTTTGCCCCATTCCAGATTATTGTTATTTATTGGATTTATATAGAGACAACACATATACAGGTAATAAACAATAAGATACACAATGCCAGATCATACACTGGAATAGTAGTCTAATAATAATAATAATAAAACAACAATAATACAAGTTCACGATGTGTTGTGGGTAGAGTGCACAATTATGATACACAAGGAGAGAGGGCCCTGCCAAATGTTTACAATCTAAAGGGAGTGGGTGGTGACACAATAGGAGGGGGGCTGCATCGAAAGGTTCTCAGCAGAGAGAGTTAGGGCATCTGCAGTGCAGTACAGGCCTTCTTGAAGAGCTGAGTTTTGAGGGCTTGTTTGAAAGTGTTATAGAAAAATGAGTATGGAAGCATAGGACTGTCTAATTGTTTAGTATGTAACAGTGCAAATATCAGGTGTTTGCAATTCTTTTTTCTTTTCGTGAGAAGCTGTGATGGCAGAGGCACAAGCAAGTTTACCATTATTGCCATTACGGGCCATCAAGAAGTTTTTGTTTCTCCAGGGAAAGTCAGCAAAGGACATTCACAGTTAGATGATCAAGTTACAAACACTGGGCGAGTGTAAGGCTTGGTGATATAATTTGAGGAGTCGGCGTGTATGCCAAGGCTATCGGTCTTGCTTTTCACCTAGCTATCCCTGCCTGGCACACCACTAACTGACACCTATACTGTCCCTGCCTGGCACACCACTAGCTGGCCTTAATTAGGACTTAAAGAGGAACTCCAGTGAAAATAATGTAATAAAAAAAGCGCTTCATTTTTACAATAATTATGTATATATGATTTAGTCAGTGTTTGCTCATCGTAAAATATTTTAAATCCCTGACTTATATTCTGACATGTATTACATGGTGACATTTTTACTGCTGGCAAGGGATGTAGTTGCTGCTTGCTGTTTTGGCAGTTGGAAACAGCTGTAAACAGCTATTTCCCACAATGCATCAGGATTCACAGACCGGAAACTGCCAAGAGTACGTACTCAGAATTTCTTTGTGGGAGGGGTTTCACCACAATATCAGCCATACAGCGCCCCCTGATGATCAGTTTGTTCAAAGGAATAGATTTCCCATGTAATAGGGGGTATCAGCTACTGATTGGGATAAAGTTCAATTCTTGCTCAGAGTTTCTCTTTAAGCGAGTCAGGTATACAATTGACAGAGAAGGCAGATATACCACCAGAGGCCTCTACTGAGGCTAGTAACACAGTTCAACAGTTCAGAGGTATCACATAGGTCATTACCTGGGTTCAGAGGAACTGAAGCAATCAGCGTTGATAGTCAATAGTAACAAGGATGACAGGCAAGTCCCCAGGTAACAGACAATTCAGATAACATGCAAGAGAGTATCCAGTAAACAGGCAAGGGTCAATCCAGGCAGCAGACAAGGGAGTATCCAGTAAACAGGCAAGGGTCAATCCAGGCAGCAGACAAGAGAGTATCCAGTAAACAGGCAAGGGTCAATCCAGACAGCAGACAAGGGATATCCAGGAAGCAAACAAGGGTTAATCACAACAGACAGGAATAGTCAAATACAAAGCAAGGTCAAAGTCCAGCAATCAGTAATCAAGAGTGCACACCAAGCAACTAGCCAAAGCTATGCTTATTACGGGCAATGACTGGGAGCACTCTGCACATTTAAATATCATTCACAGTCCAATCATTGGCACAGCCCGGAGCGGGTCAACTGACTGTTGTTTACCTTTGCGGAGGGCATACTGAGAACACGCCCTCCGCCTATCAGCAAGTGCGGCCTGTGAGTCACCAGCAGGGCCAGCAGCGGGGAACAAGTGCAGAGACCCGGAAGTGACAGATTCCACCCGGGTCTCGGCGGTGCTCACAGGTGGATTCCTTATAGCACCCTCCAACCTAGGCTTGTCAGGATTTCTAGCATAACATTCTTAAACAGCTAAATCAGAATGAAGCTGTTGAGGCTGAACCCAGGATCCAACTTCATTTACTTGTTTTCCATCCATTTTAAAGGGTGGAGAAGGAGTTTCTGAGGAATAACGATTGGCAGCTAATTCCAGCATTTCTCATAGAACTAGACCATTGAGCAATACATGGAGATTTTCTGCGAGCACAAACAGAACAAGATTTAACAAATGCAATGACATCTTTGTTCAAGGAAGGCCAACAGACATGTCCTTTCAACAATTTGTTTTCTTTTTCCCTGGATGACCCACTGACTTAACCTCATGAAATTGTTTTAATGCTTGGCATCTCAGATGAACAGGGACAATGAGTTTTTCTGGTGGCTTTTCTTGAGGTGCATCAACCTGAACTTTATACAACTGGGAACACAGATCTGATGATAATTTGCAACCAGCAAGAAAACATTTCTTAAGCCCGAAACTGGTCTGAGCAATAGTGATTTTCTTCACACAAACCTCTTCACAGTGTGAAGACCACTTCAACAACTGACTTGAGCTCCAATCAAACACAGGATTGTGTTGTTTGCGCCAAGGCATTCCTAACACTACTGCATAGGAAGGCATATCTAAACAATAGAACTTCAAACTTTCTGTATGCATAGACCCTACTTGCATAATAACTTCAGAAGGTGAAGACAAAGATTGATCCTACTGTAAAATAGAACCATCAACAGCAGTAATACAAACATCTTCTGATACTGCACCAGTAGGAATGTGTAATTGTTGGACTAAAGATTTATCCATGAAATTTCCTACAGCCCCACAGGTAACATGATGCATTCAAATTTAAGGGGAAACACCTGTCCACTTAACCACTTGAGGTCCACAGTCTGTTCGCCCCTTAAAGAGAACCTGTACTCAGTAAAATATTTAAAATAAACACATGAGTTAACTTCAAATGAACATTATATAGTTACCTTGCCATCAGTTCCTCTCAGAAGCCATTTTCTTCTGACAATGATCCCTTACAGTTCTGACAATATTTTGTCAGATCTGAAATATATTAGTTGCTGTCAGTAAAATATCAGTTGCTGTCAGTTATAGCTGAGAGGAAAACTGATGTACCAGGTAATGTCTATGGGCTGGGGTCTAAGGGCGTTCTGAGGGTGTGGGCGGGTGATTGGGTGCCCTAGGGGCAGATTAGGGTCTAATCTGATGGGTATCAGTGACAGGGGCTGATTGATGGGTGATCAGTGGGTGATTAGATGGCAGAACAGATGTAAACAATACACTTTGGAGGTGATCTGAGGGTAGGTCTGGGGCAATCTGATGGTGTGGGTGGGTAATCAGATTGCCCGCAAGGGGCAGGTTAGGGGCTGATTGATGGGTGGCAGTGACAAGGGGTGATTGATGGGTGGCAGTGACAGGGGGTGATTGATGGGTGATTGATAGGTGATTATGGTCTATTCTGATGGGTAACAGTGACAGGTGGTGATAGGGGGTGATTGATGGGTAATTAGTGGGTGTTTAGAGGAGAGAACAGATGTAAACACTGCACTTGGGAGGTGATCTGATGTCGGATCTGCGGGCGATCTATTGGTGTGGGTGGGTGATCAGATTGCCCGCAAGGGGCAGGTTAGGGGCTGATTGATGGGTGGCAGTGACAGGGGGTGAATGATGGGTGGCAGTGACAGGGGGTGATTGATGGGTGATTGATAGGTGATTGACAGGTGATCAGTAGAGATGTTGCGAACTGTTTGCTCGGCGAACATCTCTGGGGCTTTTACTACTTCCGGGTTGCTCTGACCCGGAGTAGTACGCCTGCGTTGCCCGGCGAAGCGCGTCCTAGATCGCGCTCCTGTTGCCGGGCACTCTCTGCGCATGAGCGTGACATCATTCATGACGTCACGCACACGCGCAGAAAGTGCCCGGCAACAGGAGCGCGATCTAGGACGCGCTTCGCCGGGAAGCGCAGGCGTACTACTCCGGGTCAGAGCGACCCGGAAGTAGTAAAAGCCCCATGTATTCAGAGATGTTTGCCGGCGAACGGTTCGGGAACCGTTTGCCACATCTCTAGTGATCAGTGGGTTATTACAGGTAAGAACAGATGTAAATATTGCACTGGCGAATTGATAAGGGGGGGTCTGAGGGCAATCTGGGTGTGTGGGGCAGGTGATTGGGTGCCCGCAAGGGGCAGATTAGGGTCTATTCTGATGGGTAACAGTGACAGGTGGTGATAGGGGGTGATTGATGGGTAATTAGTGGGTGTTTAGAGGAGAGAACAGATGTAAACACTGCACTTGGGAGGTGATCTGATGTCGGATCTGCGGGCGATCTACTGGTGTGGGTGGGTGATCAGATTGCCCGCAAGGGGCAGGTTAGGGGCTGATTGATGGGTGGCAGTGACAGGGGGTGATTGACGGGTGGCAGTGACAGGTCGTGATTGATGGGTGGCAGTGACAGGGGGTGATTGGTGATTGATAGGTGATTGACAGGTGATTGACAGGTGATCAGTGGGTTATTACAGGAAAGAACAGATGCAAATAATGCACTGGCGAATTGATAAGGGGGGGTCTGAAGGCAATCTGAGCATGTGGGCGGGTGATTGGGTGCCCGCAAGGGGCAGATTAGGGTCTAATCTGATGGGTAACAGTGACAGGTGGTGATAGGGGGTGATTGATGGGTAATTAGTGGGTGTTTAGGGTAGAGAACAGATGTAAACACTGCACTTGGGAGGTGATCTGACGTCGGATCTGCGGGCGATCTATTGGTGTGGGTGGGTGATCAGATTGCCCGCAAGGGGCAGGTTAGGGGCTGATTGATGGGTGGCAGTGACAGGGGGTGATTGATGGGGGGCAGTGGCAGGGGGTGATTGACAGGTGATTGACAGGTGATCAGTGGGTTATTACAGGGAAGAACAGATGTAAATATTGCACTGGCGAATTGATAAGGGGGGGTGTAACGATCGGTGTAACACAGAGAGGGTCTGATTACCGGTGATCTGCAGTATCACCGAGAATATAGATATATACCCGATTATTGATGATCTGCAGTATCACCGATAATCAGATATATCTCTAACCTCTGGACACCTGAGTGATAAGAGTGTTTGGTGCAACAGTAATACTTTGAGGAGAGCACCCGAGAGAAGGGTGTTACACAGTAGGAGATATTGCTTGAGATCAGATTCATTCCACAGGTCTGAAGCTCCCCAAGGGGCGGAGCTAGGCTGAGAGTGGGAAGGACAGAACGTGAGTGACACCAATGAGGAAGTGTCACTGACAGATCTGCGAACTATCTCTTAACAGGAGAGAGAGTTCTCGAGGTCAGACAGGCCAGGTCGTTAACACACGGACAGAAAAAGTACAGAGACAGTATACAGGGACAGAATCCTAAGACTAGCAGAGATTGGCAACAGAGTATCAGAATACTAAGGTACAGAATCAGAGATCAGAAGGATGGTCAGGAAAGCAGAAGGTCATAACTGATAATCAACAGTGCCTAAGCTTGAGTGTGAGCTCCTAGATTCTCAACACTCCAGGAACTAGACTAGACAATAATAATGATACAGATGGTACAGAATTCCTAGACTAAGGTGTGAGTTCCTTGGCCATCAACACCTTGGAAACTGGTCTAGATAATAACACCGGTAATAATACAATTCCTAGGCTAAGGTGTGAGCTCCGTGATCATCAACACCTACGAAACTGTCTAATCAACACAGATGCTTACAAGGTCTGAGTGCTACCACGTAGTGATCGCAACGCCAGACACCAGAGAAATGACCAGCACCCAGTATATATACACCAGCGCTCTCAAGCGTCTCCCCTAAGTGCTGGACCAATGAAAGTTGCTGAAATTGTCAGCTGACCGGCATGGTCAGCTGACTCCCTTCTGACTGTCATAAAGGCCCTGCCTCTCTGCGCGCGCGCGCGTCCTCCTGAACCAGTGTGGACTATCAGTCCCAGCCACACCAGACATGTGTTGCAATGTTCCTGCTGTGTTGAATGCGGAATCCGCCGCACCGCTGTCCGTACGTGCGGCGGTTTCTCCGCATTCAGCATTACTGACCAGAGTAGGCCTTTGCGTACTACCTGTCGCGTCGGACGTGGAATCCGCCGCCCTGTTGTCTGGACATGCGGCGGTTTCTCCGCGCTCCGACTGCGCGCTAGCTGCCATGTTGAACGCGGAATCAGCCGCCTTACTTTGAGTACTAGCGGCGGCTTTTCCGCGTTTCCTCACAGGGGGTCTGAGGGCAATCTGAGCGTGTAGGCGGGTGATTGGGTGCCCGCAAGGGGCAGATTAGAGTGTGATCTGATAGGTAACAGTGACAGGTGGTGATAGGCGGTGATTGATGGTAATTAGTGGGTGTTTAGAGTAGAGAACAGATGTAAACACTGCACTTGGGAGGTGATCTGATGTCGGATCTGCGGGCGATCTATTGGTGTGGGTGGGTGATCAGATTGCCCGCAAGGGGCAGGTTAGGGGCTGATTGATGGGTGGCAGTGACAAGGGGTGATTGATGGGTGATTGACAGGTGATTGGCAGGTGATTGGCAGGTGATCAGGGGGGATAGATGCATACAGTACACGGGGGGGGGTCTGGGGAGAATCTGAGGGGTGGGGGTTGGTGATCAGGATGGAGCAGGGGGCAGTTTAGGGTTAAAAAAAAAATAGTGTTGACAGATAGTGACAGTAAGTGATTGATGGGTGATTAGGGGGGTGATTGGGTGCAAACAGGGGTCTGGGGGGTGGGCAGGGGGGGTCTGAGGGGTGCTGTGGGCGATCATAGGGAAGGGGGGGGGCAGGATCAGTGTGCTTGGTGCAGACTAGGGTGGCTGCAGCCTGCCCTGGTGGTCCCTCGGACACTGGGACCACCAGGGCAGGAGGCAGCCAGTATAATAGGCTTTGTATACATTACAAAGCCTATTATACGAAGTACATGCGGCGATCCGGGTGCTAGTAACCCGCCGGCGCTTCCGAACGGCCGGCGGGTTACAGCGCGAGGGGGGAGGAGCCAGTCGCCGGCGGCTGATCGCGTCACGAATGACGCGATCGCCGCATAACCACGCCCGCAGCCGCCCCCGCCGATGGACGTATTGCGGTAGTTTGGGCCCGGTCTTTGCCGCCGCACCCATCGGCTGGGGGCGGTCCTTAAGTGGTTAAAGGAGGTTTCTTGACCTCATCTAAGTGCTGAAGTTGCAACTTTTTTTTTCTTCATTGGACAAGCAAGCGCAAAGTGCCCTGTACCCCCACAATAGAAACACAATCCCCCATCCCTTCTCTTGGTTTCCTCTGCCACTAATAGCCTAGAGACCCCTATCTGCATAGGTTAATTGTTCAGATGAGCCAAGCCTGAATTGATGTTTCAAAGTTGCATCATTCCACGTAGTATTTCCTGACCAATGTTTAAACCTATTGGCATAGTCTTCAACAGGACCTTTTCCCAGGCGAAGATTCTGAAGTACAGGTTCTACATGAGCTCCCTTACCAGGGTCATCATATATTTCTGATAATGCTTCAAAGAAAGTAGTAGTATTGGCAAGAGCAGGATGCTGCTGCTTCAACAAATGTAGGGCCCAAGCCTGAGGTTCCCCTTGTAACAAATAAATAATTGCCCCAACTTGGGTATTTTCGTTAGCAAATGTCCTAGGTAGAGAGGAAAAATGTAAGTAACAAGCACTTTGGAATAACCTGAACTTAGATCTGTCTCCGGAAAACCTTTCAGGCAGAGGTAGTTTAGGTTCAGGAGCAAAAGTACCACATACATGAACAGACAACAGAGGATGAAACAGTCTCATTAGCTTGAATATTATTTGCATTGACAGGAGCAGGAGCAGGAGTTAATACAAGATTATGGAGTTGTTGCTGAATCTGGGTATAGTTCCTCTGAAGTTCTTCCACGGAACTACGTAATTGAGCAACCACTTCACCAAGAGTTTCTATTTGAGAACGCCCATCATTTAGCGTCCATTTTGCAGGTTTTTGGGTATGATGGCCCGTGATACTGTAAGGCTTGGTGATATAATGTGAGGAGTCAGCGTGTATGTCCAGGCTATAGGTCTCGCTCTTCACCTAGCTATCCCTGCCTGGCACACCACTAACTGACACCTATACTGTCCCTGCCTGGCACACCACTAGCTGGCCCTAATTAGGACTTAAGCGAGTCAGGCATACAACTGACAGATAATGCAGATATACCACCAGAGGCCTCTACTGAGGCTAGTAACACAGTTCAACAGTTCAGAGGTATCACATATGTCATTACCTGGGTTCAGAGGAGCTGAAGCAATCAGTGTCAATAGTCAATGGTAACAAGGATGACAGGCAAGTCCCCAGGTAACAGACAATCCAGATAACATGCAAGTGGTATCCAATAAGAGGCAATGGTCGGTCCAGGCAGCAGACAAGAGAGTATCCAGTAAACAGGCAAGGGTCAATCCAGGCAGCAGACAAGAGTGTATCCAGTAAACAGGCAAGGGTCAATCCAGGCAGCAGACAAGAGAGTATCCAGTAAACAGACAAGGGTCAATTGAGGCAGCAGACAAGGGATATCCAGGAAGCAAGCAAGGGTTAATCAGCGCAGACAGGAATAGTGAAATACAAGCAAGGTCAAAGTCCAGTCATCACTAATCAAGAGTGCACACCCAGCAACTAGCCAAAGCTATGTTTATCATGGGCGATGACTGGGAGCACTCTGCACATTTAAATATCATTCACAATCCAATCATTGGCTGGCCACCTTCTGCACAACCAATCACACAGCACAGCACTGTCAAGCACAAGGTCAGCTGACACCACTCTAGTCAGCTGACTTTTGTTTACCTTTGCGGAGGGTGTACTGAGAACATGCCCTCCACCTATCAGCAAGTGTGGCCTGTGAGTCACTGGCAGGGCCAGCAGCAAGGAACAAGCGCCAAGACCCGGAAGTGACAGATTCTGCCCAGGTCTCGGCGGCGCTCACAGGTGGATTCCTTATAGTGAGAAGTGTCCTTCCTACAGCACTGTTAAAACCTGCCTATTTTGTTTCAAGATTGAAGATGAGCCCTGCAGTGTATGCCCCCCAACATCAACTGACCCAGCAAAACATGCTACTAAAACCTGGTTTGAAGCCAAACCAAAGGACTTTTATTTGAATGGTCTAGGTAGGAAAGCTGCAACTATGCTCTCCCAGGTGCATCATGTTAATTCCAAAGCAAAAGAGCCCCAAGAAAACTGTCTAGTCCCATCCTCTGACAGTATTTCCTAGATAGGGAATAAATATATACAGGGACTAAGATCACCGATCCAAAATAAGCATATTCAAAAAATATAAGAGCACACAGTAGTCCCTCTCTTATCTAACATAAAGAAAAATTATTGTCCAGAAAAACAGCAGTACCTTAGAATAAATGTTATTGAACAACAATCATAATTAAAAAACAATGAAGATCCCCAGGCCTATCTCCATCCATAGACTCCATAATTCATAATAAATATTAGTATATTAGGTCTGCTCAGCTTCAATTATTCTCAAAACCAACAGCACATTGCTCCAATTATATGCAGCCCAACAATAATCATTAATAATCATCACCAATAAGGTGGGTCACTGGGTCAATATTGCTGCCGTAAGGGAATAACAATTCATAAATATATCCAAAACGCATAAGTTCATACAGTAAACTGGTATGGAATGTGTATACACGAAATATAAAAAAAAAGGATTAAGTGCTAGTGCAATAAATAGAGGAATTAATTCCATACGTATAAAGTTCAATAAATCCTAAGGAACAAGGTGCTAGTGCAAAAAAAAAAAAAATCATGGTCCTAGCTAGCAGGGATGCTCATCCGGATTTCGGATATCTGGGTAACCCGGATATCCGACCGTTTTTACACTATCCGGCCGGATCTGGATTCCGGATAGTTGGGCAGAAATCCGCATAGCTATCTGTGGATAGTTTGGCAGCCGACCTGGATATCCGCGGATTTCTCCCACATATCCGGATTACAAGTTCGGTGGCAAAAAGGACCACGAACACACACACACACACACACACACACACACACACACACACACACACACACGCACGCACGCACGCACGCACGCACGCACACACACGCACACACACACTTTAAGTATAGTGGCTGTAAACATGGTGAGAATTGTTCATTTTCAGCCCTGTGCTGATTAATTTCAAGTCCTAGCAGTTCTAGATCGTTCATTAAACCATCAACGAACCAATCTTTGCTTCCTATCTATCACAACCAACAAGAAAATCAAAATTTTGGTTTGACCAAAATCCAATCGGACGACTTTATTTTCGTTTGTAATCGATTGTTCCCATCAATAGAAATTATTTACAACCAATCGGATCTGAATTTCTGATCGCTCTAACGATTTTTCGCTAGAAATTGGTCCATTAGTGGCCACCTTAAGCATGGCTACACTGTTACTACCGTGTTTTTCGGATCATAAGACGCACCTTTTCTCCCCCAAAAGTAGGGGGAAAAACGTCTTATGATCCGAATAGTACTTTTAGGCTAGCACCCGGCGTCGCCCCCTCCCATATATAATGTTTGCGGTGTTCTCGTTAAGCCTCCTGCAGTGGGAAATGTGTGAAAAAAGGTGGCGGCAGAGAGATCCCGTACTGCAGGGTGGGCGGGTGGCCTCCCATACTTTCATCTACCTCTAACATTTGTTTCGTCCTTCTGCTAAGCCTCAACACCCCTGGCAGCTAAGTGGCTCCCTCGCAAAGCCTCCTATGACGTCCGGCACCTAAGCGGCTCCCGCGCTAAGTTTTATGTGATCCCAACACCTAAACGGCTCACCGCCAAGTCTCCCAGCACCTCCAACACATGAGCACCCACCTGCTAAGTTTACTGTCACCCCCGGCAGCTCTCGGAGTAAACTCTTATCCAATCTGGCTGTTCCTTGGTCCTCAGTCCGCTCTTGCTTGCATTCTCTCTGGCACTTCCAATCCCAGCTTCTCGCATCCCCGCTGGCATCCTCTCTCTGCGTGACCCATCATGCGACCATCATGTGACCTATCGTGATCACGCTGAGAGAGGACGCCACCCGGGATGCGAGCAGCCGGGATGGGAAGCGCCAGAGAGAATACAAACAAGAGCAGACTAACACAGAAACGGCCGGATCAGATGAGAGTTTCCTCCGAGAGCTGACAGAGGTGACGGTAAACTTAGTGGGGGAGCTGCTTAGGTGCCAGGAGACTTAGCTGGGGGCCGGGCTGCTCAGGTGTTGGGGTGCCGGGAGACTTAGCTGGGGGCTGGGCTGCTCAGATGTTGGGGGTGTCGGGAGAGTTAGCGGGGCGCATCATAGGTGTCGGATTCACATGAAACTTAGGTTGGAGCCGCTTAGCTGTCGGGCGTCACTTAGCTGGGGAGCTGCTTAGGGTGGTGAAAAATACGGTATGTCTAGAAGTTTTAGTTGCGATTGACCAGAATCTTACTCCTGAAGGCAAGAGCTGGAAGATGGAGTGAGCAGGGTTAAGCTGGTCACTAACGGTCCAATTTCTAGCGAAAAATCGTTCGAGTGATCAGAAATTCTGATCGGAAGTGAAATATTGTAATACATCGTTCATTACACCATCAACAAACCAATCTTTGCTTCCTATTTATCACAACCAACAAGAAAATCCAAATTTTGGTTCGACGAAAATTCATTCGGACGACGTTTTTTTCACTCGTTCATAATCGATTGTGTCTACCAATGGAGATTATTTACAACCAATCCGATCAGAATTTCTGTTCGCTTGAACGATTTTTCGCTAGAAATTTGACCGTTAGTGGGCACCTTAAGAGGGGTCAGAGGCAATTTTGGTTGCTATCTTTCTGCACCTGCTAGCGTAAAGATCCTGCAGGACTTCTTTGACCTACAACTGCAAAAGGGTTACTCCACAATGGAGAGCTTCACATGTTGGGTTTGTTTACCTTTCCCACTTAGCGGTTTCCTGATAGGCTGTGGCTTCTCCCCTGGGGGCGGTTGACGCACACACTAGCCTGAATGGGAGGCTGCGTGATGCGTATTTAGGCAGGGCACTGGTGCTGGTTTAGCCACGCCTCCCTTCGAAAAAGCCGGTAGACCCGGCAAAACATGTCAAGGCGGTCGGCGTGGCTCTGACACCCACGTGCTGCTTGTATCTGCCTCTCGCCGCTCCCGCTGCCCCTTGCTGGCTGATTCCATTTGCCGGTTGATCTCCTCCACTCTTATTGGAATCCTCTGAGGATTACACCTGTGTGTGTGTGTGAGCTGGAGCAAGCTTGAGGACTACTTGTGCACGCTGCTGCTTAGATCGCTGCTTAGCCCGGATTGTACGCACTGTGGGAATTCTACGAGCGGAATCACTGTTCATACGGATCCCATCAGATTACACAGGACCTCCCCTAGCCGTGAGCTCCGGCGGTGGGTTGAAGGACTTGCTAATGAACTGTTTGCTGAGAGTACGTCTACTGCACGTCAGGAGTCGGTACAGTATGGTCTCCTTCGGTCACATATGAACATTTGGGGTTATGTATATGCTTGGTGTTGCTCTATGAATTTATGTGACTCATTTCACTCTGTCTATCTGAGGCTATTGCAGCTTATTAACAAACTCTGAAGCTGGACTAACTTCTGTTTGCTGCTCACTGCTTGCACCACAGGCTTATTCACATTGTGGATTTCTGCTTTAAATTCTGCTTTATCAGGACTATTGCAGCTTATAAATGAATTTCGAAGCTGGACTAACATCCATCTCCTGCCACTGCTGATCTCATAGGCATATTCAGTATATGGATCCTTGATCACATTAGGTGATCTTTGTCAGGAGTGGTTGAATGTGGATACGGTTGCTGTGATTGAGTGCGGATCATTGGCAGCAATGTGTGGGTGTGCTTTTTTAACAGTGTGTTTAATGAACTAATTATTAATAAAGTTTTTGTATTTTTGTAAATTAGATTCTCTTTTCTGGTTTAGTGTTCTGCATATGCCTTCCAAACCCCTTATTCCTTTGAATTTTATGCTACTGTTTTGGCGGAGGGCAGTGCAGAAATATATGTATTTATAACCGGCAGTGTCGCACACTTCCACCAAGGGATAAATACCTTTTTTGAATAGGTTAAGAGGAGCTTCAGCTCTGGGTGTGTGTGACACACGCCTGTACTTGGTGGATTGATCTCTCTGTGCGGTGATGTTGCAGTGGGAGGACCTGGTGTCGCAGGTTGAGAGCGATTGCTCGCAGATGCAGGGTGCCAGGGATTCACATCAATTGATTAATGGGGCCTTTCGTAGATTGACTAGACTCTATGAGAAAAAATCGAGACTCTGGTGGAACATTAAATATAATAAAATATATTTAGAGGACAAATTTAGTCCTATGTGGCTGAGATTTCAGATCTTTCCCCATAGGAAGAACATTTCAGAGGAATTCAAGAAAAAGTGGGAGACCAATTTTGAGGGATGTGCCACGGTTTGCCTGGTTCTAATGAATGAATTGGACGAGGCGGACCTTGTTAGCACAGAGGCTGAAATTGTTAAAACTACCCTATCTATACAATCGTCAGAGACTGACCCTTTGTATAAAAAACGCAACCAAGAGCTTGAAGCTCACATTAAAAATTCAACAAAGAGTTGGTGATCCAACGTGATCAAAAACTCTTAAGAGATCGCGTGGCATATAAAACAGGGTTTGGCTATAGGTGGGGATATCGCCCTCCCAAACCAACCAAACCTAAAATGGGTAGACCGATTCCAGCGCAGCCTCCATCTGGAGTAGGGGCCACAGCTGAATCTGATTCTTCAATAGTGAGCGAGAGCTCATTTATAACCAGTGGTTTCTACAGCCCCTAGAACAAGCCCCAAAAGATACGATACTAGGTTAAATAATAGGCAAAAACAGCAGGACAAAAAGAATAAAATTCCAAGAGGTGCCCCAGTAAGTAGAGCATGTGGTGGTGCATCGGACTCTGCCCTGGGAGAGGAGGTGGGCGATGGGCCAGTTTCTGGGCCCTCATCCTCGCCTTTTTTGGGGTAGACAGGCTGGTGGGGGCGGGCGGATTCGGTGAGACCAAATTAACGAGAAGCTTGAATGAATTGCAGGTTGTTAATCTCACAGGCATGGTGCTTCCGGCACCTATACAAGCTCTTTTGGCCAAGGGCCTTGGGTTCTGCCCGACTTATAATTTTGATGTTTTCGAGGTGCTGACTGATACACATATTTTTGGACGTAAAATCCTTATGAAGTTATTAAATACAAATTCTTCTCAGAGAGAGATACAATCAGTACCGCAAATTATCTTGTCGGAACAGGACAGACAGGCCCTGGCTGATTTTGTAGATCTCCCAGTATGGGATTATCAATGAGGATGAAACCCATACTAGTAGTTTAGTAGTTTTTTAGCCTGATGAAAGAGGGTTGAGCCCTCTGAAATGCGTTGCTTAGCTACAATAAAAGTTTTTACTTTTGATTCATACGGCAGCCGCCGTCTATTTCCTACTTACATACACTTGCACTGGCAAATTGCTTAAACCCAAATTTCTTAACCCACCCACGACTGCCTGACAGTGCAGCCGCCTATAGTGGCATCACAGCACTCAGGCTAGGTGGAAAATATACCAGAGCAGCAGCCTGCTACTACAGCTCTGAAGGAGGCTATCGTCTGCACGCCTTGTGGAGGAGGACTTCTGCCAAGACTTGGTCCCCGGTCCAAGTGGGACAAAGCCTTTCTGCTGGCCACCCCGTATGGGACAGCAGGGCTTCCATCAGAAATGTTTGGGCCTTATACTTGGCAAACCTACTGGGCCCCCCTCACTCCCCTCTGCCTGCACATAGCAAAGCACAATCTTTGAAGGCCTGAACAAGCTAACTTCTGTGACCCCACTTATCACACGCTCCCATGGCTGGGAGATTTCTGTGTGTGCTCAGTTCGGTTAGACATTTCCTGCTATGGGAGCACAATGAAGGAAGTACGCAACCCAACCCAGCTGGATTATGCCACTTCACAGGAGCATTGAGGGAGCAGATGGACTACAGGGAGCTAAAAGGAGTCCCAAGGAAAGTAAAAATCCTTTCCTCCCATTCATCTCAGGTTTACTTTAATCTAAGGTAACTCCTAGATGAGCCTCCCGACACTTTTGAACCATATTAATGGACAGACAGAAGGACAGACAGACACAGACTGCAGCTGGGGCCCATATGTGGCACTGGTCGCTGGGCCCCAGATTCACTTGGGCCCCATACAGCAGTTCCCCCTGTGATGCCCTGAAGGCGGCCCTGTGGGACAGTCAGCCACAGATCCAGGTGAGAATATTCCATGGCCGGCTGGCCATTTTTATTGAATGACAACCTGAGTGCGCTCTCCCCCACCCCTTGTTTTTCCACCCATCACCCACATCCCACTGTCTACTGCAGATACTAGTATGGATGACATACCTGTCGCCTTACCTGTTTGTTACCAGCCTTCATTGAATGATTTAGAGCTAAGAAACAGGTTTCAATGTTTCCCGCCCTTCTCGTCCAGACCGAGTCTGAGGACATTTATCTTGGTGGTTGAAAGGGACATTATACGTGTCTCCGGAAGGATCTCCGGTTTCCATAATTTGTCATCTGAGGAGTTGGGGGCATTGGAGGAGCTGAGGGTACAGACGAGGTGGAAATTAAGTCCTCAGACAAGGGGGGCAATGTCATGGTTATGGGGGTACAGGCCTACAGGGACATGTGTTTGGCGATGGGC
The DNA here is from genome assembly GCF_040937935.1 of Hyperolius riggenbachi. Classification (NCBI taxonomy): domain Eukaryota; kingdom Metazoa; phylum Chordata; class Amphibia; order Anura; family Hyperoliidae; genus Hyperolius; species Hyperolius riggenbachi. The sequence continues at coordinate 141,477,372 of NC_090656.1, forward strand.
ACGACCTGTGCTCCGTCGTACACGAACCTGTACCTGGGGTGGTGGGAGCGTTTTATTTTCGCCGACGATGGTCTCTCGATGTACCTGTGCCATGCTTTGATGTGACGCAGGTACATCGATGACATCTTCATCCTTTGGACGGGCACATTGAACGATCTTCATTTGTTTGTGGATGCCATTAACCACAATACGCAAAATCTACGCTTTACCTTATATGGTCTTGAAAGAATTTAGTTTTTGGATATTTGGATCATGGTTGATGATCAGGGGCATCTGTCGACTGGGCTATACAGGAAGGACACTGCCACCAATGCACTCCTTCGTGCAGACAGTTTTCACCCCGAACACACCGTTAGGGGCATCCCTGTGGGCCAGTATCTCTGTGTGAGACGTAACTGCTATGACGCTCTTACTTTTGAGGCTGAGGCTGCAGATCTTTGCTCACGGTTCAGGGATTGTGGCTATCTGGATCATTTGTTGAGGAAGGCCTATCAATGGGCCCGCGATGCTAATCGCAACACCCTGGTTTCAGGGGGTGGGCCCCGTAGAGATGGTGATGAAAGTTTACGTTTGTGCATGAAATATTCTGTTCAGCACAAAGAAATTATGCGCATCTTCGAACGCCATTGTTACATTCTAACAAATCACCCTAAAATCGACACAATTGTTACACCGCAGCCAAAGATTGCCTTCAGAAGGGCGCCATCGCTCCGGGACCTTATTGTTAAAAGTCATTTTCGCTGCGTCGAGAACGCACGCCCCCATTGTGTTGTTACGGGTACATACAGTTGTGGTGGCTGTACCATCTGCCGGTTTTTGTCTGTGGGGAGACAGGTTCTGCTCCCTAATGGACATCATTGGCAATTACAACATTATGTCAACTGCAATACTACATTATGTCAACTGCTTCTTCAAAAGGAATCCCGGATGATTTATGAGCTTAGAGCAACAGACCCTCCGGTTATGCAGCGTTTTTACCGAGGTGACCTCTTGTCGCTCTGGGCTTTTGATCCCCCTCTTTTGTCCCTTGGTTCCTCCTCTGTCCCCATCCTCACAACCCTGTGTGTCCTGGGTCTGTGGGTGGGTCGCCTCTGGCCTGGCTTTGCCCCGTTTCCTCTCCTGCGACATCGCCGTACATTGAGATCTAGATTTATATTTATGTTAATGGTTCTCCTATCCGGAGCCCCCATTCTTGTGATTTTGTGCGATACTCGCACCATTATTTGGTCATCTGGCCGCAATATTTGGCCGTGTTGTTTGATGCCCATTTGTTTTTCTGACTAAATGATATATGACCAACCATCAACTTTTTCTTTTCTTTTTATATGATCATAATACTATATACTAGTTCTAATTAATCTTGTGTACTAAGGTTATTATCTATGTGAGATCTTGGTCGTGCTGTATGGAAGCGCGTGTTGCCCACCCTGCCCCCGTTGTGACAGCCACCTGCCATGCTACACGTGTTTATCCACACAATGGAGTGCTTCACACGTTGGGTTTGTTTACCTTTCCCACTTAGCGGTTTCCTGATAGGCTGTGGCTTCTCCCCCGGGGCCGGATGACACACACGCTAGCCTGAATGGGAGGCTGCGTGATGCGTATTTAGGCAGGGCACTGGTGCTGGTTTAGCCACGCCTCCCTTCGAAAAGCTGGTAGACCCGGCGAAATATGTCAGGGCAGTTGGCGTGGCTCTGACACCCACGTGCTGCCTGTATCTGCCTCTCGCCACTCCCGCTGCCCCTTGCCAGCTGATTCCATTTGCCGGTTGATGTCCTCCGCTCCTATTGGACTCCTCTGAGGATTAGACCTATGTGTGCGTGAGCTGGAGCAAGCTTGAGGACTACTTGTGCACGCTGCTGCTTAGATCGCTGCTTAGCCCGGATTGCACGCACTGTGGGAACTCTATGAGCGGAATCACTGTTCATACGGATCCCCACAAGGTACTGACAAGACAGAAGCTGTCACTCCCATGCCTAAAATTGACTCTTTCAGGCAGCAAAATAAGTAAGTAAGAGAGCCAGCAACATAAAACAAGTAAGACAGACTGGGTTATTAATATGTTTTGCACTGTACATACACATGTTTATCTCATCATGTCACATGTTGCCTCAGGTATACTTTAAAGAGACCAAAAATCCATTTATTAAAAAGCAATGCTGTGGTTTCCCATAAAGTATATCGCTTGAATATGCAAATTATCTTATTATGCCCTTGAAAGCAAGGGTGCAAATCCAAAATAGTGTATAGTGAGCCTGTAGCTAATACATTTTACAGAGCCACACCAATCCAGCATATATACAACCTGTTTCAGACTTTTTTGGTCCACATCAGTGCATAGCGATAGTAATCATTCTGCCTGACCCTCCATTGTGACCTTTTGGCCGCCTTACCTGTTCTTGACTTGCCCTTGGATAGTTGCATGCATTTACCTTAGCTTGGATATAGACTTTACCTTTGCAGCCTGCCCAGAATTACTGAGAGGACCATTGCAATCCTAAACCAACAATTGGACTTCAGCTCTCTGTGGCTGTATTAATACCAGGTGAACTCAAAATATTCACCTATTTTGTTTCCATTTATATTTAATATGGTTGCTTATGTTTATTAGATTGTCTTTTTCCTTTTTTCCTGGAAATATTTCAGTATATCTAAATCAGCATTTCTCAACCTTTTTACCCTTGAAGAACCCAAATAACTCTTGGATGTCAAGAAACCCCGGCAAACAATGTTTTGATCTCGTGGAACCACTGCATTTATTTAGCAGGAGGCATGGTCTAAAAAAGTAGGTGAGTCTGTTTGTTTCACTACCTCCTATTACACTGCCACTCATTATAATCCTAGTGCTTTTTATTAATGTTCTCATTATTATTTTGACCCCCAATTTAGTGTTTCATTTTACAATACCCACTATTATAATGTGCTTTATTATATTTGCCCGATGGGGGAAATGCGAAGGAACCCCTACAGAGTACTCAAGGAACCCTGGCTGAGTAAGCCTGATCTAAAAAGTTATACCTAATACAAGACGTTCATTTTATTGTTCTTGATATTTGGTCTTGTCAACATTTTTATGTATTGATTGCAGTTTGCAATTGACGTGAGAGGGATATGGAGGCTGCCATATTTACTGCCTTTTAAGCAATACTAGTTGCCTGGCTGTCCTGATGATCCTCTGCCTCTAATACTTTTAGGCTGCTTTCAAAGTGCGACGTTACAGCCGCAACGTTATATAAAAACGCACAGCAGCACAAAGTATGTGTTACATTCACAGTGCTCACATTGCGTTGTGTGTAATGTGTAGCAATATGTAGAACAGGGGTCTCAAACTCAATTTACCTGGGGGCCGCAGGAGGCAAAGTCAGGATGAGGCTGGGCCGCATAAGGAATTTCACAATCGCGGCGCATCACCGCCTCTGCCCGCCCCTCTCACTCTACCTTCACAGAGAGGGGCGGGGAGAGGCGGCGATCCGTGCGGCGATTGACGTCAGGAGGGGCAGAGCTGAAGCTGAAAGCTCTGCCCCTTCCAGGAAATGCCAGCAGATTGCCCCCGTTTAGCGGTGGGGATGCGGCGGATTACTTGGGAGCACTGAAGAGAACTATAAGGAAGCCTTTGCCAGCGAGGGCCACAAAATATTGTATCGAGGGCCGCAAATGGCCCGCGGGCCGCGAGTTTGAGACCCCTGATGTAGAAAGTGCTGCATGCTGTGCGTTGTCTGCGTTATTAGCTACGTTGGACTGTTTGCACGTGTTCAGTAATGTTTTCGCTTTTTTTTTAAATGTGACGCATGCGCCGTTTTTGTTCGATCAGTTTGCGTCAAAAAGTATGCATCAAGTACGCATCAAGAGACGCATAACACAGTTTAATATAACGTCCAACATCAAAGCTAACATGCGTTGCGTTAGGGGCACGTTATGCGACCTTAACGCCGCATCAAACCCAATGTCTTAGTGTGAAAGAGCTCTTAGCCATAGACCCTGAACAATCTTGCAGCAGATCTGGTGTTTCTGACATTATTTTCAGATCTGACAAGATTAGCTGCATGCTTGTTTTTGGTGTAATGCAGACTGCAGTCAGATAGATCAGCAGGGCTGCCAGGCAACTAGTATTGTTTAAAAGGAAATCAATATGGCAGCCTCCATATTCTTCTCACTTCAGTTGTCCTTTAATTATTGCAAATTCAAAGTTATGTTTTAATGTATATACAACCAGGCTCGTACTGACCCACCGAACTGCCGACGTTTCCATCGGTGGGCCCCGCCTCCTGGGGGCCCCAGAGCAGACACAGCGCAGGAAGGGGGGAAATTGGGCACAGAGCGGCGGGGAGGGGGGGAAGCTTCCCCCCCCCCTCCCTCACCTAGGGGCCCCCCCTTCCGCGCTCCCCCTTCCGCACTCCCCCTCCAAAATTGCAGCCAGCGGCAGCATGCTGGGCATAGCTTTACCGGCATGATGAGATGAGATCCATCGCTCTGCATGCCGCTGGCTGGTCTGGTCTCCTGCAATGCACTGTGTCCAATAACGCTCTTGCAGTACTTCCTGTGAGACCGTGATTGGACACAGTGCATTGCAGGAGACCAGACCAGCTAGCGGCATGCAGAGCGATGGATTTCATCTCATCATGTCGGTAAGCTATACCCCGTTAGCTGCCGCTGGCTGCAATTTTGGAGGGAGAGGGAGTGCGGAAGGGGGAGCCCCTAGGTGAGGGAGGGGGGGGAAGCTTCCCCCCCTCCCCGCCGCTCTGTGTGCCCACTGAGGGGGAACTTAGACCTGGCTGCATACCTAACTGGGGACACCTGTGACCTGCCTACCTAAACTGGGGGGGGGGCTCCAGGTGGGGGAGGGGGGTCCCTCTGTGCCCACTGCACCCCCTTCCAACATGGGGGCCCCCACTAACTGGGGACCTGCCTTTGTGGGGATATCTGCCGCCAATCTAATTGTATTTTGTGGGGATATCTGCTGCCAAACGGATTGTATTTTGTGGGGATATCTGCTGCCAATCTAATTGCATTTTGTGAGGATATCTGCCACCAATCTGATTGTATTTTGTTTGAAAATCTGCCGTCAATTTGATTGTATTTTGTAGGGATATCTGCCGCCAATCTATTTGCATTTTGTGGGGATATCTGCCACCAATCTAAGTGCATTTTGTGGGGATATCTGCCGCCAATCTAATTGCATTTTGTGGGGATATCTGCCACCAATCTGATTGTATTTTGTTGGGAAATCTGCCGCCAATTTGATTGTATTTTGTGGGGATATCTGCCGCCAATCTATTTGCATTTTGTGGGGATATCTGCTGCCAATTTGATTGCATTTTGTGGGGATATCTGCCGCCAATCTAATTGCATTTTGTGGGGATATCTGCCGCCAATCTAATTGTATTTTGTGGGGATATCTGCCACCAATCTGATTGTATTTTGTTGGGAAATCTGCCGCCAATTTGATTGCATTTTGTGGGGAATCAGCCGCCAATCTGATTGCATTTTGTCGGAAAATCTGCTGCCATTTTACTACTTGATGAGTTATCATGAGGCATGTAACTACTTGATTATTTTATCTAAAATGTATCTGGTCAGACCTAATCTCTGTGAATAACACCGCTACTTATTGTGTGTTTTTTTTTTTTTAAAGTCTGCCCATGACTCATCATGACCACACCGATGTTCCAGTGCGTGGTGACACCCATTTATTCTTGCTGCGGCGCGCTGCGCGCGGCGCATGTGGACTTGTCCCTTTTGGAGACTGTCCTCAGAAATGCTTACAATCTATTACAGGCTGAAACTTCCTCGGTGGGCCCTTAGTGTCCCAGTCCGACCCTGTATACAACTCAGATGGAACCACTTTTTTTTCTTTGCTTTTTATGTACAATCTAGTTTGGTTGAAGGGGAAAATACTGTAGAAATACTGTAGCGACCATGTTTATATATTAAAATATAAAGCTAAATGTCTGACTGCTCTAACTGGAAACTAAACAATGTCTCCCTAAAGTGCCACATTGATTGTAAACTCTTTAACTTTCCTGCCTGAGTGTCACAGTTAGTGAGACACATACTGTATATCTTGAAAATCTGAATTACAGTGATGATTGCTGTGAAAGGATATATATACTTAAAACGTATTTGTGGATACGTGTGTGTGTGTTAAGGTTAGCTGACTCAGCCAATCCTGCCCTAGCGATGACTCCACTAGTATGATAGAATTAGATTTGTGTCTAGCCAGCTGGAAAACATTCTGTGCAGGGTCAGAGGTTGAGAGGCCAATCATCTCATCTCCTATCTCTAACCTTCTTTGACATTTGTAACCCCCAAATTGATGATTATTGCAATGGAGACTCCCATGTTTTTTTAACAGCAGTATTCCCTTATGTGTGGCTCCGTCCACATTTGGGGTAGAGTTTATAAGAACATATCACAAATCTGCAGCAACTGTGCACTCACCACAGATTGACTTGATTTGATTCTAATACCAATTCCCAACACAGTATTTAAGGTAAACTGAAGCACTGACACACTAAAGGTGCATACACACATCAGACTATAGTCTTTAGAAAATGAAAGATCACAGACCAATCTTACCACCCTTCATGTAGTATGAGAGCCATACTCTACACAGTCTTTTCTATGGAGCTGAACTCCCCATCAGAAAAAAATCTTTGCAAGATGCTGCACACACAGATGCTGTACAGACACAAAAGATCAGTATCTGCAAAAGATCTGTTCCTGCCAAAGATCCATTCCTGCAAATTGCAATGATAGTCTATGAGATCTGCAGATCATCATACACACATGATTTAACTGACATTCATCTGCAGATCAAGCAATCATCCGCAGATCTGAAAATCCATCCTGGTGGATCTGATCTGCAGATGAATGTCAGTTAAATCATGTGTGTATGATGATCTGCAGATCTCATAGACTATCATTGCAATTTGCAGGAATGGATTTTTGGCAGGAACAGATCTTTTGCAGCTACAGATCTTTTGAATGTGTACGGGCATCTTTGTGTGCAGCATCTTGCAAAGATTTTTTTCTGATGGGGAGTTCAGCTCCATAGAATAGACTGTGTAGGTATGGCTCTCATACTACATGGAAGGGGGTAAAATTGGTCTGTGATCTTTCATCTTCCAAAGACTATAGTCTGATGTGTGTATGCACCTTAATGCTAGGTACACATTATGATATTTCCTGTCAGATCGATTACTTCCAACATGTCTGATCTGATTTCTGATCGATTTCCATCTGTTTTCCATTCCCTTCCATCGGAAATCGATCAGCAAATGATCAGAAATCGATCGCAAATCAGATCGGACATGTTGGAAATAATCGATCTGACAGTAAATCTGCCAGAAAATCTCATAGTGTGTGCCTAGCATTACAAGCTTTGTCCTTCTCTGGTAGCATAATTTAAGTCCTGATGAAATACAGACAGGTAGGACACTAGTTTTAACTTTAATACTTTTCTCCCCTCCACCAACTATTTATTCATTCAGTTATAAAGGTATGTGGAAAGACACATGATAACAATAGGAGCGTCTTGTCTTCTTTATCAAGACAAAAACCTGACATTTTTAGTATGGAAGGGGTTGTAAACTTTTAGGGCCCATTCACACTAGAGCGTTTTGCGTTTTGCCACGATTTTGGCAAAACGCTCAAACACTAGCGCTTTTTAAAACGCTAGTGTAATGAAACCATATGGGCCCGTTCTTACTTGGGTGATTTGCGCTAATCGCCCAAAAATGGGCCAAAATGCGAAACACATCGCCTGCACCATTTTCAGGCGATTTCCCGGTGATCGCGTTTCAGTGCTATAGAAGCGCTAAACGCGATCGCGGCAAAATCGCCACCGCGCTCAGTCATTTTTCCGCGTGAAATCGCGGAAAAATCACTCCTGCAAACCGCCGGCAAAAATCGCCGCCGTTTTGCGTTTTGTAAGTGGGGCCTTAGGTTTTCTTGTTTTCTGTGTCCTCATCAGATATATGTTCCCCTGCTTTTCTGCCCCTTGGACCACTGAGGAGTTGTGGCTCTAAAGAAAGACCACAATAAAAACTTACTGACTTTTTGCTCATGCTACAAAAAAATCTTTATTTGCTGTTGTCCTTGTCATTCTTGGAGAAATTTCTGAACATCCTGTCAGGACAGGAAGTTATTGAAGTTCACACAGATGGTGATGCAGAGGAGCAATAAAAACCAATAAAAATGTAATCTAACCGATAGGTTTTAACCTCTTATCACATTATCTAAAACGAAAATTGCTAAATGTCCTCCAGTGTTTCACACATGGGTATGATTAACTGTGCCTGGAAACCACCCTTCCTATTTTGGCATGATACTCCAAGCTCTTGAAAACAACAATCCACACATGAAACATGTGAAACATGCAGCTGGACACCTGCATCTCCAACCTCCCTTCCAGTATGTCTGTGAGCTGTGAGTGACTGCAGGTCGGAATGTGAGTTGCACATTCCACACAAGGTTGAAATTCTTTCTTGAGGATTCACATCCCCACCAATGTTCTGGCTCTCTTTCTGCCTAGGTACCTACTCTGCTCATTACCAGTAGAATTAGCCAATAATGAACAATTTAAAAAGAAACTTATTATTGGTTTCAACAGCAGACACTGTAACCAAAATGAAGGACAAGAAAAGCAAATAGAGCCTCTGAAAAAAACTGCTGAAGGCAACACAAAGCGCAATTAACTAATCATTTAAAAAAACATAGAGCCATTGTACCCAAACCTGCCTTTACACTGTCTAGAAAAAGTATATTCCATTCTATATATGGAAAAAATAAACTGCAGCACTAGAGTGTGACTATTAATCACCGGACATAAAAATAAAAAAAAAATCATACAACTGAAAACTTCTCTCTCTCTCTCTCTCTCTCTCTCTCTCTCTCTCTCTCTCTCTCTCTCTCTCTCTCTCTCTCTCTCTCTCTCTCTCTCTCTCTCTCTCTCTCTATATATATATATATATATATATATATATAGTGCTGCCCATAATTATTCATACCCCTGGCAAATTTTGATTTAAATTTACTTTTATTCAACCAGCAAGTAATTTTGATGTCAGTCTGTGGGAAAATCCGAAGTTCTATACCATTCCAAATAGTCCAAACTGTTCTAAAGCATCCTAATTACCCTGATTAATTTGGAACAACTGTTTTAATCAATTCAACAGGTGATGTTCTGCACTGTGGTCGGAACGTGGTCGGAAGCCAAAAGTATCACCTGTGCTGGCCAGGAAGATAGTGAGAGAGGTGATAAAGAATCCAAGGATCACCACCAATGTCATCCTGGTGAATCAGGGCTCTGCTGGTGGCAATGTCTCAAGGCAGACAATCCAACGGACACTACACACTGCTGGGTTCCACGAATGCAGAACAAGGAGGACACCACTTCTCCAGATAAGGCACACAAAAGCTCGCTTGGTCTTTGCAAATGCTCATATGGACAAAGAAGAAGACTTCCGGTCTTCTGTGAAACAAAAATGTAATTGTTTGGTCACAATGATGTTTCCTTCATTTGGCGTAAAAAAGGAAAAGCCTTCAACTCAAAGAACACCATCCCCGCTGTCAAACTTAGTGGTAGGAACCTAATGCTTTGGGGTTGTTTTTTTCAGCCAATGTGCCAGGGAACCTAATCACAGTAAACAGCACCATGAAAAAAGAGTAATACATGAGGATTCTTAATGACAACATCAGGTAGTCTGCAGAGAAACTCAGCCTTGGCCATCAATGGACATTTCAGCATGACTATGACCCAAAACACACAGCAAAAGTCTTGAAGAAATGGTTAGCAGACAACAACATTAACGTTTTGGAGTGGCCCAGACAGAGTTCTGACTTGAATCCAATTGAGAATCTGTGGAGGGAGCTAAAGATCAGTGTGATGGCAAGAAGACCCTCCAACCTGAAATATTTGGAGCTCATTGCTAAAGATGAATGGGCAAAAATACCGGTGGAGACATGCAAAGTCTGGTCTGCAATTATAGGAAGCGTTTGCTGTAATAGCTAATAAAGGCTTTTCTATTGATTATTGAGAAGGGTATGAATAATTTTGGATTGGACACTTTTTGCTCAAATGTAAATAAAAGCTGATAAATGTTTTTTCTACAATAATTCCTCTTGTACATTGTCTTATTATCTTTTGGGAGACACCTATGTCATTTTCCGGCAAAAAAATACTTGCTGGTTGAATAAAAGTAACTTTAAGTCAAAATTTGCCAGAGGTATGTATAATTATGGGCATATTTATTTATATAATATATAATATTACAGTATATTATATAATTAAGGGAATATTTAAATTTCTACCATTCTTCTACTTTTAATGGCAGAGGCCTCAAACCTGGTGCAGTTGGTCATTGGGTTACTGGGGTTCAAATTCAGAATAAAGGGTGGAGCTACAAACACCCAATCAGATTTGTTTGATTGATTTCAGCCATTCCTCTACTGTTAATGGCAGGGTTCTTAAACTTGGCACAGTTGGTCCCTGGCTTACTGCGATTATTATTCAAGAAAGTGAGTGGAGTCCACAACAGCCAATCAGAATTCACCTATTAATATTTAAAGGGAATATTTGAATTGCTGCCATTATTCCATTGCTAATGGAAGAGGCCTGGTACTCCTGGTTGAAGAGGGGTCTGGAGAAGGATGTGGGGAGCCTCTGGAGAATTACAATGCACGGAAAGAATATAAGCCCCCCCTTAAACGCAGATAAAGAATTTGACATAACTACTTCCTGTGGTAACACGAGACATAAAAAAAGACATACGTCCCTCGAGTTAAACCAGAAAACAAAGTACAACACCAGCCTGCTCCCTCACATATCCCTGTTGATTCAGAGGAAGGCAAAAAACCCTTACAAGACATGGTCCAATTAGCCCCAAAAGGAAAAAAAATCCTTCCCGACTCCAGATGGCACCACTAGGCATTACCTAGTAATTATAGCCATGGATGTCTTTCATCGCAAGGAAAGCATCTAAGCCTCCTTTTACCTCCTGAGCGGTATGTCCAACACTGTGACGGGCATGCCGCTTCAGGGGTTTTGCTGGCCTCAGGTGTCCTCCAGATTAATTCTAATAGCTTTAGTGGCTTTATTGTAAGTTAGCAAGCACTAGGCTAGCTTGTTTAGGTCGCCAGCACCCCTAGATCCCCCCCTGATCCCCCCGATAGAGCCGCTATATACATTACCCAGCCTCGTTCCAGTGATTGTGCAGCCTCCCTGCACAGCTCCGGTCTCTCTATGGGGAGGATCGGGTCTGCGCATGACGTCATGACATTGATGACGTCATGTACGATCCTCCCCAAAGAGAAGAGCGGAGCTGTGCGGGGAGGCTGCGCAATCGCTGGAAGCAGGCTGGGTAATGTATATAGCAGCTCTATCGGGGGGATCAAGGGGTGATCTGGGGTGCTGGCGACCTAAACAAGCTAGCCTAGTTCTAGCTAACTTACAATAAAGCCTCTAAACATATTAGATTTAGACTGGCGGACTCAGGCTAGCAAAACCTTCTGAGCAGCGTAACGCTCAGGAGGTTAAATGCAGATCTAGAATTTGCCATAACTACTTCCTGTGGCAATGCATTCCACATCTTAATCACTCTTACTGTAAAGAACCGTTTCCTAAATAAATGGCTAAAACGTTTTTCCACCATGCGCAGATCATGTCCTCTAGTCCTTTGCGAAGGCTTAAGGACAAAAAGCTCATCCGCCAAGCTTTTATATTGCCTTCTGATGTATTTACACATGTTAATTAGATCCCCTCTAAGGCGTCTTTTCTCTAGACTAAATAAACCCAGTTTATCTAACCTTTCTTGGTAAGCGAGACCTTCCATCTCACGTATCAATTTTGTTGCCCATCTCTGCACCTGCTTTAAAACTGCAATATCTTTCCTGTAATGTGGAGCCCAGAACTAAATTCCATATTCCAGATGTGGCCTTACCAGAGAGTTAAATGGGCAATATTATCCTAGCATCTCAAGTTTTTATTTCCCCTTTAATGCTGTCCAAAATGTTATTAGCTTAAGCTGCAGCGGCTTGGCATTGAATACAATTATTTAACTTGTTGTTGATGAGTACTCCTAAGTCCTTCTCCAAGTTTGATGTCCCCATTTGTATCCCTTCCCATTTATTTTGTATGATGCTAGACCAGTGCTGTCCAACTTTGCGGGCATGGAGGGAGGTTTTTTTTCCAGACTACATGGTGGAGGGCCTGTCGACCCCCATCCCCCCTCCCCCCAGAAAAAAAAATTAGCAGCAGATTTCCCCACAAAATGCAATTAGAGTGATAGCAGATTTCCTCACGAAATGCAATCAGATCGGCAGCATATTTCTCCACAAAATGCAATCAGATTGGCAGCAGATTTCTTCACAAAATGCAATCAGATTGGCAGCAGATTTCCCCACAAAATGCAATCAGACTGGAAGCATATTTCCTCACAAAATGCAATCAGATTGGCAGCATATTTCCCCACAAAATGCAATCAGATTGGCAGCAGATTTCCCCACAAAATGCAAACAGATTGGCAGCAGATTTCCCCACTAAATGCTATCAGATTGGCAGCAGATTACCCACAAAATGCTATCAGATGGGCAGCACTTCTCACAGAATTCAATTAGATTGGCAGCATATTCACACAAAATGCATTTTGACTGGCAGTGTTCCCCCTCAAAAAATAACATTAGGCAGCGTTCCCCTCAAAAAATAACATTAGGCAGGGTTCCCCTCAAAAAATAACATTAGGCAGCGTTCCCCATAAATAAATCATATTAAGCAGTGTTCCCCATCACATTAGGCCCCTCCCTCCGATGAGTCCCCCCCCCCCCCCATATACATTCCTTGTTTAGGAACCTGTAAATAAAAAAATAATTAACTTACCTGGCAGATGACTCCTCCAGCGTTGATCTTCGGGCAGTCACTTGCGCAGCACTTCCGGCGGCTAAATCTCCCGCCTCACGATGAGCCGGCCAGTAATGAGTTCTGTCCGGGTGATGCGGTTGGAGTGTATATCACTCCGCATCATTATCACTCCGCATCATCTCGGGATTGATACAGCCGCTCTGCTTTCCGGGATGCCGAGGAAAAGCCAGCGGCTGGTGGGCCGCCAGTTGGACACCGCTGTGCTAGACTATTGGTACGACCAAAATGCATGATTTTTTAACATTGAATTTCATCTGCCATTTATGTGCCCATATAGCCATCCTGTCCAGATCCTGTTGCAATATGTCACTATCTTCCTGAGAGTTGATGATTCTGCACAATTTTGTATCATCTGCAAAAATAGCAACATTGCTTTCTACTGCATCTACTAGATCATTAATAAATACATTGAAGAGCACTGAACCCAGTACAGACCCCTGTGGGACCCCACTGCTAACAGTCACCCATTTTGAATATGATCCATTGACGACAACTCTTTGTTTTCTGTCACAGGGTGAAGTTGGCACACCATCGGTTGTTTGGGGTGCTTGGTAAAGTGGCATAGGCAGTGCCACAGCAGATACAGTTTATGGATATTACTAGCACACCGCAGTTATCATAATACACACTTTATTGTGCCAGTTTCCACAGATGAATCCAACAATTGTTTCGGGGCCACACAGGGTCCCCCTTTATCAAGGCATGTGGTTACATGGCTAGCTAAAAACACACAAAATATATACACCCAGAGAATCCCCAATACCACACCCCTACAAAAGTGACCTCACTGTTACATAATGATAGACAATGGTAAACATTTTAATGATCATGAGAATAAAAGACAATCAATAATTCCTTATGCAGATATTATACCTCCAATGTACTCTGTACATATTATGTACATATGTATTCAGTGATCATGCTCTATATGGATGTACATGTTTAACCAGGGCACACAATTAACCAATAAGCAAGAAATTCAAAATTCCTTACCACCTCCCTCCAGCCGTTAATCCCCATGAGCGCTGTTAGCTGCGGGCGGATGGTCATGCCCCCTCGAGCGCACATGTCTCAGTCTCCCCGTAGCAGACCGGTGCTCGATTGAGAACCTTGCATTGGGATTGGCTAACGTCATACTGACGTGGCCGCTCCCTATTGGTCCGCGCACGCCGTTCGGAAAAGGGGTTTGCTAAGCCCTATGTCCCGTATTAATGACGCACATCGCGTCTATGGAAACCTAATAGGTCTGTTGCTAATGACGCACCAAGCGTTCCTAGCAACCCGACGGCTGGATGATGACGCATGCCGATGGGCCCCGACTTGTCCCTAGCGACATGCATACATAAATAATCGCCGCACTCGAGTCCCTGGCAACAAGCTGACACACTGATCAGCATGCCTAGGGACAAAAATTAATGAAAAGAATGAGGAAGGCGCCCAGCATTACTGGCAACCAATTGTAATGCCTAAAAAAATGTATGTAATAGATGCTATACACTGCTAACAGCCACATGAGCACAACCCTGGAGGGGGTTGCAATTGCATAGCATTGGTTTTGTGTGTTGGGAAAAACTCACCACCTGGAGATCATGCGACATCCCATCATGCAGATTAGAGTGAGCAAGTCCTCTTCCCTTGCTCAGCACCGGCACACAAACTCTGCAAAAGAGGAAAAATGTTACCTATGTAATTCATACAAATGACACAGTGACAATTAAAAACAATAAAGATCATTACATCCTGCCAGAAATTGTGTTACAATTTATCTTTCCTTCAAAACACAAGTCAATGGATTATTATTATTAAGGCCCTTGGGAAACAAAGTGCCCATCTCAGAGATCCAATAGGCTTCTTGTTGTAAGAGTTTTTTCTCCTAATCGCCTCCCCGCTTTGGTTTGTTAACCTATTCAATCACTACTCCTCTAATTTGATGTGCTCTGTGATTGTTTTCCACACAATGTATGGCCACTGGCTTTGTGTAATCAAGATTTTCGTTTTTCTCTTTCGCTGTCCATGCCATTTTAATGTCACTACGGTGGCGCTGAAATCGCCTTTTAAACGGATTAGTTGTTTGCCCTATGTATCCCAGACCACAGGGGCACTTTAGCATATACAGGTCCTTCTAAAACAATTAGCATATTGTGATAAAGTTCATTATTTTCTGTAATGTACTGATAAACATTAGACTTTCATATATTTTAGATTCATTACACACAACTGAAGTAGTTCAAGCCTTTTATTGTTTTAATATTGATGATTTTGGCATACAGCTCATGAAAACCCAAAATGCCTATCTCAAAAAATTAGCATATCATGAAAAGGTTCTCTAAACGAGCTATTAATCTAATCATCTGTATCAACTTATTAACTCTAAACACCTGCAAAAGATTCCTGAGGCTTTTAAAAACGCCCAGCCTGGTTCATTACTCAAAACCGCAATCATGGGTAAAACTGCCGACCTGACTGCTGTCCAGAAGGCCATCATTGACACCCTCAAGCAAGAGGTAATACACAAAAAAAAAATTCTCAACGAATAGGCTGTTCCCAGAGTGCTGTATCACCTCAGTGGGAAGTCTGTGGGAAGGAAAAAGTGTGGCAGAAAACGCTGCACAATGAGAAGAGGTGACCGGACCCTGAGGAAGATTGTGGAGATGGACCGATTCCAGACCTTGGGGGACCTGCGGAGGCAGTGGATTGAGTCTGGAGTAGAAACATCCAGAGCCACCGTGTACAGGCGTGTGCAGGAAATGGGCTACAGGTGCCGCATTCCCCAGGTCAAGCCACTTTTGAACCAGAAACAGCGGCAGAAGCGCCTGACCTGGGCTACAGAGAAGCAGCACTGGACTGTTGCTCAGTGGTCCAAAGTACTTTATTCGGATGAAAGCAACTTTTGCATGTCATTCGGTAATCAAGGTGCCAGAGTCTGGAGGAAGACTGGGGAGAGGGAAATGCCAAAATGCCTGAAGTCCAGTGTCAAGTACCCACAGTCAGTGATGGTCTGGGGTGCCATGTCAGGTGCTGGTGTTGGTCCACTGTGTTTTATTAAGGGCAAATCAATGCATCTAGCTATCAGGAGATTTTGGAGCACTTCATGCTTCCATCTGCTGAAAAGCTTTATGGAGATGAAGATTTCATTTTTCAGCATAGTTACATAGTTACATAGTTATTTTGGTTGAAAAAAGACATACGTCCATCGAGTTCAACCAGTATAAAGTACAACACCAGCCTGCTCCCTCACATATCCCTGTTGATCCAGAGGAAGGCGAAAAAACCCTTACAAGGCATGGTCCAATTAGCCCCTAAAGGGAAAAATTCCTTCCCGACTCCAGATGGCAATCAGATAAAATCCCTGGATCAACATCATTAGGCATTACCTAGTAATTGTATCCATGGATGTCTTTCAACTCAAGGAAAGCATCTAAGCCCCCTTTAAATGCAGGTATAGAGTTTGCCATAACGACTTCCTGTGGCAATGCATTCCACATCTTAATCACTCTTACTGTAAAGAACCCTTTCCTAAATAAATGGCTAAAACGTTTTTCCTCCATGCGCAGATCATGTCCTCTAGTCCTTTGAGAAGGCCTAGGGACAAAAAGCTCATCCGCCAAGGTATTATATTGCCCTCTGATGTATTTATACATGTTAATTAGATCCCCTCTAAGGCGTCTTTTCTCTAGACTAAATAAACCCAGTTTATCTAACCTTTCTCGATAAGTGAGACCTTCCATCCCACGCATCAATTTTGTTGCTCGTCTCTGCACCTGCTCTAAAACTGCAATATCTTTTTTGTAATGTGGTGCCCAGAACTGAATTCCATATTCCAGATGTGGCCTTACTAGAGAGTTAAACAGGGGCAATATTATGCTAGCATCTCGAGTTTTTATTTCCCTTTTAATGCATCCCAAAATTTTGTTAGCTTTAGCTGCAGCTGCTTGGCATTGAGTACGATTATTTAACTTGTTGTCAATGAGTACTCCTAAGTCCTTCTCCAAGTTTGATGTCCCCAACTGTATCCCATTTATTTTGTATGGTGCTAGACCATTAGTACGTCCAAAATGCATGACCTTACATTTGTCAACATTGAATTTCATCTGCCATGTATGTGCCCATATAGCCATCCTATCCAGATCCTGTTGCAATATGACACTATCTTCCTGAGAGTTAATGATTCTGCACAATTTTGTATCATCTGCAAAAATAGCAACATTGCTCACTACTGCATCTACTAGGTCATTAATAAATAAATTGAAGAGCACTGGACCCAGAACAGACCCCTGTGGGACCCCACTGCTAACAGTCTCCCATTTTGAGTATGATCCATTGACCACAACTCTTTGCTTTCTGTCCATTAGCCAGTTCCCTATCCATGAACACAGACTCTTCCCCAGTCCTTGCATCCTCAACTTTTGCACCAGACTTTTGTGGGGAACAGTGTCGAAGGCCTTTGCAAAGTCCAAGTATATCACATCTACAGCATTCCCAATATCCATATTAGCATTCACTACCTCATAAAAGCTGAGCATGTTAGTCAAACAGGACCTGTCTTTAGTAAACCCATGTTGATGCTGAGAAATAAGATTATTTTCTACTATGAAGTCATGTATAGTATCTCTTAGTAACCCCTCAAATAGTTTGCATACAACTGATGTTAAACTTACAGGTCTATAATTTCCTGGATCAGATTTTTTGCCCTTCTTAAATAATGGGAAAACGTGGGCTGTACGCCAATCCACTGGGACTCTGCCAGTTGCAAGAGAGTCACAAAAGATAAGATAAAGGGGTTTATCTATAACTGAACTTAATTCCCTTAGGACCCGAGGATGCATGCCATCCGGGCCAGGTGCCTTGTCTATTTTTAATTTATTTAGTCTTGCCTTCACTTCTTCCTGCGTTAAGTATTTAATATTACAGTTAGAAGATTGAGACTCTTCCGCCTCTGTAGTTTGCAACAGTGCTGTTTCTTTTGTGAAGACAGAAGCAAAGAAAGCATTTAATAACTCTGCCTTACCTTGGTCATCCACCATTGAGTTCCCATCCTCATCCTTTAGGAGTCCTATACAGTCAACCTTTCTTTTTTTAGAGTTAATGTACTTGTAAAACTTTTTTGGGTTAGATTTGATATCCTTAGCGATTTGTTTTTCAGCTTCAATCTTTGCCTGCCTAATTTCTTTTTTACAATTTTTATTGCACTCCTTATAATTGCTTAGTGCAGCCTCTGTCCCCTCCTGTTTTAAGACCTTATAGGCATTCTTTTTCCTCTTCATTTTATCTTTAACCTTTCTATTCATCCATAGAGGCCTTTTTTTATTCCTAGACATTTTGTTTCCATATGGGATATACATACTACAGTATTGATTGAGTATAAGTTTAAGCATGACCTGGCACCTGCTCACAGTGCCAAAACCACTGGTAAATGGTTTACTGACCATGGTATTACTGTGCTCAATTGGCCTGCCAACTCTCCTGACCTAAACCCCATAGAGAATCTGTGGGATATTGTGAAGGGAAGGTTAAGAGACGCAAGATCCAACACTCTGGATGAGCTTAAGGCCGCTATCGAAGCACCCTGGGCCTCCATAACACCTGAGCAATGCCACAAGCTGATTGCCTCCATGCCACGCCGCATTGAAGCAGTCATTTCTGCAAAAGCATTCCCGACCAAGTATTGAGTGCATAACTGAACATAATTATTTGAAGGTTGACTTTTTTTGTTTTAAAAACACTTTTCTTTTATTGGTCGGATGAAATATGCTATTTTTGGGGGGGTTTTCATGAGCTGTATGCCAAAATCATCAATATTAAAAGAATAAAAGGCTTGAACTACTTCAGTTGTGTGTAATGAATCTAAAATATATGAAAGTCTAATGTTTATCAGTACATTACAGAAAATAATGAACTTTATCACAATATGCTAATTTTTTGAGAAGGACCTGTATATGCAATGGTCAGTGTTGCAATTATAGTAACCGTTCATTTTATATTTCTTGCCACTGTTGGGATTGAGGAACTCCTTCCCTGCCATAATCGAGTCACATATATTACAATTGTGGCATTTATAACAACCTTTTTTGGTCAAAAACACAAACTGTTTCTTGTATTTCGGTTAAGGATCTGCTTAAACCAATAAGTTTCTCAGATTAGCCCCTGACTTGTGTGCAAACATGGGCTTATCTCTCACATCCGGGGCCAGTGTGGGGTCGGCCTGTAAAATGTCCAGATTTTTAATTGTGGCTCTTTTAACTAAGCCTGATCCTTTATTAAACGTTTGTACAAATGGGATCCCTTTCTTTTCAGATGTTCTGCTCGATCCCCCCCAAAAAATGTCATTCGCTCTCCTTTTTGCTTTATATAATACATCCTTGGGGTAACCCCTTTCCAGAAACCTTGTTTCCATTTCCTTTATGTGAAAATCACACGTATCCTTGTCCTTACATATCCTCAGTACCCTCAGGAACTGGGATATTGGCAGGCTCTCCTTTAGATGTTTTAGATGGGCACTTTGGAAGTGTAACAAGGTATTCCTATTAGTTGGCTTTCGGAACAGACTTGTCGTAAGGGTACCATCAGTCTTAATGACCATGACATCCAAAAATGGAATCTGGATGTCAGACAGTTCTGGATTAAATACAATTCCTGTAAAGATACCATTCAAAAATGTCACAAACTCATTGAACTCCTGTACAGAACCACTCCACAGCACAAAAATATCATCTATAAACCTTGCTGGGCTTCCCATTACTGTACCCCTGTGCTGTTTATACCATTGTGTCTCAAACCTGAAGTAATTGGTGGTCATGATAAGCTCTAAACCATTCAGTATGAACTCTGTTGGTATTTTATGGTGATGAGATCTCTCCAAATAATGTCTTACTGCTTCAATTCCAAAAGTGTTTGGTATTGATGTATATAAAGCTCCAATGTCCATAGTGCATAATAATGTATTCTCAGGGATCCCATGTATGTTCCCCAATTTGTTCAAAAAATCTTTAGTGTCTTTAAAGAGACTCTGTAACAAATTTTTCAGCCTTAGTTCTTCTATCCTATAAGTTCCTATGCCTGTTCTAATCTGCTCTGGCTTACTGCAGTCTTTCCTAACTGCACTGTCTCTGTAATAAATCAATGTATCTTTCCTCTGTCCTGTTTGTCGGGCTAAGGCTTGATTGTGTGGAATGTGCAGGGCTGCTTGTGATTGGTAGAAGCGATACACACCCTCTGCAGGCCCCCTGCACACTCTGAATGACTCACACACTATGCTTAGCTGAGCCTATTAGAAGCTGGTTAGTTTGTTTGTAAACACTGCCTAAAACTGTTAATTACAAGCCAGGATTTCAGCAGAGAGTGGCAGAAACAGCACAGAGGGGCACAGGAGAAAATAATGAATAGAATAGAATGGTATGCTTTTTATTGTAAGAATATTAGAGTACAGATTCTCTTTAAGATAATGCAAACAGTCAGGATGCCGGGGTCCTCACCCACCCAGGCTTCACACACCTGGTCCGCCGGTGCTCAAACACTCCGTGGCTCACCACTCCACCAATATGTTACGATAACAAAGATACGAGGTCGGCACTCCACTGGCGATAATAAACTTGCGTTTATTGAAAGAGCTGCAAACACGACATGTTTCGGGGTACACTTGAGGAAGGGGGTGACCCCGAAACATGTCGTGTTTGCAGCTCTTTCAATAAACGCAAGTTTATTATCGCCAGTGGAGTGCCGACCTCGTATCTTTGTTCTCTTTAAGATAGGCAGGAAGATTTTTGACCAGAGGCTGTAAAACAAAGTCAACAAACTGTGCCAGTGGCTGTGTGATTGACTCTGTTCCAGGCACAATTGGTCGAAACTTCAAAGGATCTACTCCCTTATGTACTTTGGGGAGCCCATAGATTACCAGTCTCTGTGGGAATGTAATGTCCATATAATTAAATTCATCCTCTGTGATCCAATCATTCTTGCATCCCAAGTCCAGCAAAAGTTTTAGTTCTTGTTTAATTTTAATTGTGGGATCACTCCCGAAGCGCTCATAAGTGCTGGTGTCCCCCAGCATATTGAGCATGCCCTCTTTGTATCTAAGATAGTCAAGTACCACAATGGTTCCCCCCTTATCAGCGGGCTTAATAATTAATTTAACGTTTAATCGCATCCCTTTCCGCTCTTGTTAGATTCCCCCCGCACTTCTTGGTGTCAAACTTGACCATGTTGCTAAAGCTTTCAATACTAAGAAAATTACCTGGTGGATGTAACAATTGGTGTAGCAAACAGACATCTGATTATTGTGTGATCTGCAGTATCACCAATAAATCAGACACTATACCTGATTATATGGTGATCTGCAGAATCACCAATAATGCAAGTATAGCTAACACGGTAATTGCAAGTGTATAGTGCTTGGTGCAACAGTAATATTACTGATTAGTTTTGGCAGAACCTCACCAGAGGAGCTGGTGGGTACTATCAGTAAGGAACCTCACCAGTGGAGCTGGTGGGTACAATCAGTAAGGAACCTCACCAGAGGAGCTGGTGGGTACTATCAGTAAGGAACCTCACCAGTGACAAGGGCTGACTGGTGAGTGGAGTGGTCAGACAGATCGGTTCGGCAACAGACAGGAGGATACAGTACAAAATCGGCAGGCAAAAGGATAGAGATATTTCAGGCAGAGTCAGCAACAGGATCAGATGGGCTAAAGTACAGAATCGTTAGCGTAGGAATAGTCAGAAGAGAGCCAGAGTCATACACAGGTAATCAAGCAATAATAACAATAGTAATAATAATTCCTAGTCTTGTGTGAAATCCCTGGTTTCCTCCCAGATCAAAGCACACCGGAACTACAGTATCTAAGGTCTGAGTGCTCACACGAAGCATTCGCAACAGCAGACAGTTTGCAAGTGATTCTCGAAGGCTTAAGAAGCGGAGGAGACCCCCTCGGCCACGCCCACACCCATCAGCCAATCAGGACTGCCGAGAGTTACCTCTGACGTCAGCCGACTGGCAGGTCAGCTGACGCGCCTTCTCCCCGCATAAAGGTGCTGTCTGTGCGCGCGTGCGACAAAGCCACTCTATGAGCCACTGACAATCCCCTCCTCGGCGTGCTAGACGCCGGAGGGACAGGAGAAACACCCGACAGGGAAACTGAAGCAGCTGCGAGGGCATCCTGACTGCCCGCAGCTGCGTCTACAGAGAATGTTACAGTGGAACAAATTTACTTTTTAATTTAAAAGGACTCACCTCCCCCCGTGAGTTTGATGGTTTCGGAGGTTGTTTATAAAAAAAATTGTTTAATCTTTAAAGTGCGTTCAAACTTAAACATGTCCACTTCTAGTTGGAAATAATTTCCTGGATTACTTAGACAAAACGATAAGCCTTTCGAAAGCAAGCTGGTCTCATGTTGGTCTAGGGTTCTTTGTGACAAATTTATTATCGGGCACGATTTGTGCCATTCCTGGTCTCCATTTGGTGCTTCTTTGTTGACTTTGCGCTTGCTCCTCCGGGGTCGTCTGAGTCTCCGGCCTCTTGAAAAAGGTGCGAAGATCCCTGACCTGCCTCGCTGTCTGAGCTTGGGTTCTCAGTAAATATTTTGTTTTCCGTATTGATTGGTCTCAGTTTTGGTTTCTGTTTCGACTTGGGTTGGTCTGGCCTCTGTGGTTTTGGCCATTGCCTATAGAGAAAGGGGCGTCCCCCCTGTGGTTGGTTCCCATGCACCCATGGATATACACGATTTTCCTTGTAATTCAAACAGACGAGCTTATATTTATCACGTTTCCTCTGTTGATTGAATTTCTTATGTACTTCAACGTCTTTCTCCAGTATTAATAACTCTTTTTTGAAGCTTTTGTTCCCTTCGGATACTGCCTCAATCTTTCTTTGGATCAGAGAGATGTCTTTTTCTACATCCACCAGTAGGACACGTATCTCTTCAATGATCATCAACATGTAGTTGAGGGAGTGTTTAGTAGAGAGAGCACATCACCGCTTGCAGAATTCGGTCTTGTTTCTGCTTATTGTTGGTTGTATTGGGATTCTGAATCCTTTTGGGATCTTTTTCTCCCTGTAATATTCCGAGAGTGTCTCCCCATGCAACTCTAGATCCACTCTCCTTTTCTTTAATCTCTTAATTTCCTTGAGAAGATCTTTGTTGTTGTCGGTTCCAAATCCACCTCCTGGTTTCCTCGGGAAAAGAATATCATTGATGTCGTCTGATGAATATTCACAAATCGGGTCCTCACTTTCCATTTCGAATTAGAGAACATTACAGGATGTCTTGTAAGATCTTTCAAACCGTCTTCCTCATTCGCGGCAAGGCAGAGGAGAGGATCTTCACACGGCCATTGGACAACCTCAGTCGCAGATTGTCACCTGTTGTAGAGTGGCTTGCAAACAGCCAAAGATATCAGTTGGATTATATTTCTTGAGGGTGCTCAAACTCCATTGCCTCTTCAAAGCAATGTCACAGGATTAAGTTGGCACACCATCGGTTGTTTGGGGTGCTTGGTAAAGTGGCATAGGCAGTGCCACAGCAGATACAGTTTATGGATATTACTAGCACACCGCAGTTATCATAATACGCACTTTATTGTGCCAGTTTCCACAGATGAATCCAACAATTGTTTCGGGGCCACACAGGGTCCCCATTTATCAAGGCATGTGGTTACATGGCTAGCTAAAAACACACAAAATATATACACCCAGAGAATCCCCAATACCACACCCCTACAAAAGTGACCTCACTGTTACATAATGGTTGACAATGGTAAACATTCTAATGAGCATGAGAATAAAAGACAATCAATAATTCCTTATGCAGATATTATACCTCCAATGTACTCTGTACTACAGTATTCAGTGACCATGCTCTATATGGATGTACATGTTTAACCAGGGCACACAATTAACCAATAAGCAAGAAATTCAAAATTCCGCGCAAACGTTTGTTTATCACGCGGAGTAATGATTTGCACATGCAAAGCGCCGCGCGCGGCAGATCGCGTGATAACTGCTGTGATAGCAGTTATCACGCTTTTGGGAATCAAGCCCACTGTGTACCATGACTTAATAATGTTTTCTCTTTAAATGTAAACTTTTTATGTGGTAAGTGTCGATATACCTTTGGTAACTTTTGTGATATTTTGGAGATGGTAAAAGGTTATGTGTTTAGCCAAGGACATTTTTTTTTCCCAAATCCCATTACTTCCAAAGTTCTTTAATAAAGCTCATGACTGTTTGATGTGAGAATATGTTCACTAATAATGTATGTTTTTACTTGGACATGTATGAATGTGTACATAGGTTTTGGGATTTGTGTTGTGTTCTGCTGCTAGGGATTTGTTTGGGATAGAACAGTGTGTTTTATGGTGTCTATTGTATGTTGATGCTAGGCGTGACACCTATTGTGATGTCTGTTTTACGCTTTTATGCTTGGTTTCAGCTTGTGCTTACACAGAACAGTGGTGGTGATGGATTCAATTGATATATGTTTATCTACTTTCGGTCTTCAGTTTGTTGTAAAGCTGCACAGGCTATACCTTAAATGTGCTGTAATATCCTCTAACCGTGGTCTAGAGCAATGGTCCTCAAACTAAGGCCCTCGGCCCGAATGCGGCCCCCTGAGGCTTTTTCACTAGCCCCCAAACACAGAATGTATAACTTATAGATGTGGTCTACTGCACCTTTAAATATTGGTGGCCCACATATAGAATAGCAGTGCTGACACCACCCATCCACATACTATAGAAGCCAGTGAGCAGTAATTTGCTGGCTTCCAATCCAATTCTGCATCAGGTGACACTGCTGTCTAACTGGAGGGCAGGCTATCACCTGGATTATGCTTCACTGTCTGGTGCACAAAGACGTTCTTCGGGCGCCGCATGACTGAATGGCTGCTGCTGGAAGTTCTCCTCCGGGCATGATTGGGGGGGATTTAATACCTAGATTCAATGTAATGTTTTTCAGCATCATTTTATGTATGTTCTGGCCCCCAGCAGTCTGAGGTATGTTGACCCAGCCCTTTACCGAAAAAGTCTGGAGACCCCTGGTCTACAGTAATACAGTAGAGTTATAATGTACATAGTTACATGGTTTCGTTGAAAAAAAGACATCCATTCCTCAAGTTTAATAATAAAATAATTTGTACAATGCTGTACTGCACCCTCACATATTCTAGTTTACACAGACTTGGTAAACCACCTCTCCAATCCATTAATTATCTGTTTGATTACCTTGGTTAAGCCTGGTTTTAACTTACCACATCACTAACCTCACTAATCACCTCACTAATCTACTAACGGCAAAATCCAAAGTTTACTATTTTTTCCAAATATACCTTGGTCCACATTAAGTATCCAATATATTGTATTCTATTGACTCTCCACCGGAAGGACATTATCATCTTCCACTACCCCACCCTCTCTTCCCCATGTGGCATGCCGCTTCCACCCCTCCGTGCTGGAGTCTCTTCTCTATCCCAGCTAGAAGTTTTAAATCAGGATGATACCATTTATTGGCTAACTAAAAAGAATAAGAAAAAGCGAGCTTTCGGCATTGCAGCCTTCGTCGGGCTTAAATCCTGTCTGCTTGCAGGCTGATGGTACAGACAGCTTTATACATGCAACATCAAAAGGGGTTACATAGATTTTTTTCAAGCATAAATACATGTCATTAAGATTCCTTAAGTGAAACAGAACATCTAACTGGGGTGGGAGGTTGTTAGCTGAGATAAGAATCCTTGTTTACATACACCATGCTCACAGACCTGGGAGTTGGACTGTCACAGAGGCATCGTAAATTCTGTGTTCACAAGTTTAGCTACAGGCTGAGAGAGTTTTAGCATTAAATATCATCAGTCTCATACCCATATAAAACGTTTTTATCCTTATTCAAGCCTTTGTCCACCGCTTTGAACCAATTTATAAATGTTGTTTCTGCAATTAATCGATCATTTGACGTTTTGAAGCCACCCTTCAGGGCAGTGTCACGAAGATCATACATGCTGAGTCCATTGGAACGAAAGTGTGTAGCAACTGGTAGTTCAGATTTGGTATCGTTAATAGTGTGCCTGTGTCCGTTCATACGTTTGCATAGAGTTTGTCCAGTTTCTCCCACGTACATAACATTGGGGCATTTAGCACACATGATCATATATACCAGATTGGTGGATCCACAAGAAAATGTGCCTTGTACTCTGTACTCCTGTTGTGAACCTGGTATCGTTACCCTGTCAGTGGAGTAAATGTGTCTGCAGGTCCCACATATTTTTTGTTGCCAGGGTGATGTTCCGTTTTGTTGAGGCCTATTCAAAGAACTCCTGACAATCATCTGTTTTAGATTGTGTGGTTGCCGATATGACTAGAGGGGAGGTTTAGGGAATATCTTTCTCAGTCTGTTATTCTTGTGTAAAATGGGATGAAGTTCCTTAGCAATCCTCCTTAAGTTTTCCAGGTGTGGGCTGTAGGTGAAAACCAAAGGGACATGGTCCTCTTTCTGGTTTTGCTTATATTTCAGGAGTTCAGTCCTGGGATGATGTTGGCTTTCCTGATTTGGGTCTCAGTCATAGGAGGACTGTAACCTTGTTTAATGAAAGTGTTCTTAAAGAGAACCCGAGGTGGGGTTCTAAGAATGAAATCTGCGCTCAGAGGCTGGGTCTGCTTATATTGCCCAGCCTCTGTTGCTATTTCAATCCCTCATAAGTTCCCCCTGCGCTCCACTCTCCCCCATAAATCACAGCCACCCTGTCGACACACAGCGTGTCACAGCGGGCTGTGTTTACTTTTGTATGGTCAGTCTCGGTGCTCCCCCGCCTCCTGCATAGCGCCAGTCGCCGCCCGCGTCCCTTCCCTCCAATCAGCGGGGAGGGAAGGGACGCAGGTGGGGAGTGGAGCTTTGGAGGAGGCGGGGGAGCGGCGGAGAGTGACAGGACAAAGGTAAACACCCCGCTGCGTGTCGACAGCGCGGCTGTGATTTATAGGGGAGAGCAGAGCGCAGGGGGAACTTAGGGGAGATTGAAATAGCAACAGAGGCTGGGCAATATAAGGAGGCCCAGCCTCTGAGCACAGATTTCATTCTTAGAACCCCACCTCGGGTTCTCTTTAAGGCGATCCAGGATCTTGTCTCTGTCCATCCTGTCAGAACAAATCCGGTTGTACCTTATAGCTTGGCTGTAAATTATAGAGTTATTAATGTGCTTGGGATGGAAACTATCATATCTTAGGTATGTGGGACGGTCTGTAGGTTTGTGATACACAGAAGTTTGTAGGTTGTTACCCCTGATGTATATGGTGGTGAAAAAACACACCTGATTTGCAATACGAAAAAAACACTAGATAAACCTTATTCGGAGATTGGTTATTGTTAATAAAACTTAACTTTTAATACGTTCGGGTTAAAATATAACTTTTAATAAATTCGGGTTAAAATAGATAATTCAAACAGATTATACTACCCCTTAGTGCAAAAATTGATACATTGGGTTGGGGAAAAAGGTAATTTGTCTGTCAGACTCTCCTCCAAACTCACAATGTAAGTATATTAACAACCCCACACACAACCCTACATGTTTCGTTTCCTTAATTGGAAACTTCGTCAAGGGTAACTGAAGCGCTAAGTGCCTAAAGTGCTAAAGTATATACATTATAAAACATCACATATTACACATATCATTACACATATCAAGGTAGCTTAATAAATAGATTAGGCCACTACCAGCTGCTGGTAGTGGCCTAATCTATTTATTAAGCTACCTTGATATGTGTAATATGTGATGTTTTATAATGTATATACTTAGCACTTTAGGCACTCTAGGCACTTAGCACTTTGGTTACCCCTGACGAAGTTTCCAATTAAGGAAACGAAACATGTAGGGTTGTGTGTGGGGTTGTTAATATACATACATTGTGAGTTTGGAGGAGAGTCTGACAGACAAATGACCTTTGTGCCCAACCCAATGTATCACTTCCTGCACTAAGGGGCAGTATAATCTGTTTGAATTATCTATTTTAACCCGAATTTATTAAAAGTTACCTTTTATTAACAATAACCAATCTCCGAATAAGGTTTATCTAGTGTTTTTTTTCGTATATGGTGGCGTCTAGAAAGGTAATCTCTGTGTGAGAGTAGGTAAGTTTACATTTGATTGTAGGATGGAAAGCATTGAAGTTCCTGTGGAACTGGAGAAGATCATCCTCACTTGCGGACCAATTATTAAAATATCATTAATGAAGCGGAAGTAGGCCATGGGTTTTATGCAACATGCATTGAGGTACTCCTCTTCGATTTTGGCCAAGAAGAGATTTGCATACTGTGGTGCAAATCATGAACCCATTGCCATGCCCATCTGCTGTAAATAGAGGTCCTGTCCAAAAGTGAAATAATTATGGATGAGAAGGAATTTGATCAGTCCAGCAATAGGCTTTACAGGTATGCCCTGACCCTGAAGATATTTACGACAGGCCGCAATACCATCATCATGGGGGATTTTCAGGTACAGTGACCCCACATCCATTGTGGCCAGTATGGTTCCCTCAGGTACTGGGCCGATGGCTGTCAGTTTGTTCAAGAGGTGGGTGGTATCCGGTATGTAGCTGGGTCTTTTACAGACAAGAGGTTTCAAGATGTTGTCCAGCCACCCTGAGATGTTCTCTGTAAGAATTCCACTCCCTGAGATTATGGGCCTACCTGGGTTTCCCTCTTTGTGGATCTTGGGAAGCATGTAAAAGCAGGCTGTTCTAGGCTCTTCAGGAATTAGGGTCCTTACATGTTGTCTGATGTTTGCAGGCAATCTGTTAACCATCCTATTGAGTGCCATCCTGTAGCCTTTTGTGGGGTCCCCCGTAATTTGATCAGTAGTCTAGTAGTCTTACTAGAAGGTCACCAATGCATCTTGCCACTACTGCATTGGCTGTACATACGCCACTCTCTCCCTATCTGTTTTGGTTGCACCCCCCCCAACCTTATATATCACATGTTGCTGAGAAGCTGTTGCTAGATGCAGGAAAAGTTTGGCCCAGACAGTACATGTACAACCAAGCCAAATGTGATCAAAAAGTTGAAATTCAAACTTTTCACTTTAAAAAGGAAATTTGATGACAATCGACTGTAAGGTTAAAGATCACCTTGAATTTCACTAATGTGTGATGTGATGCTTCTTTGGGTGTGTCAGATATAGCAGAAAAGCTACCAGCAAGTATCAGCTAAGGAAACTGAGAGCCACTTAAAATTATTTTCTTTCATCTAAACAAAGATGGCAATGGGCCTGTGCTCAAAGAAGTACTGGAAAATAGTGGGTACACACTGTATATCCAATATACAAAGTCTGAAAAAAAAATCTGGTATTAGGTAGCAAAAGTTTCAACCCTTACCTGGGTCATAGCAGACCACAGCAAGGATTTCTAAAAGTAAATGATAACATTATCATTTATTTATTATAAAAAGTTTATTATGTTCTTATATTAAGTGCATGCACATGACTGTAATTACAATAACTACTTTGCTAAACCTTCAGCAGTCCTTCCTATGGCCTGCTATGACTCAATTTCAGCTTTTGCCTCCATATTGTTTTTATTAAATCTAGTCTAGGTTTGATCCTTCTCTGCTCTTCAGTGTTGCAGGGGCACTGCTTGGCCCAGGTTAACCAAGCTGCCACTTGGGGCTGCACCTACAGGAGGTGCAGGGCCAGGGCACCCTGTCTGTGACTTGTATGGCCACAGCCGCCTCCCGTCACTGGCACATAGACCTCAGATCAACAGCAATGTGAACAGAGGGAAGAGAGGCAAAATGACCATGATACTACAGATGTGGAAGTGATGTCATTGCTCACTTCCTGCATATTATGTGTGCCATATGGTTACTGTGTGCTGTTCTGCTCTCTCTGGGTTGCAGGAAGCTACATACCCCCACTGACATCAATGCCATTTACGGAATAAGACACAGGAACTGAGTGTCACAAGGAACTGTAAAAACCTTTATCGGACCCATCACCGAACTCATTTTATTGTAATCCTTTGAGGAATAATCTTGTCAAGACGTCATGAACATTACTTCAGCCCATTACAGCATTATTTCATTGTCACCAGTTACAGTTTAACTACTTTAGGACCAAGCTAATTGAAACCCTGTTTTGGTGGTTACCTGGCTGGCAGGGTGTAGATTTCAATCAGCCGCCGCTACGCGCATACACCATTTCCGTTGCTCCCGCCGATCTTGCGGCTGAATCCCGACGTCTATCACCGCAGCTCACTTGCTCTGCCGGTCTCTATGACAGCAGAGCCCTGTGTGCGGGTCAGCCCTGTCTTTCAATGTAAGCAACTCCCATTGGCTTACATTGAAAGACAGGGTCAGGAGCCAATGAAAGCAGCTCCTGACCGGCTCAGAGGAACTCTGCAGTCATAGAGAGAGCAGAGTGGGTGGCCCAGGTTCCCGACGTGCGGCGGTGACGGCGGTTGCGGCGGATATGTGCGGTGATTCGTCGTTATCTGTCAGTGTTCCTCCATTTCTAGTACCAGCAGTCTCTGGCCCTAAAGTGGACCCAAATAAAAAATACAAGATTTCAGAAATAAAATCTATTTTCTAAATTATAATAATAAATAGCAGCCTTTTTTCAGCTGCATGATGACAAATATAAAATATTTTACATTTATTGGAGAAACACCTCCCTTCCTTTCATATTGCCGGGACAGAATCCGGCAAACTGGTGTAGTAGATGGTGTCTGGCAAAGGAGGAATTGCTAATGGCTGCCACCTGTATAACACTAGCTATCAAAAGAGGAGGGTGAAAAGCATGCACTAAAATGCTCATAGGCTTGAAGGAGTGTTTATTTATCTTTGTATGTGTCAGAGTGGTGCAACTAAATACTTAGATTTAAAAAAATGTTTGGTTTGGGTCCGCTTTAAGGGACAGAGACTGCTGGTACTTAAAGTGAACCAGAGACGAAGCACCCTTGTGTATTTTACCATAGAAATCAGTGGGAACATTAGAGAAAACATTTACCATGCTCTCTGTTCCATCCTCACTGCTAAAAGTGTCTGTTATCTAGCTGAGATAAGAATCCCGGACTGAGCATTGATTCTGGCTTTGCTATAATGACTCAGCTATAATGATTCCTGAGCAAAGCCAGCAGGGGGCAGGCTTGGACTTGAAGACAGCAAAGAACACAGTCTCAGCTATAATTATTCTGTAGCAAAGCCAGACCTACTGCTTAGTCGGGATTCTTATCTTAGAGGTGATAACAGGCAAATTAAACAGAGAACAATGTAACAAAGAGCAGATTAGGTGTTTACTGTCATGTTCCCACTGATTTATAAGGTAAAATACATGAGGTTGCTTCATCTCTGGTTCTCTTTAAGTGGTTAACCTCCTTTGCGGTAATCACGAGTTCAACTCAGGGTGGAAAAACATGCCAGGAGCAGGCCAGAGCTGAACTCGTGGTATCTGCTGGGAGGTTACTGTAAAGTATAGAGTGCAACAAGCGTTTTAACTCACCTCCCGGGAGATTGCGTCGTTGGCTGCCATTCTGCTTCCCCCTGGTGAGACAGCCAGGGGTGTTGCTAGCCCCAAAGATCAGTGGCACGTGCCCCGGATCTATTCTGGGGTGCCCCAGATGTCCCTCACGCAGAGTCAGCTGTGGTGCCTTAATTGCGGGCATGCTGGGAGCTGTGGTGCATCAATCAGGGGTATGCTGGGTGCTGTGGTGCTTCTATGTGGGCATACAGGTGCAGTGGTGCCATTCTGGGCACTGTGATGTCTTTATAGGGGCATGCAGGGAGCTGTGGTTCTTCTATGAGGGCATGATGGGAGTTGTGGTGCCTCAATGGAAGGCCCTTGGGAGCATGGGAGGGGGTCCACTAGAAAGTCAGGAAATGCTATGTGGGAGCTGCCAAATAACCTGGCAGCAGGCCAGCCTGCCGAGCAGAAAGCCAGAGCAGCCAGCACAGAAGCCAGGTAACTTTGCCTAGTTATGTTTAAGTGACACTGCCTATTTATGTGATATGCTGCATTTTTGTATTAATGGAGAGGGAGCTTCATCCAACATTTTGCAGGGCAGACCTACTTAGACTGCTGTTAAATTCATGTAAATTTGGCTCCACCCATGACCACACTCACAGCATGGTGTGTGACCACACCCATTTTCTGTCTGGAGTGCCCAAAAGTGCCACGGATCTCTTGGGATCCTAGCAACACCCCTGACGGCAATCTCACTATAGGGTTACAGCGCCACCCAGAGGACAGAGAGAAAACTGCAGCACTGGATACCAGGGAGGTGAGTGAATGCTGAGCTGCTGCAGATCTCCCTAGCAGCATGATTTTTCCAGGTTTTAGGATCTAAAAGCATGCAAAAAAATGTCACCGCTCGTAAGGCTCATACACATGAGCCACAGTGGTGGCTCGAGCCATAAAAAAAAAAAAAAGCAGCGACAGCTCATCGCCAGGTCCCTCTGTGCAACAGCCGTACACACGGCGCACAGAGGGACACAGATTCGGCGGAAGCTGTCGCCGAAGGTTCCTCCCCCCGCCGTCCCCCTGCCTGGAAGCTCCATACATTGTGTATGGAGTTCCTGTCGGTAGTCCGCATACACACGGCGGACTAGCGACAGTTGCGTCGAAGTTGCGGCGACAGCTCTGAGTAGCAACGGTTCGGGGCGCGCACGTCATACACACGGGTGACCTGTCGCCGCAACACGCGCATGCCACGTGGTTGCGGCGACAGTTGTAGCCCGTGTGTATGGGCCATTAGACCCTAAAATTCAGAAAGAATCATAACGCCAAGGGGTTTAATGTTTGTATTATGTTTTTTCTTTGTTTTTGTTTAAAGTTTTTTGGATACAATAAACTACCATTTGCATAGCATCTATTATGTTTATTATAGTGACGTTACAATGTCAGACGTGGAGTGTTCTGCCTCAGCTGATGTGCAATATTCCATTGCCTTTCTGTTGTTTTTTTTTCTTTACAACATCTTTACAACATGTATTTTGTTAGATTAGTATGCAGTAATGCCATTTTGTGGTCTTGATCTGTAACGCCCTTTTTCCGTATGTAAATTTTCACCTCCTACTTTCTATTGACAGTTACTCCGTGCAGGGCATTCTAGGAAAGATATCCAAAGTAACTGTTTGCAGAGGTTGTTGACCTTCACTAGCGTATCTCCCAGCATCTCATCTGTAATGTTGCACTAATAAAAATAGACGTGATTATTAAGATACAGATGTCTGGATTGGTTCCACTATCTGACTGAATCAGTCATACTTGTGAATCTCCACTGTCCATGAGGGGGCATAACAAACTTCAGGTAGAAAGTTACCAAATCGAGAACTGAAATCAGAATAACATATACAGTATGTTGCTTGTATAAGGTGTGTAATTGGTTGAAATATTGCACATTATACAAACAAGGTATTTGTTGCGTGCATAGCGCAAGTTACGCTATTTGCTTAATGCCTGCTAAGCATCGTATGAGCTATCAGCGTACTGTAAAGATTAGTGAATTGAGGCCATAGTGCATGAACAAGTTAAAAAAAAATCTGCAAGTAACAAGATAGTAATAATACCGATTTTGATTAAAATTCTCTATCCAAAAAATACTATGCATACAATCCTTTTATAATACTGTCATGATCGCTGCTGCAGCAGGTATTGCTGGAAGTAGTAGTGCTGCAGCTCAGGCAGTTCTGATCTCTTTCCATGCAAGCTGCATAGCTTTGTCTGCCTTTCCCTGCTGTCAGCTTGTGACTGATTATCATTCACCTGTGTGGGAATCTGCATGTCTGCTCCCATTGGATGACCTCAGTATAAAGATCTGCTTCCTGCAGGACTCCTCGGGTTACCATAGCTTCAGTTTAAGCCTGTCTTACTGTTGCTTCAGCCCCCGATCGTGTTTCTTGTTCTAAAGATACTTTGCTGGTCTTTGCATCATATATTGGTTCATTGCCAATATATATGCATACCAGCACGTTTATTATTTTCCTTGTATTCGTGTTACGTTGATACATCAGTGTCGCTGATGTATACATACACGAACTGTTTATATCCTGTGTGCAGTTAGTCAGCTTTCCAGCACGTTTTGGTAGGTTGCGCGTATCGTGATCACCCATGCTGAGTTAGTTACCCTGCTCCTGGTTCTGTTTGTGGATTGCGTTCATCTCTGCAAAGAGATAACGAATCCTTCTGAATCCTGTTCTGTTACTGTTTGTGGATTGCGTTCATCTCTTCGAAGAGATAACGAATCCTTCTGAATCCTGTTCTGTTACCGGTTGTGGATTGCGTTCATCTCTGCGAAGAGATAGCGAATCCTTCTGAGTCCTGTTCCCTGTATTACTCCAGTCAGTGTTCCTGCTTATGTCATATATCAGTTCATTGCCGATATATACATATGTTAGTCAGACGTTACAAATAGTTTCATTGATAGCTGTAATTGTAATACGCTAGGAAAACATACTTATTGTATATTTGTCTGTGTTACGTTCATCTATCTTGATCCTGCTATTTCCTGACTATCCTGTCCTGTCTTTGTGAGGCACGCCATCGCTGCAACGCATTGGCTGCCTCATTCCAGTCTGTCTTGTTGTGGACGCTTGCTGGCACTAAGTAGCGGCTAGCTAGCAAGCGTTCATTCTGTCTACCTGTCCTGATCTCCTCAGTTCTGGTTTATGCGCTCAGCGCTACTTTGCGCTGAGACGTTATAGCGAAAGTATTTTTTGTGGCTGTCGGATCTGCACTGGCTCTGTGCGCCACAATCTCCTATTGGAGTCAGTCCTCCGCTCCACTATACTAGGGATAGCCTGTTTCCTTGTGCTAGTGTGTGTACCTCCTCCACGTCAGCTCATGCGTTGCATGCTGACTGTGGAGAATACACCACCAAGCCTAACATTATGAAAACCCCATTACCAATCCCCATTGTGGGGGGGATTCCCAGAAAGTATGACACTGTTAATTATGGTTCCTGTTCCTTTAAGAAATTTGAAGAACTTAACTCTGAAACAGAAAATGAGTTTTTCTCTGAATGTGCCAGGTTCCTGGCCAATCCCGATCTCCAAGCGACTCCTGTTTCAACCTGGGCACTCCAGCTGGTTTATATTTTGTTTAAAGGGCAATTGTTCCAGTGGGCTTACGATGTTCTCAATCATTCCGATTTGAAAGAGAGACCGCTGGAATTTCTAGCGTTTGTGATCCATAACTGGTTGCGCATAGATCCATTGCCTTTTCCTCTAAATGAACTCCTGGCAGCAGGCCAATCAGCTGCCCCTTCAATTGTTTGCAAAAATGATCAGCAAGCAGAGAGTGTTCCTGATAATTTTCCTGCAGCTTTGAATAAATCACCAAAGGCAGCAGGGTCTAAGGCAAAACGCAAACGTTCTAAGAAACGTGTCCGATCTGCAGAGTCGCTATCCTTAGCGACTGAGACCTGTAATGAGATTCTGCCATTAATAGATAATGAAATGCAATTGTCTTTCAGGGGAGTTAAATGGACTTATGAAACTACTAATGAACTTTCCTCCCTGGCTAGGGAAAATAAAGATTTTTGTTTAAAGAATTATCTGAGTATGATTATGAGGAGATATTACAAAGTATTGAACAAATCAACTTATTTGTGAAGCAAGGGAAGTTTGCATACACTACAGTTCAACACTTGCTACAGGTATTGGAGATTCTTAAGAATAAGGAATCTGCCAATCACCTGCTAATTAACCCTATACATGTGCCTGCCACAATCATATCTGCAAACTGTGATCAGCCTGAATGTTTCGCTGTTAAGTATGCATGGGATCCTCCATTCGAGAGGGGAGAGATGGAAGCCCTGGTCTGTGAATGGAAGAATGATTCAAGTTCATTTTGTCAATTTTACAGTGCAAAAAGTGAATTCGTATTGAATGCATGCATTAAGTCGGCCTATAACCTAATAGAGATTGGTGTGTGTAGGTATGACTTTGTGGCTCCATTGATTGATGTGTGGGAATTGATTTTGGATGATTTTTATGTGACTCCGAATTCGCAAATTTGGCGTTCTGACCCGCCTGCTTCAGCACCTTTGGCTGATTCAGCAGGTGATTCGGAGCTCTTTTTGTGTGAAATTGAAGTTCCTGCAATTCCACCCTGTACCATGGATAACTCAGTGTTACTTACCAGTAAAACAGAAGCCACTGTGCAAATTTTGCCCTGCGCAAATTTCTCAGCAGAGAATCCAGAGGTCCTGCTGACTTCCGAGTCCAGCCTAGCCAGTACTCATGACTCTTTGTTCAGTGAAACAGACATCAGAAAAATCTTGCCTGCCTCTGAAAACACTTCTGCAGAAATTACCTGTGTTAATAAAGTTCAACTCCTGTCTGATCCAGCAGATGCCAATAGATGCATTACATTATCTTCTGAGTCCCAGCAATCCTGCCTAGAAACCTCAGAACCCCAGCATCTGAATTTCCCAATTTTACAAATGAATGGTGATTCAGATGCGCAAACATTGTGTCTTGATCTTCCTGTTTCTACACCTCGCTCTAGTTTCGTGAATAGCTCAGAGCATCTGCTATGTGAACCTGAAATCGCAGAATTATTACCTTGTTCAGAAAATGTTCCAGTAAATTTGCCCTGTATCGTGAATAGCTCATAGCATCTGCTATGTGAACCTGAAATCGCAGAATTAGTACCTTGTTCAGAAAATGTTCCAGTAAATTTGCCCTGTACCATGAATTGTGCAGTAGATCTCTCCTATGAAGCTCAGGTCACAGAATCCTTATGCTGTCCAGCAGGTGCTTCCATGGTTTTGCCCTGCAATATGGACTGTTCAGTGATCCTGTCCAGTGAAGCTGGGGTCGCAGAGTCCTATGCTTCACCCAGTACTTTGGATACTTCAAACCCTCTAGCAGAAGACTCTGAGGCACTGCTTACCTCAGTGGGTGTTGCAGCAATATTCACTTGTTTAGCAGCTGTCTTAGAATTAAAGTCCACTCTAAATAAACTTGATGAATCTTTGTCTAAGGAAGCAGAAGTCATTGAAATATTGTCCTTGTCAGCAAGTGTCTTAGATACCTTGCCCTGTACACAGTCTGATTTAACCAATATTGTGGAGTCCCTCTCCAGTGTTGTAACAGCCAAGGAACTCCAGCCCTGTCCTCTGAATGTTTCAGAAGTCTTGCCCTGTAACATGAATAATTCTGATTCTCTGGTCAAAATAACAGAAGTCTCAGAATTTCAGTCTGATTTAGTAAGCGTTCCTGAAACCCTGCCTTGTATTTTGGAAAATTCTGATTCTCTGGCCGGTGTGGCAGAGATTCCGGAGTTCCGTTCCTGTCCAGGGAATTCCTCAGATTTGCCCAGTTCAGTGGGGGATGCTGTAATATTGACTTGTTTTGCAGCTACTTTGGAGCCCCAATCCCAGGTACTAGATGAGTCTCTGTCCAGTCCAGAGGAAGTTGTGGAATTCCTATCTAGCTCATGTCATACATCAGAAGACTTGTCCTGTCTTGTTTATGCCCCTGAACCTGATTTGTTAACAACCTTGCTAGAATCAGCGACATCTAAGTCTGTTCCTGCATTCTTTAGTGAGAGTCCAGTGCTTGTGAAGTCTAGTCATGATGAATTTTTGTCCAGTCCTGGTTTCGGTCCTATCTTGGCTGACCCTGAGGTTCACAGTTCCTTGACATGCCCAGAAGTTTCTCTTGTACCAGTGTGCCCAGATGTGCTTTGTGTGCCAGAATGCCCAAGTGTGTCTAAGGTGTTAGCGTACTCAGATGCTTCCTTAGGGGAGACATGTTCTGATGTTGTCAGTCTGCCTGCATGCCCAGAGATGGTTCTGGTCCCTGAAAGCCCTGATCTTGATGTTTGTCCTTGTAACCCTGACTCGGGAATTGCCATAGGTTCCATGGGGATTCTTGATAATTCTCCATGTGAGCCTAAAGGGCGTTCTGACCTTTTGGGATCTCTTTGGAGCTTTAAAGTGTTCTGGGAGATCTCTGAGGAAGCTTGTCCTGGTACCTTGGACTGGTTCAACAGTGGGTTTTGTGTTGGTAAAGACAGTTCCGGTGGGCATTGCAAAGGCTTTGGCATTTTTGGACGGTCCCTGGAAGGCAGTGCGTATCGCTCAGAGAGCTTCGGGGGGCTTTCTTCTAGAAATCATGGTTCTGATGGGTGTCACACTGAGACTTGTAGTACTGATGGGCATGGTTCTGTAGGTTCTGGTTCTGATGGGTCCAGTCTTGTGATGACTGATTCTGGAATTTGGTCTTGCCGGGCTGTCCCGGTCATCATGAATTATCAGTTAGGTTGTCTCCTTGGGAAGGTCAGTTTTGAGAGGCGTCTGGTATCCACCTTTAAGGGCGGGGGTACTGTCATGATCGCTGCTGCAGCAGGTATTGCTGGAAGTAGTAGTGCTGCAGCTCAGGCAGTTCTGATCTCTTTCCATGCAAGCTGCATAGCTTTGTCTGCCTTTCCCTGCTGTCAGCTTGTGACTGATTATCATTCACCTGTGTGGGAATCTGCATGTCTGCTCCCATTGGATGACCTCAGTATAAAGATCTGCTTCCTGCAGGACTCCTTGGGTTACCATAGCTTCAGTTTAAGCCTGTCTTGCTGTTGCTTTAGCCCCCGATCGTGTTTCTTGTTCTAAAGATACTTTGCTGGTCTTTGCATCATATATTGGTTCATTGCCAATATATATGCATACCAGCATGTTTATTATTTTCCTTGTATTCGTGTTACATTGATACATCAGTGTCGCTGATGTATACGTACACGAACTGTTTATATCCTGTGTGCAGTTAGTCAGCTTTCCAGCACGTTTTGGTAGGTTGCGCGTATCGTGATCACCCGTGCTGAGTTAGTTACCCTGCTCCTGGTTCTGTTTGTGGATTGCGTTCATCTCTGCAAAGAGATAACGAATCCTTCTGAATCCTGTTCTGTTACTGTTTGTGGATTGCGTTCATCTCTACGAAGAGATAACGAATCCTTCTGAATCCTGTTCTGTTACCGGTTGTGGATTGCGTTCATCTCTGCGAAGAGATAGCGAATCCTTCTGAGTCCTGTTCCCTGTATTACTCCAGTCAGTGTTCCTGCTTATGTCATATATCGGTTCATTGCCGATATATACATATGTTAGTCAGACGTTACAAATAGTTTCATTGATAGCTGTAATTGTAATACGCTAGGAAAACATACTTATTGTATATTTGTCTGTGTTACGTTCATCTATCTTGATCCTGCTATTTCCTGACTATCCTGTCCTGTCTTTGTGAGGCACGCCATCGCTGCAACGCATTGGCTGCCTCATTCCAGTCTGTCTTGTTGTGGACGCTTGCTGGCACTAAGTAGCGGCTAGCTAGCAAGCGTTCATTCTGTCTACCTGTCCTGATCTCCTCAGTTCTGGTTTATGCGCTCAGCGCTACTTTGCGCTGAGACGTTATAGCGAAAGTATTTTTTGTGGCTGTCGGATCTGCACTGGCTCTGTGCGCCACAATCTCCTATTGGAGTCAGTCCTCCCCTCCACTATACTAGGGATAGCCTGTTTCCTTGTGCTAGTGTGTGTACCTCCTCCACGTCAGCTCATGCGTTGCATGCTGACTGTGGAGAATACACCACCAAGCCTTACAAATACTTATATAGCATAGTTAAAACCTATAACATTGTACATTAACCTTTTAATCCTAACCTAACATCCCTTCATTTCCACCAGCTTATTTGACCATCATATATCCAAACTTTACGTAAAGTGTACCTGAGATGTAAGAACTACCAGTATTGATACTTACCTGGGGCTTCCCCCAGCCCATGTCCTCTTTTTTTTTGTAGGTATCTTCAGGTCCGCTTGAAGTCTCAGGTTTCCTTTAATTAAATCAATTTACATGCTTAGCTCTAATCACATTACAATTGTTTAGAAAAGTTGCTCATATCTAAAATGTATGTTTATGTCCTAAAACTTGACATAAAAACATTGTAAAGATTGTAGAAGATAGTCAAAATAGCACTGATAACAAAATATGGGTGCAAGAGAAAGTGGTAGTGGTAGCATCTTAAAGAGAATCTGTACTCTAATATTCTTACACTAAAAAGCATACCATTCTATTCCTTACTTTCTCCTGTGCCCCTCTGTGCTGTTTCTGCCACTCTCTGCTGCAATCCTGGCTTGTAATTAACAGTTTTAGGCAGTGTTTACAAACAAACTAACCAGCTTGTGATAGGCTCACATAAACAGAGTGTGTGAGTCATACAGAGTGTGCAGGGGGCCTGCAGAGGGTGTGTATCGCTTCTATCCAATCACAAGCAGCCCTGCACATTCCACACATTCAAGCCTTAGCCCGACAGACACGACAGAGGAAAGGAGATACGATTTATTACAGAGACAGTGCAATTAGGAAAGGCTGCAGTAAGCCAGAGCACATTAGAACAGGCATAGGAACTTATAGGATAGAAGAACTAAGGCTGAACATTTTGTTAGAGTCTCTTTAATAGTAATTAAGATGATGGATGACTAACAACCCAACCTTTAATCACCCTTTTCCACTACAGCATTAACTTATTTATACCATGAATAGGGGCATCAAGTATTCTTATGTTTCAGAGCAGACTTTCTCAACCAGGGTTCTGTGGAGCCCCAGGCTTCCTCAAAATTCCTGCGGAAGTTTCCTGGGCATTTGTCTCTTTGGTGAGAGGACCCATGAGGAGATGCTGGCTTAAGTTGGTGGGATGGGATCGTTTCCATTGTGCCTACTAGTCTCCTTTGGATCCTCTTCACACATTGTCTCACCAAACCAATGTTCAGCTTTGCTCACCACTGGCACAATGGTAATGTGACTGTTGTGTAACATATGACCATCATGCTGTGAAGATGAACTAATAAGCAGAAGGCCAGAAATGAGGATGTGTGTAACGTAAATTAAGTAAGAGGAAACAGAGAAATCAAGAAGATAACTATAATCAAAATGAATATTATAGTAAATATATCCCACATAGAGATTTTCTAAGAATAAAAAAAGGCCTCTATGGAGGATGAATAGAAAGGTTATTGATAAAATTAAGCTGAAAGG
Source organism: Hyperolius riggenbachi (assembly GCF_040937935.1). Taxonomy (NCBI): domain Eukaryota; kingdom Metazoa; phylum Chordata; class Amphibia; order Anura; family Hyperoliidae; genus Hyperolius; species Hyperolius riggenbachi. The sequence goes on from NC_090656.1 coordinate 141,518,279, forward strand.
AAATGTTTTTAAGGCCTTAAAACAGGTTGGGGACCAAGGCTGCATTACGCAACTATAAGGAGTGCAATAAAAATCATATACAATAAGTCAGGCTGGCAAAGATTGAGACAGGAAATTAAAATGTTAGAGATATCAAATCCAAAGAAGTATATCATCTTAAAAAAAAATGAATGCTTGACTCTATAGGACTCCAAAAGGTTGAGGTAGGACACTCAATGGTGGACGACCAAACTAGTGCCGCCTTTTGTGTAGTGGCAGAATAGTGTACTGGTTAAGGGCTCTGCCTTTCACATGGCAGGGTTTGAATCCTGGCTAGTGTCAGTACCTGTTCATTAAGAAGTCCTTGGGCAAGACTTCCTAACATTGCAGGGTGGCACACTGAGCACACCCTTAGTGGCTGCAGCTCTTGAGCGCTTTGAGTCCAACAGGAGAAAAGCGCCATGCAAATGTTAAGATTATTATTATTATTTTGTCCCTCATGCCTCTGTCTGTCCCCCTCTGTGTCTCTTTCCACCCCCCTGGGCCACCTTCTGTCCTCCTGTGCCTGCTTTAGTTTCCCTGAGCCTCTTTCTTCTCCCTTAGCCTTTTTCTGTCCCCCTCTGTATCTCTTTCCATCCCCCTGTGCCACCTTCCATCCTCCTGTGCCTCATTTAGTCTCCCTATGCCTCTTTTCTTCCCACGTCTCTGCCTCCTTTAGTTCCGCCGTGCTTCCTTTAGTCCCTCTGTGTCCATTTCTGTCCCCAACTGTGACTCCTATAGTCCTTCATTGCCACCTTCCACCCCCCTGTACTTCTTTCTCTCTCCATCTGTGCCTCCTTTTATCTCCCTGTGCCTCATTTAATCCCCATGCGCCTCTTTCTGCCCCCTCTGAGACTCCTTTAGTCCCTCATGTGCATCCGTCTATCCTCCCTTTACCTCCTTCCATACCCAGTGTCTTTCTCCCACCACCATCAAGGTTCCATGCCACTCCAGGAGGTGCTACATGGTTTTCAAACACGTTGCATGCGTTAAGGAAGTAACGTCATCAGCCTGGGATTATATAAACTGGTTGTTTGTATGTCAGGGACCACCTGTATGTAACTATTTAACATGCTCACGCTAATCTCTGCAAGAGATGTTGGCTGCACATCAAGAAGGGAAATTCTGAGCACAAAAATTAGGGAGCATTATAATAGTTAGCACTATAATAGAAGTAAGTACAATATGGACAACTGTGATAGGGTGGTAATATAAGAGGTAATATAAAAATTGTCTCTATAAAAGTATAGAAGCACTATTATAAAGTACTGTAGCTGCCTATCTATCTATAATACGAAGCATTATAAAAGAGGAACATGGAATGAGGCTATTAGGATTAAATAAAAAAAAAAAGTTTCAACAAGTTTTTAACCACACCCATATTTAAAGACTATGCCTCTTGCAAAAATAAATCTCCTCTTCCCCCACTAATGTATATGGAGAGGGGCCCTTGACATGCCAAAAGTATTTCAACGGTTACCCCTAGGTGAAAGATGAAAGGGTTGAGAAAGGCTATTCTAAAGAATCCTTCAATGCAATTCAGAGAAGCCATATAGACATAATCTTCTGCAGTTTACCACAGACAGTGGTTGTACGTTATTAAAGTTTGTATGTATTATATGAACCCCCCTGCTTCCCCTGGAAACCATTCACCTAATGATTTCTAGTCTCCCCAAAAATCAGAGGGAATCCCCTGTACAGGGTAGCTGATTAAACATTTCTTTCACGTCCAACATTCATCTGGGCATTGCTTGCATAAGTAACCCTATGAGGGTCTACCACACAAAGGAATGGAGGGACTACTTGCCCCTGAGCAAAAAACAAGTGGTTGGTCCACATTACTCTATCCTGGGGAAAATTGCACTTTCTTGTTCTACCTTCCATGCCTCAGGGGGCATGCAAAAACAGAGCCACCTATATTTACTGTGATGTTGGCTTAAGAGGGAAGGTGGTGGTAGAGTGTACATGTAATAATAGTGCTTGTTATTTTGGGTGTCTGGCATTGCCAATAGTTTGAATATTGGTAATTAAATATTACTGGTATTCCCAAGGCTGTATTTATACTATTTGTGCCCATAGGTCAAGTATGTTGTTTTTCTCCTTTCTTGTGCAGCAGCACCTCTACCTTCTCTTCCATGTGTATCATCCATCTACAACAACCCCTATCTTTCATGAACAGCTCACTTGAGCATCAGTTTCCCTTTTTCATTGTAGCTCACCATTTTTAGCCTCCTCTTTAAAATGTATCAATTTGTAGCATGTCCAGTTGCCTCCTTAGGCTGCAGCCTCCCTCTCCAGAAATTCAGCCCTGGGTATTCCACTATCGTCTTCCATAACCTATACCTCACACTTTAGAAGGGAGAATAAAACTTCTGTGGGTCTGGAGGAGCAATCAGAGTTGTGCAGTGTATGGGGTGGTGCATCTCTCAATATCTGGGCAGGGCGGCTTAAAGGAGTCATCAGGAGAAAAATGGTAAAATAAATGGTACTTACCGGGGGCTTCCAAGCTTCCCTTGCCGCAGCTCTGCCCGCAGCTGTTCGCCGCAGGTCCATCCCGGTCCCCGGCGATGACATCAGAGCGACCTGGAGGTCGCTCTGTACTGCGCCTGCGCGAGCAGAGCTGTCAATCATTGCCACGTGGGCCGGAGCGAACTGCGCAGGCGCAGTAGTCCTTTAAGGATATGGAGACAACAACAACAAAATAACATTTGTAACGAGCTTTTCTCCCATAGGACTCAAAGTGCATAAGTTTGGCTCAGACCAGTAATTGGTTGATTGGTAAATTGTGGTACAGAGGACAAATTCCAAAAGTCTGCAAATGCCAGGCTAAACAGGTGGCTTTTCAGTCTGGATTTGAATAACTCAAAGGATGGGGCTGTCTTTACTGTGTGTAGTAGGGAATTTCAAAAGGTAGGGGCAGCATGGCAGAAAGCTCTGGCTAAAGGTTTTGAGGTGCACTCTGGGAGTGACCAAGTTTTTGGATCCTGCTGATCTGAGGTTGATGTGAGAGGTGTGTTGCAGTTTCCCAGTCCTTCATGTATTCAGGGCCCAAATTGTGTAGGGATTTGAATGTCAACAGGCAAAAACAAGGCAAAGACAAGGCAAAAAGAGGGTGCACCCAGTATTTGTGGTTTGAAAAGTGGCCAGCCGGCTGCAGAATGATCTCACCTTAGGATTATGCTGGCTAGGTCTTATGGGTTTGCCAGCTTGCAACCTTTTGTCCCTCTCAGCCAGGGACCGTGTTGCAATGGATTCCCTTGGTGCTCCTCCCCTCACTGATGTCCGTCTTGTGAGGTGAAGAAAGCACCGTTCACCTTTCACAATCACGAGCGTTCTGCACTTTGCAGATGCTCGGTGACCGAGATGGGCGTCTATTGAGATGGATATCTTCCCTGTTTGCAGGTGAGGTCCATCTAACACCTTCCAGCATGAATGGTGCACTCGGTAGCTGATGGTGTATGCGGGAATAAGTGGGAGTGAAGTGCAAGTCTGTGTAGGGAAATGGAAGTTCCGTGTGTTAAAAGGTTTGCTTATTGTTAATATGGCAGCGTGTTTTGAAGGGGATGACCGCCCCTTCTTCTTCAGGCAAATAGTTATCCATACAATAAGGCATACCTTAAATACATAGCTGAAAGTCTAACAATGAAAGTCACATGTTTAACAAATGGTCCAGTGGAGTGCTGTGTGTTGGTTACCCTATCAGAACGAAGTATGCAAATGAGGTGAGAACCATAATCCTCTGCTCTTCTTTGTGAAGTGTTTATTATAAAGAAATACAATCATATGGTGGAATTACTATGTGTAGGTTACAAGGACTGGTTAGGTGCACATGTAGTATATTTTACAGTCTAGAGAGGAATTAATTTAGAATTAAAACTGCCCTGATCCTGGGCTTTTCTTATTGCTATATCTCACACTAACCTTCCCCTACCTACACCTAACACTACACTTACCACACCTATGCCCAACACAAACTCCCCATACCTGTGCCTAATATAAACCAAGCCTAACATAACCCCCCATCCATGCCTTACATGACCCCCCCCCCCCCCCCGTCCCCCATCAACACTAACCTGTATAGAGATTAACCTGTCTCAGATTAATACAGGGTTGCAGGCTGGGTTGTGTTACAGAGGAGATAGTCAGATGTTCATGAATGCCAGACTGAAGAGGTAGGTTTTCAGTTTAGACTTAAATGCTTCCAGGGATGGAGCTGTCCTGATTGGGTGTGGCAGGGAGTTCCAAAGTGTAGGGGCAGCATGACAAAAGGCTCTGTCTCCAAAGGTTTTGAGGTGGACTCTGGGGGTGACCAAGGTGTTACGTCCTTTTAATCTAAGATTGTGGGGGGTGTGATGCAGTTGCAACAAGTCCTTCAGGTATCCAGGGCCCAGATTGTGCAAGGATTTGAATGTCAGTAAGCCAATCTTAAACAGAATTCTCCATTTTATCGGTAGCCAGTGGAGTGAGCACAGGGTTGGTGTTATGTGGCAATGGCGGGGTTGGCTCGTTAACAGCCTTGCGGCGGCATTCTGTACTAATTGCAGGCGGCGTAAGTATTTCTTATGCAGGCCTGTGTAGAGGACGTTGCAGTAGTCTAACCTTGATGTGACGAAGGCATGAACTAGGGTTGGAAGATCCTCTGAAGGAATTAGGTGTTTAATCCTTGCAATATTCCTTAGGTGAAAGAAGGAATGTTTCACAACAGCTGAGATTTGATTCCTGAAGCTTAGTTTCCCATCAATCAGTACTCCCAGGCTGCACACACAGTCTGAGTTGTTCAGGTCTGAGCTCCCTATCCTTAGCGGTGTTGGTTGAGACTGGGGCTGCTTTGCTGTTGAGCCCTGGCCCTCGATAACAAGAACCTCAGTTTTGTCAGCATTAAGTTTTAGCCAATTATTATTCATCCACTCCTGAAGCTCAGCTAAGCATGTGTTTATTTGTGAAGTAGGCTCTGTGACGTCAGGTTTGAATGACAAATATAGCTGGGTGTCATCAGCATAGCAATAATATGTCAGGCCATGTTTTTGTATGATTTCTCCAAGTGGCTGCATGTATATGGTGAAAAGTAAAGGGGATAATATTGCGCCCTGAGGTACACCGTATTTTAGTGGTACAGGGTTGGAGAGGAAGGGCCCTAAGGCTACCCTTTGTGTTCTGCCAGCCAGGAAGGAGTTGAACCACCGGAGAACAATGCCATCTATGCCACAGTACTCTTGTAGCCTGTTGAGCAAGATTTCATGATCGACTGTGTCAAAAGCCGCTGAGAGGTCGAGCAAAATCAGGATGGAACATTGACCCTTGTCTCTTGCAATGAGCAGATCATTGCAAATCTGGGTGAGGACTGTTTCACAGCTGTGATATTTCCTGAAGCCAGATTGAAGAGGGTCAAGCATGTTGTTTCTGGAGAGCCTGGCTTCAAGTTGGAGGTAGACAGCCTTTTCAATAACTTTTCCCAGAAAGGGGAGGTTTGAGACAGGTCTGTAGCTGTTTAGAGCATCTGGGTCTAAGGATGGTTTCTTGAGTAGAGGCCTGACGATTGCTTCTTTCAGAGTAGAGGGAAACCACCCTTCTTGTAAGGAGCCGTTGACTATTTTGTGGAATGCCAGTGTAAATAGTTCAGGGCATTTCAACATGAACTTAGTGGGGCCAGGGTCTAGATCGCAGGTAGTCTGGCGAAGGTTTGAGAGGATATCCAAGATGTCTTTTTCAGTGGTTACCTTAAAATCAGACCATGGTGGTAGGCTATTTTTGCACCTGTTATATGGCTCTGCATGGGTTTCTGGGGCTGTGAATTGAATGGCAGATCGTATAGAGGAGGCTTTGTCTGAGAAGAAGTGGGCAAATTTCTCGCACAGTTCCTGTGAAGGTCTGATGCTGGATTTCCTGCAAGATGGATTGCAGAGACTGTCAACCGTGCGGAAGAGTTGGGCAGGTCTGTTGGCTGCATTTGCAATTTCGTGAGACAGGAATAAGGACTTCTTTTTGTTAATCATTGTTTGATATTTTTTCAGGTGAGCAATTAGGGAAAGTTTGTCATCAGGAGACTGATGTTTGCGCCACCTTCGTTCCAGTCTGCGTCCCTGTTTCTTTAGTTCCTTTATAGAGTTGTCAAACCAGCGAGCGTAATGTAATGGTGCGGAACGTTTAATCTTTAAGGGATCTATGGCGTCAAAAGCGGCTGAGACATCATGGTTATATTTAAGGACCATGGATTCAAGGCCTAAGTTGTGATCTGTCAGTCCGCCTAGATTGAAGCTGTTCTGAAGGTGTTGGGGTGTCAAACCTTTCAAGGAACGATATTTTATTAGTTCTTTCACTTGGTGTTTTGTAGCCGGTGCTGTAAAAGAGAAGTGGACAGTGTGGTGGTCTGACCAAACTACTGGATCAATTTCCACATTGGATATTAGGAGTTCTGAATGAAAAATGAGGTCCAAAGTGTGTCCTTTTTTGTGGGTAGGGAGGTTGACGGCTTGAGAGAATCCCAGTTCATTCATGGAGAGAAGTAGCTTAGTTCCAAATTGGGAAGAGTGTGTATCGACCTATACATTAAAGTCTCCCAGAATTATCCACCTAGGGTGTTTCAGTGTTATGCAAGATACAAGTTCTGCTATTTCCTTGAGAAAAGCTGAGCCAGCATCAGGGGGTTGATGGTGTGCCTGTTTCATTGGAAATACTGTTACTTAGGAGAAAACTCGAAAAAATGAATAGCATATGGGCCACGGGCCCTTATGAATAGAATGCCTTTTATGTAACCAGTAAGCAAGAACATACTCAGAATAATTTTGGCAGTACTTTTTCACATACTTTTTGTACTTTCTCAATTGCAGTGGGCAACGTTATTTTTAAAACAGAACATGAAAATGTATCTCATAGGAGAGAGCTTAAGAGAAAAAGAGAATTGAAAAAGGGAAATGACTCTGTAACAGCTTGTTCAGTATTAGGGGACCTTAATGCAGCTGTAGTTTGAAGGATATGCCTATTTCACATGTTGTCCATGAAGCTGCATATAATAGCATCTCCACGCCACTGTATAGATTTGTACCTTTGTTTTTCTAATTCCACAAACTTCCTCAGACATTTGCTGATCTTCCTGTGCCCATTGCTGTCTAGAGACCACAATTCCTACCAGATCTTTTCTCGTATTGACTTTATGATGTTCAGATTTAAAAGCTCTAAACTAAATTTTGGGGTTCATTGAAGTGAAATTCAAGTAACATTAATCAGGATCAGAGCGCAAGATTCCCTTAACTCATCGTGCTCACCTACAAAGAAATGTTAATGTGAGATAACTATGCAGCACTATGAAAAGTACTCAGTTCTCATCTTTCCAGGCTCTGTGATCTACTGGGAGGATTGGCTGAGTCTAGGCAGCTTGTTCCAAAATGCTCAGCTGCTTGTATATATTTCAACACAGGCATGGAATGGATATATGAGTGCTAGCAAAGTCTTCTTTGTGAACCGTATTAACCATATACATGGTAATCGATCATCATTACACATGAGGGAATACATGCTTACATAGTTATGCAAAATATTTAGCTGCGTAGCTACAAGTTGGTCAAACATATGCTATTTAAAGAAATACTGTTCCTAAAAATAAATGAATACTGTTCTTAAAAAAAAAGGTTAAAAATAGGTGTAATAGGAACAAATCTGTATGTGAACTCTTTTTCACCATGGCGAAAGCTAATATACCAAGTACCCAGATAGCTCATGATGACCTAGAACCACTAGAAGAGTATGGAGGGCTAAAAGAGACTGAAAAGGCTTCTTACTAAAAAGTGATGCCAAATATAATTTTGCCTTCTTAAAACAGAAGGTATATGCAATAAATCAGCTTTAAGTGAGCAAGTGGGGTGTCCCATGATGCATCACTCCCGATTATGCAAATAATCTCTTAATGTCCCTGAAAGCCAGGCACATATCTAGAACCACTGGTGTATAGTAAGCCTATAGCTAATATATTTTACAGACCTATGCCAATCCAACATGCAACATGCATACAGCCTGATTCTAGTCCTCATCAGTACATGGCATGCAGGCCCAGTCCATCCATAACACCAAGTGAGCTGACTTCCTCAGACGGCAAAAGTCTGGGGGTGGTGCCAGGAAGAAACCGAAAGTATAGACAATACCTGGCCTGCCGCTGCCTGTCTGACTCCCGTTTACCTTGTTCGCCTGGCCGTTCACTTGGAAGCCCCCTGCCCACCCTATCACACATAATGAGGACGGCGGAAACCGGAAGTTCGGAAGAAGAGTGACGCTGCCTGCCGCCTGTCCAGCAAGCACTGCTGCACCACCACGTGATGATCTTGTAAAAGATTCTCTCTCTACTGGAGTTTTGGACCTCTTTTTCTTTGCCAGCTGCTCCAGGTCCCTCACATTTGAAGGGTTCCTCTACCATCTGCTATTTTTAGATTCTTCCAAGGTGTTCTATGAGGTTTAGAACTGGACCCTTTGTGTGAGAGAACGCGGAAAAGCCGCCGCGTGTACTGACAGCAAGGCAGCTGATTCCACGTCCAACGTGGCGGTCTGCACGCGGAAGCGTGCATCTAGTGACATGGCAGAATGCGGAAAAGCCGCCGCATGTACTGACAGCAAGGCAGCTGGTTCCGCGTCCAGCGCGGCGGTTTGCATGCAGCAGCGTGCAGCTAGTGTGGCTGAGCCTGTTAGTTCACACAGGTTTAGGAATACGCGCGCACTGAAAGGCAGAACTTTTATGATGGTCAAGGGGGGAATAAGCTGACCAGGCCGGTCAGCTGACCTCAGAGCTGGTAACCATTGGTTGATCACTTCAGTGTGGCGCCAGAGAGCACTGCTCTATATATGGTTACTGCTGGCCACTCTCAAATTGTCTGCCATTGCGATCACTACATGGAAGCACTCAGACCTTAGTCAGATCCAACAGTGTGTTTGAACCAGGAGGACCTGGGAATTCACACTGAGCCAGATTACTTGTGTTATCATTCTGTTATACTTCAGACTAGTTCCAGGGTGTAGAGACCACGGACCTCACACCCAAGACTAGGGAACTTGTGTTATCATTCTGTTATACTTCAGACTAGTTCCAGGGTGTAGAGACCACGGACCTCACACCCAAGACTAGGGAACTTGTGTTATCATTCTGTTATACTTCAGACTAGTTCCAGGCTGTAGAGACCACGGACCTCACACCCAAGACTAGGCAACTTGTATTATCATTCTGTTATACTTCAGACTAGTTCCAGGGTGTAGAGACCACGGACGTCACACCCAAGACTAGGGAACTTGTATTATCATTCTGTTTTATATCAGACTAGTTCCAGGGTGTAGAGACCACGGACCTCACACCCAAGACTAGGCATTGTTTGATATTTGTTATGACCTGTTGCTTTCCTGACTATCCCTCTGCTTTCTGATTCGGTACCACGCATATCTGATATCACGTTGCCAAACCCTGCCTGACTTGGATACCAAATCAGCCTTCTGTCTTTGTACTTTATCTGTCTGTGTGTTGCCGACCTGGCTTGCCCGACCTCGAGAGCTATCTCTCTCCTCTTAAGAGATAGTCTCCAAGATCAGTCAGTGACATCCACCTTCAGGTGTCACTCACTCTCTGGTCCTTCCTACCTTCAGCCTGACTCCACCCCTTGGAGACTCTCAGGCTGCTGGAAGTTTTCTGTACTCTCCATAGCAGTGTCTTCTGTACTGCTTAGGGTCACCTGTTCATCAGGTGGGTTGCTCAAAGTCATACTGTTACACCAAACACTCACCATATATATATCTAGAGGTGTCCAGTAGTGTTGGGCGAACACCTGGATGTTCTACCTGGATGAACCCCGAACTCCCCGAACATCCCGCTTTTGGGGGCCCTATGGGGTTGCAGGCATAAGGGGGGAGCATGCCCCGATCGGTCGGAAATTCCCCCCACCCCCTCCGCTAGCGCTCCCCCCTCTGCCCGCTTCCCCATACAAAAGTTTAAGGAAAGTAAAATAGTACCGGTGGTAGTGGCTGGCAGTGGCACTGTGAAGTGAGTGAGGAGGAGGAGTCCAGAGAGTGACGCGTTGAGGGAGGCCGGGCAGCGGGCGGTTCAGCGGTAGTACCCTTGTGGTACTTCAGCCCTTTCTCTGACCTCACGTCCTCTGCATACGAGGGTACGCGTCACGCGTACCCTCGTATGCGTCATCACGCAGAGGACGTGAGGTCAGAGAAAGGGCGGAAGTACCACAAGGGTACTACCGCTGAACCGCCCGCTGCCCGGCCTCCCTCAACGCGTTACTCTCCGGACTCCTCCTCCTCACTCACTTCACAGTGCCACTGCCAGCCACTACCACCGGTACTATTTTACTTTCCTTAAACTTTTGTATGGGGAAGCGGGCAGAGGGGGGAGCGCTAGCGGAGGGGGTGGGGGAAATTTCCGACCCCCCCCCCCGCGATCGGGGCATGCTCCCCCCTTATGCCTGCGACCCCATAGGGGGGCCGTATTCGGCCGAACAGGGCCCTGTTCGGCCGAACAGGGGCCCTGTTCGGCCAGGCATTGAGCCGTTCGGGCGAACCCAAACAGTTTGGCCGAACACCACCAGGTGTTCGGCCGAACTCGAACATCACCCGAACAGGGTGATGTTCTGCAGAACCCGAACAGTGGCGAACACTGTTCGCCCAACACTAGTGTCCAGAGGTTAGCACTATATCTGTATTATTGGTGATTCTGCAGATCATCCATAATCAAGTATAGATCTGTATTCTTGGTGATACTGCAGATCACCAATAATTAGATTCTCTCTGCGTGCTGACACCGATCGTTACACTTTGCTGACCATTTCAGAAATCCACGGTGCTTTGTCTAAAACCATTTCTGGGTGCTTTATGAAGTATGTTTTGGATAATTGATCTGCTAGATGACCATGACCCTCAGCTTTTTGCCATTGTGCCCCAGCATTCTTTGGGAGTCTACAGATTTTATAATAATATACAAACAGTGAAGACTACCAGTGCCTGAAGTACCAAAGCAAACCCCCAAATCTTTTCTCTCAGGGTGAATAGGTCTAACCTAGTGTGTTCCCTGCCTCAATCTTCTACAACAGAGTTCTTTGACTAATCTTTTAACTGTCCTGTATTCTCAGCCTTCTTTTTTGTTATGTACGGTAATTATATGTAAACATTTTCTGAATTTAACTTATATAGATTATATATTCTACAATAATCATTATAAATCTAAAAAGTAGCCATTTGCTTTCTGTGTCCTTGCCCTATAATATACTATCCCAGTCTACCAGACTTAGGGGTTGATTCATGGAATTGCGGTAATATTACCGTGCACGCACAGCACATGGCAATATTTTTTGTTATTTCTGCACGTAAGTACCGGGAGTACTGGTTGGCAGAGTTAGCTGGGAGCCCACAAGGTTCAAGTTAAGCCCCTGGCAGGGTAGTCATGTTTTGTATTTTTGCAAAGATAGAGTTTAATTATCTTAATGTGAGATAGCATATTGGGTCAAAAAAGAGATATGACTCACTGAAAAGTCAAAAATTGTAAAAAGCATTTCATAGGGGTGCAGAACTCTTGAAATTGCTAAGATATTGGGTTAGGAAAATAGAAGCAGTAAATGGTTTGTTGCATATAGCAGGGCCAGATTTTCCATTAGGCACTGTAGGCACGTGCCTACAGGAAGCCCGTTTTTGAGAGGCGGGCGGCTCACCACCCAAAGTGCCTCCTTCTCTTTCTCCCTCCCTCCATCCATACCAGCTGCAGCAAACGACCCGTATCAAAGGATGCTCAAGGCTCCATGTTTCCAGCGTTGACGTCACTCCTCAGCAGCACCCCCTGCGTCATCACCATGGTTACAGTTGATGACTCTGCATGTGACCATGGAGAGGACACAGGTGGCGCTGCTGAGTGACATCAACATGGATGCATGGAGCCGTAAGTATCCTTTGAAATGGGCTGCTTCCTGCTGTAGAAGGAGGATGCCGCCACTGGTAATATGACAACCCGGCCGCCGCCGCTCCTCCAGATCAGGGTCTCCTTCACCATCCTAGTCCTTCTTCTGCCCCCTGAGTCCCCCTCAGCCGCTGTCCGGGAGCTGCTCAGGACACTTGGCAGAAGAAGGACTTGAACTTGCTGCAGGTCTGCCCCTTCCACCAGGAAAATCAGAAGAAGGACTTGAACTTGTGGCAGGTTCGCCCCCTCCACCAGGAACCCCGCCCACTCCAACACTTGGAGGAGCCGCTTACCCACTGACTCCTCTTGCAGCTCTTTAAACCTACCTGCTGCTCTCTCCCACCTACCTACCTATCTATCCCCACTGACTCTTCTCCCTGCTCTCTATACCTACCTGCTGCACTCTCCCACCTACTTACCCTCACTGACTCCCCTCTGTGCCCTTTACACCTACCTACCCCCACTGACTCCTCTCTGCGCCCTCTATACCTACCTGCTGCACTCTCCCCCCTACCTACTCCCACTGACTTATCTCTATGCTTACCTGCTGTGCTCTCCCACCTACCTACCCCCACTGACTACTCTCTTGGCTCTCTATATCTACCTTCTGTGCTCTCCCACCTACCTACAGCCTAAACTATAAAAAGTAGAGAGTGAGCGTGACATTAGGGTTGTGGCCCGGTAAGGGTCAGAGTTTAGGGCGCAGGAGATTATGTGCCAATAGGCTCCGGAGCTGTAAATCCAGCCCTGGCATATAGTCAACAAGGCTGCAAGAAAAGTGTTGAGAAAATAAGACGCTCATTAACTGCAAAAGATTTGAGAAGAATCAAATGTAAAGCTACCAGATACCCATTATCCTCCAGTGCTATCATATTCCACAAGGTGTTTTGTGCTCAGAGTCATGGCCAAGGTAAGGTGGGCAAAAACCCAACCACCACTGAACAGGACACGTAAGCTGAAACATTAAGACTGGGCCAAAAATACATTTTAAGACAGATTTTTGAAAGGTTTTACTGATGACATGAAAGTGATGACATGAGAGTGACTCTTGACGGACCAGATGGATGGGTACAGGACACAGGAACAGGCACAGAGCTCCACTTTGAATGAAACACAAGCAAGATGGAGGTAGGTTACTGGTATGGTTGGTATTATTAAAGGGACACTTAAGCCATAAAAAATTAGTTTTACCCACCCGGGGCTTCTACTAGCCCCCTGCAGCCATCCTGTGCCCTCGCAGTCTTGATTGGATCCTCCTGTCCCCCACCGGCAGCTACTTTCACTTTCGGTGGCAGGCCCCACAGGCCTGGCCACGCGTCTGCTTCTACGCGTTACTGTCCGCAGTAGCACCCTCTATACTGCTATTGCGGACAGGAACATGAAGAAGCATTCTCGTGGCCAGGCCTGTTGGGCCTGTCGCCAAAAGTGAATGTAACTGCCGGCGGGGGACAGGAGGAACAGATCGAGACTGTGAGGGCACAGGATGGCTTCAGGGGGGTGGTAGAAGCCCCAGGTGAGTAAAACTCATTTTTTTATGGCTTAAGCATCCCTTTAACCACTTGCCGACCGCACGCTTATACCGTGCGTCGGCAAAGTGGCAGCTGCAGGACCAGCGACGCAGTACTGCGTCGCCAGCTGCAGGCTGATTAATCAGGAAGCAGCCGCTCGCGCGAGCGGCTGCTTCCTGTCAAATCACGGCGGGGGGCTCCGTGAATAGCCGCAGGCTAAATGTAAACACAAGCGGAAATAATCCGCTTTGTTTACATTGTACGGCGCTGCTGCGCAGCAGCGCCGTAAGGCAGATCGGCGATCCCCGGCCAATCAGCGGCCGGGGATCGCCGCCATGTGACAGGGGACGTCCTGTCACTGGCTGCACAGGACGGATAGCGTCCTGTGCAGCCTCGTTTGCCGGGGGGGAGAGCAGGTAGGAGAGGGAGGGGGGAATTTCGCCGTGGAGGGGGGCTTTGAGGTGCCCCCCCCCCCCGCAACACCCAGGCAGGCAGGAGAGATCAGACCCCCCCTGCACATCATCCCCATAGGGGGGAAAAAAGGGGGGCAATCTGATCTCTCTGCCTGCAACCTGATCTGTGCTGGGGGCTGCAGAGCCCACCCAGCACAGATCACTCAAAACAGCGCTGGTCCTTAAGGGGGGGTAAAGGGTGGGTCATCAAGTGGTTAAAGATGAGCTATTTGGACCTTTTCATATTGAAAATGGACTCAAAACCAATTCCCAAATCTACAGCTAGGTTTTTAGAAGACGCTTTCTTCAAAGGCAGTAGTAAAGGAAAAAGTCTGCATCTGCAACTTTTGAGAAAATCATGAGTTTTAAACAGGACAAAGCTCCATTGTATGCACTAAAGTTATGGCTAGCTACACCAAGTGTAACAAGCCATTCAGAGCCCATTCACACTAGGGCAATTAGCAGCCGTTTACCACTAATTGCCAAAGCACTAGCGCTTTTTAAAGCGCTAGCGCAATTGTAACTATATGGCAGTGATCTCACTGCCGCGTTTGTCGCCGATCACGAGCGTTCCGTTATTAGCGGCAATTGCAAACACTTTGCATGCAGCATTTCACCACGATTGAAGAGTGATTGCGATTAGCATGCTAAACGCTAATGACGATGGCAAAAAAAGTGAATTTGTATGGTGATTTTACCCTGATAATCGGGGTAAAACCACCCACGCAATGCGGTAGCGCTATGCGCTACCATTTTGCCACTTTTCAAGTGTGAATGGGCCCAAAAGGCCTTAAAGTTGAAAGAATTTTATTGGGGTATAATCACAGTAGTTACATAGTTACATAGTTATTTTGGTTGAAAAAAGACATACGTCCATCGAGTTCAACCAGTACAAAGTACAACTCCAGCCTGCTCCCTCACATATCCCTGTTGATCCAGAGGAAGGCGAAAAAACCCTTACAAGGCATGGTCCAATTAACCCCAAAAGAGAAAAATTCCTTCCCAACTCCAGATGGCAATCAGATAAAATCCCTGGATTAACATCATTAGGCATTACCTAGTAATTGTAGCCATGGATGTCTTTCCTACGCAAGGAAAGCATCTAAGCCCCCTTTAAATGCAGGTATAGAGTTTGCCATAACGACTTCCTGTGGCAATGCATTCCACATCTTAATCATTCTTACTGTAAAGAACCCTTTCCTAAATAAATGGCTAAAACGTTTTTCCTCCATGCGCAGATCATGTCCTCTAGTCCTTTGAGAAGGCCTAGGGACAAAAAGCTTACCGCCAAGCTATTATATTGCCCTCTGATGTATTTATACATGTTATATGAATGGGAAGTTAATCACCGTTGGCATTACATATTGGTACATCTCTCAAGACTACATTTTTCAAACAATAATCAGTGGTGCTCATCACGACCTCGGAATTACGGGTAACCTGTGATTCCAAGTTGAGCAATCATGGGCTTGCAATCGGAATCCATGATCAGCCGCAATCACGGATTTTGATTCCGGATGCATCCGTAGTTACACCCGCATACCACCTGTAACCACAGTTTATGGTCGTGATCACTAGTCGGAATCCGTGATTAACAGTTAATTGCAAACCCCCCATAGAAACACGTGCCCCCACCTCCTTCTGGGGCGCCGGAGGTGGGGAAGAGTCCCTTGTCCATGGATTCGACAAGGGCTCCAGGGGAGAGGGGAAGGCTTGGCCGCCCCTCTCCCCCAGAGCCCTCCCATACCATGGACCCAGGGCCGGCCCGCTCATGAGGCAGGGTGAAACATTTGCCTCAGGCGGCAAACTTCTAGGGGCGACACCCGCCTGGGGGGGGGGGGGGGCGGCCACCGACCCGGAGGGGTAGCAGGCAGGTCGGGGGTATTGGGCCTAGCGGTGGGGATGGGGGTTGGACCCCCCCTCCCTCGCCTGGGTCCCCCGATCTGCGCTCCCCTCCAGCTGTAATTAGGAAGCAGCCGCTTGCAGATCGTAAGAGGCAACGGGTGGGGAGGACTCACCTTTTCCGCGTTCCAGCGAGCGCTCCACTGACGTCACTTCCTGCATCGCCGCCCACTGTATTGTAAGTGGACGGCGATGCAGGAAGTGACGTCAGTGGAGCGCATGATGGAACGCGGATAAGGTGAGTCCTCCCCGCCCCCGTGCCTCTTACGATCTGCAAGCGGCTGCTTCCTAATTACAACTGGAGGGGAGCGCAGATCGGGGGACCCAGGTGAGGGAGGGTCCGACCGCTAGGCCCAATACCTCCGACCTGCCCGCTACCCCTGCGGCTCGGCGGCCGGCCCCCCGCACCCGTGTTTCAGCAATTTTCTCCTAAATTTGCCTCAGGCGGCAAAAAGTCTAGGGCCGGCCCTGCATGGACCATGCGGGCTGGTATAGCTCAAGGTGCGAAGCCCCACTCGGCCAGGGCTCCACATTCTGGCTATCCCAGCCTGCATGAGTGACAAGCGGTTAAAGAGGCTCGTGAGGGGGGACCCCACATCATTTTTCTTTTATTTCCCACACTCTGAACATTAAGAAAACAAAAGTTTAAAAAAATAGGTAAAGTTGTCAGGAATCTTTATACAGCTATATTGCGGCTGTATAGCGATCCCTGGTCAAAGCATTGACACTTCCACGGGGTTTCCAGGGGTTCTGTACGCACAGTGTACGGACCCCCTTGAAACCCCGTCATGAAATGTATTGCTCTTTCTTTTGATATATGTAAATTTACACTACCGGTGGGTTGCTACATTATCTGTCATTTACCGCATTTAAATGTATACTTTTTTCCTACTGAAACTTTAAAATCGATTTTCTCAAAAACTATAAGTTCTTTTTGAAAATGCTTTTTCCTCTTGTTCCCATTATTTTACTTAACATACCTTGCAAATTTGGTGTTTCTATGGGGGCTTTGCAATTAACTGTTAATCACGGATTCCGAATAGTGATCACGGATGTAAATTGTGATTCCAACTCAAAACCGCATTCTAATTGGAATTCCGATTCTACCCGTTATCACAATTACAGCCTATTCGGAAGTGTGTGGAGCCGGGATTGGAATCACTTGAACCCATAATCAGGGGTATCCGAGCAACTCTAACAATAACTCTTAGCTCTATGTTTGGACATAAGGTAGCCATATACTGTATATTCTAGTACAATAGATGTATGACAAATCATGTGTTTTAAATATTGTGTAGCTGTAGCATAGGCCAAGAATAAACAAAACAAAATCAAAATTGAAAAGAAAAGAAAAAGTAAAATTTAAGATTAACAGGTTAACAGAGTAACAGATACACCAGTGTGATTTAGTTATGAGTAAGTTAGGAATACCTGACAAGTATGAACTAAGCGGCTTAGTCGCACTGGACACGTTCACCAATCAGGTATTCCCGCGAGGCGGGAAATGCGGCGCCCGCACCACACGCCGATTGGCTGCTTGTCACCATTCCTGCATATTTAAACAGCACTTCCGGGGCACCATGGCAATGAGGCGCCAGGTGTTACCCGGACATTTTTGCTGGTAAGTGAAACTTGTTTAAACTCTCCCCAGACTATTGCTATGTATATACCAATGGTAAAATATCTCCACATTGCCCCTATCCAGGGACACACACCTAGTCTCATCCCTTCTCTCCCATACACCCCAAAAAATGATTTTATTTCATGTGCATCATTGCACGCACACACTATTACTCATCCCATGCCTATTTGTATTTCAGCACTAATTCCCCCCCCTCTTTTTTCTCCCTCCCTGTTCCTTCACACCCCTCTTCCTGTTGGGTCCTCCCCTCTTTTAAATCCCATTTAATTCCTATTCCTCCCCCTCCCTGCGCTCCCCTCTGGTATGCACATGGTCACATTTACACTCCCACTCCACCTCCCCACAACAACAATATTAAATAAAGGGAAATACATCTCCTGCACGCCATTTTCACTATTGATTGCAATTATTATGGTCTTCAAAAAAGCCTTCATAACTATATCAAAATATGTGTTATTATGCTTGCACAATGTCCAAGAATATGCACCAATTATGCCTCTTGTCCCCAGTCGTGTACTCCTTTTACCATTGCCTGATGAAGCAGGTTGTACCTGCGAAACGCGTTGCGACCCCCGGAGTGTACCAATAAATTGATTTTGTACTGAATGCACAGCTTGTTGTGTCTGCTTGCAGGAGGTAAGTCCACCACTGCCTCCTAAGCATATTTTAAACGTTTTAAGTTTTGTTTTTACTCTTTTTGGCGCCTCTGTTTCCGTTCACACTATATCTAATATCCACCCTTGGTGGAGGGGGATACCCCATCTTTCTCCTGTCTACAGAGAGCGACTTCTTATTCCTGAGTGGGGACAGGATAATCTCCTCACCCGCCTATACAGTGGTTGCCTGGAGGTAACCCTGGTTTGTGAGTATATTGTTGTACTCTTATTCATATAACCCACTGCCACAACCTACTACACTATCTTTGGCTCTCGGTCCTTCTCTTTACATGATGCTTATGTATGTTATATATGATTAGCGTAGAGTCCAAAAACAAAAGACGAGTCTTCAACAAAGAATAAGAGCAGGTAAATCTCCACCACAATAAATATTGGGGTCACGGCACAGCTCTGCAATCATGGATACTCAAAAAAAAGGAAAGAGGCTTACCAGCTGGTGACAACCCACATTATAAGGTTGTATCAACGCTTTGGTAGGACATCAGGAAGCAACAGTCTGTCCAGGATCCACCAATTCGGCAATGATTCATCTCACGAATGGATATCAGTAAACATCATTAAAAACAAACAAACGGCAACTCTAAGTGTAAACCTTTTAATATAGAGTTTTCATAGTAAAAACAGCTTAAAAATAGCATAAAAACAAATCTTACAGTACATACGGGGCCCATGCAATGGGAACCCCGAGAAAGTTGCACGCGTGTATGGGTCAGCAGTAAAGGACAGTATGAAGGTGCCGCCTGTCTTCTTCCCTCTCCTTTCCTAAAGATGCTTATGTATTGGCCTCCAACCCACTGTCTTAAAGAAAACCTGTAATGAAAAAAACTCCCCTGGGGGGTATTCACCTCGGGTGGGGGAAGCCTCTGCGCCTGCGCAGTAGAGCGGACCTGACGGAGATCGGCTATTTTCGCCTATCTCCATCAGAAGAGCCGCAACAGCGCCCCCGCTGGAGCCCGAAAAAGTAAATATAGCACAGGCTGTCAGATTTGTCGCCTGTGCGTTCCAGGGGCTGAAGCGAGACCGCCGTGGGACACAGGAGGACGGGGGAAGCCTCGATAGGGTCCAGAGGCTTCCCCCTACTGAGGTGAGTACCCCCCAGGGGAACTTTTTTCAGAACATGTTTTCTTTAAAGGACAACTGTAGGGAGGCTCCCATGTTTTTATTTCCTTTTGTGCAATACCAGTTGTCTGGCAGCCCTGCTGATGTATGTGGATGCAATATTGTCTGAATAACACCAGAAACAAGCATGCAGCTATTCTTTTCATTTCCAACATTAATGTCAGAAAAAAATGACCTGCTGCTTGCTTGTTCAGAGGCTATGGCTAAAAGTATTAGAGGCGAAGGATCAGCAGGACAGCCAGGCAACTGGTATTGCACAAAAGGAAAAAAAAACATGGCAGCCTCCCTGCAGTTGTCCTTTAAGGGAATGTAGGAAAGAGAAATTCTGCTATTCTGAAGTCTCTGTGACTGTAACCAGGCCTCCAGGCTGTGTTTTGATGCAAAGGGGAAAAGGCAGGGCAGCGCCCACATACCCTAAACCCTAGGTTCTCAACACGTGGTATGCATACCCGAGGATGCACTTTAAGAGGGCCCGGGGGGTACTTGAATTTGTCCCAGTCAATCCTTTATAAAAAGTGTTGAGATAAAAAGAACTTACAAATCTTATAAAAACAAACCTGAACAAGTATTTACAATAAATTTAAAGCATAATAAAATTTTAGAAAATAATTTATACACAATTATAGAGAACTTATTACATAGGATAAATATGCATTTAGGGGAACTTGAATTGATGTTACCTGTAGTAAGGGGAATTTGGCCTATGCAGTTATTAGTAAAGGGGTACATGTTTAATGTTGAGAAACACTGCCCTAGATGGCAGGGAGATAATGAAGTGCCTGAAGTGTGTCTCACTCTCAGCAGGTCCACATTATGCCAATAGACACCAGGAGCCAAAAAAGCTGCAAGCTCATAAAAGCTCATTTAAAAAACATACAAACACACTAACAACTTTTTGCTACTTTCATCTCAAAATTATCTATAGAATTTGTCCCTTCCTTTTACAGGAGGCTACTAAAATGCTTGCACATGCTCCCATCATTTCCGTCTTGCGCAAAAAAAGTGGGATCAGTGCACAGCGGGATCAAGCTGTTAGTGGAAACTAACATCCTCCAAGTGGTAGACAGGTAATGTGTATGCTCATTGTGTATTTGTATCCCATGAGTGGGGTCTGCACTTTTTTGCAGGTAAGCACTCATCTGTTTTTAAGTAGCGCTGTTCATTTCTTTGCTATGTATCATTTCCTTGACAACTGTAACACTCTGTAACTGTAACTGTAACACTCTTCTCTGCGACCTACCAAAAAACAGACTGTCGCATCTCTGGTACCTACTGAAATCTGCTGCTTATCTCACCCACCTCTTGGTCCACTCCTCTGATACTGCCCCTCTCTGTCAATCCCTCCATTGGCTGCCAATTACTTAGAGGATCCAGTTCAAACTATGCCCCACTATTTGTTTAGTACAATGTCCAGCACTACAGAAGATGATGGTGCTATATAAGTAAAAAATACATAAAATATTGAAAGGTAAAGAGCATCTGTATACTCTTTGAGCCATCTAATTGTAGTATAAAAGTTCATAAAGGCATGCAAATGCCGTTATGAAAGTTTATGAAGTTCATAAAGACGTGCAAATGCAGGATAATGCAGGATAAACTCTCTGATGGGGAGCAATTTAGAGGCTCACTCTAGAGACTTCACCCAGTAAAAGGGGTAAACCTGAATGGAGAGGTAGGTAGAAAGAGAATAGGATAAAAGAGATGTACTGCATAAGAAGAAAATAATAATAATAATAATCCAAACATTTGTATAGTGCTTTTCTCAAAGTGCTCAAGAGCTGCAGCCACTGGGAGGCCACCCTGCAGTGTTAGGGAGTCTTGCCTTGAACTCCTTACTGAATAGATACCTAGCCAGGATTCAATACCTGATGTTGAATAAAAAAGTGTGTCATGACGGAGGACAGAAAAAAATATATAGGCTATATGGATAGGTATAGACAGGGGCGTTTTTAGGCATAGGCAATCCAGGCCACTGCCTGGAGTGCCTTTGATCCTGGGGGGTGCCATGCCCCTTATTAAGCCCCACCCCCAAACTTAACACCGCCCCAAGCTAAGCAATGCCACCCAAATGAAGCCACACCCCCATCCATGTTTGTGCCTACTTCTGTCCCCCTCTGTGCCTCCTTCTGTCTTATTGTGCCACCTCCAGTCTCCCTCTGCCCCCCCCCCCCCCGAGTGTTCAGAGAGGGATTAAGGTGAAATGGTGCCCTAGGCAAACAACGATTTTGGGCCCACCCACGATGGCCACCTAGCAGTTTTGGCAAAATTTGTTATTGCTAGCATAAACCTGACCCCTACACTCTCTCCAGGCCCTAGGCACCTACCTTAGGTGCCTTGTGGATGAAGCAACTCTGTTTGTGTAAAGGCAGAGTATAACGCAGCAGAAGCTGTGGTCTAACCTCCCCTCTGGAGTCCAGTGCTATTCCTGTGTGACCATCCTGTCTGTTTTTTGCTCCCTTTAGTGCTGGCACCTCACTCTCCTCATGTAGCATGTAATCACACTACATGCGGTAGGAGATGCTGGGCACTAGGGCGAGTGGTGCATCTCAGGGACGACCTGTATTATTCACCCACCCTATATGACACATGGTTTATATTCTTGTGTGTGTGTGTGTGTGTATGTGTTTTTTTTTTTTGGGGGGGGGGGGGGCTTGGCACAGGACTGCTTGCCTGGAGTGACAAAAAGGCTAGAAACACCCCTGGGTACATATCAGTATCATTATTTGTAGGGAAATAATCCTATGATGGTTAAGGAGAGGAGTAACCAATCTGTTATGCTGCCATGGAGGAAACAGGAAATGTGTAACGATTGGTGTCAACACGCAGAGAGAATCTGATTTTTGGTGATCTGCAGATTCACCAGTAATGCAGATATACACCAGATTATGAATGATCTGCAGAATCACTAATAATCCAGGTATGTCTAACCTCTGGACACCTGAGATATGAGTGTACAGTGTAACAGTAGCACTTTGAGAGAGAACCGCCAGAGGAACTGGAGGTATGAAGAAGAAGGGATTTCACCTCAGACTTGGGGGTGAATCCCTAGGCCAAAGGCTCCCTAGGAGAGGGGCCTAGGCTTGGTTGCAGGAAGCTGTGCTGCAAATGTAAACAAGCTTGCCCTAACTAGGTGTGAGGGCCTATTGTCTATGCCCTGGAACCAGGCTAAGGTATAACATAGAAATGACACAGTATCCTAGTCCTGGGTGTGAGGTCCGTAGTCACAACGCCCTGGAACTGGTCTAAAGCATAACATAGAACTGACACAGTATCCTAGTCTTGAGTGTAAGGTCCGTAGTCACAACACCCTGGAACTGGTCTAAAGCATAACATAGAACTGACACAGTATTCTAGTCTTGGGCAGGGCCGGATTACCGACCAGGCAACAAAAGCAGCCGCTTGGGGCCCCATTCAGAGTCAAAGGGGCCCCATCAGCACATAAAGCAGCCCTCGCCATCCTGTCAGCGGTGGCTGGATGGTATAATAGTTAACCACCCTGGCGTTCTATTAAGATCGCCAGGGCAGCTGCCGGAGGTTTTTTTTTTAATAAAAAAAAAAACGATTTCATGCAGCCAACTGAAAGTTGGCTGCATGAAAGCCCACTAGAGGGCGCTCCTAACCCATATTTCTGATCGCCTCCGGCGATCCGCAGTAACAAGGAAGGCCGTAATGAGCGGCCTTCCTTGTTTCGTTTTGCTCGTCGCCATGGCGACGAGCGGAGTGACGTCATGGACGTCAGCCGACGTCCTGACGTCAGCCGCCTCCGATCCAGCCCTCAGCGCTGGCCGGAACTGTTTGTTCCGGCTGCGCAGGGCTCGGGCGGCTGGGGGGACCCTCTTTCGCCGCTGCACGCGGCTGATCGCCGCGCTGCGGCGGCGATCAGGCAGCACACGCGGCTGGCAAAGTGCCGGCTGCGTGTGCTGCTTTTTACAGCGAGCAAATCGGCCCAGCAGGGCCTGAGCGGCAGCCACCGGCGGTGATGGACGAGCTGAGCTCGTCCATACCGCTAAGGTGGTTAAAGGGACTCTGAGCAGTGCAGTAACTATGGAAAGATGCATATCATTTTAAAGCTCTCTTTCTCCTCTTTCCAATGATATATAAACCGCCGCCTTATGCCTTTTAGTTTTCGATACTTTCGCGATCGACATCGCGGCCACGACAATTTCGATCGCGAAAATAGCGAAAACTAAAAGGCGTAGGGTGGCAGTTTATCTATCATTGGAAAGAGGAGAAAGAGAGCTTCAAAATGATATGCATCTTTCCATAGTTACATTGTATTACACAGGACGACTTTTCTCTAAAGTCGGCAGCTCCATTCAGCAGAATGCAATAAAATATAAGCAACCCAGGGGGATATAATTACAAACCTCATGCTGGTAGGTGGGAGGATGTAATTAATTAGTTGTGGGTATGCTTAAAGGCATACCCACAGGCACTGCTTGGAGTCCCTTTAAGGGCTCTGCCTCTGACACAGAAGACCAGGGTTTGAATCTTGGCTCTGCCTGTTCAGTAAGCCAGCACCTATTCAGTAGGAGACCTTAGGAAAGTCTCTCTAACACTGCTACTGCGTATAGGGCACGTCCTAGTGGCTGCAGCTCTGGCGCTTTGAGCCCGCCAGGAGAAAAGCGCAATATAAATGTTATTTGTCTTGTCTTGTCTTGTCAAATGATGCCGTGCGCTGCTGATTGTCTTCAGAGCCAGGCTCTCCTCCTAGGTCCCCCTCCTGCTACTGTGCGCTCTGCCGCTGCCCACCCCTCCCTCCCTTCCCACAGAGAACCACAGCTGCAGCAAGAATGATAGCAGCAGATGGCAAAGGCTCACTCACCTATCCATGATCCAAACGATAGAGATCCTGTCATCTGAAACCCATCTGTCTCTTCTACAGTGCAGCCGCTCGCTCTGAACTTCCTGATTCTCACATCAGACAGGAAGTAGGAAGTAGTAATAGCAGTAGTAACAGAGCGGCAGCACTCTAGAGGAGACAGATGGGCTCCGGATGACGGGACCTCTATTGCTTGGATCGCAATAGGTGAATGTGAGTCATCTGGTGCTGTCATTCTCCCCCACTACGGCTGCCTTCTCTGCTGGACTATCGTATTCACTGGGATGGAGGCTGCATGGTGGCTGTCTAGTTTGGGAGGAAATCGGTTGTTCGGTGGTGGGGGTGGTTATGTAATTCTGTCTGGGGAACGGCTTCCGGTTTGACGGTGTCCAGAGCTTTTTGCTATTGCCAGGCTGGAGATGCAGGGGGAAAGTGCTGCTGCTGGCTGTGATATCTGGCGCCTCTTCACATGGGTGCCCCAACCCCTGAGTGCAAATGTCCCAGCCATTCATCTCTCACTCTGCATTTTGCCGCTGCTACTCCCTGCATTGTGCACCCACAGAGGAAAGCAGGCTGTTGCCCATAGCAACCAGTAGCTCGGCTGCCCCGGTGTGTGCGGCATGTTGCTGTGCAGCTGCATCTTCTGATTCTATTATGACATGATGGGGGGGGGGGGGCCCAAATCAGTTACTTTGCTTAGGGCCCCATTCAGCCTTAATCCGGCTCTGGTCTTGGGTGTGAGGTCCGTAGTCACAACACCCCGGAACTAGTCTATAGCATAACATAGCATTGATACAGTTTCCTAAGCTTGGGTGTGAGGTCCGTAGTCACAACACCCTGGAACTAGTCTATAGCATAACATCGCATCGACACAGTTTTCTAAGCTTGGGTGTGAGGTCTGTAGTCACAACACCCTGGAACTAGTCTATAGCATAACATAGCATAAGCATGAGAAAGTATTCTAGCTCAGTGTGGATTCCCAGGTCCTTCCTGGTTCAAACACACTGTTGGATCTGACTGAGGTCTGTGTGCTAACACATAAGCATTTGCAACGGCAGACGATGTGAGACTGTGGGACGAGTGGTTATATAGTGCAGCGCTGGCCAGCGTCGCCCAGTCCCTTCCAGCCAATCCGCATACAAACTTGGATCAGCTGACCAAGGAAGTCAGCTGATCCCTCTCTGCTTCCCATAAAGCTTCTTTCTCGCCACACGCGTGTATTCCTCAGCCTATGTGCACAGGAAGGCTGCACCAGGTCAGACACATACCGCCGGACTGCACGCGGAAACGGCCGCCAGCCGTCAGAGCACGCGGCGGCCATTCCGCAATCCTTTACAGTACCCCCCCCCCCCCAAAGAGTGGACTCCGGACACTCCCCACCAGACTTCCCAGGATGTAAGTCATGTAACTCTCTCCTCAATTCATCTGAGTGCATGTGGCACTCTGGTACCCAAGTTCTATCCTCCACACCATAACCTTTCCAGTGTACCAAATATTGCACAGAATTTTGCACCAGCCGGGAGTCCGGAATCTTTTCAACCTCATACTCGGGTTGGTCATCAACCAATACAGGGGGGGGGGGGAGTGGAATCCACCTGCACTGCCGGCTTGAGCAATGACACGTGGAATGATCTTACACCACGCATACTGGTAGGAAGATCAATGACATAGGTGACAGCATTAATTCTCTTGGTGACTGGAAACGGCCCAATAAATCTGGGCCCCAACTTGGGTGACATTTGCTTCAATGCCAGATGTCGCATAGACACCCAGACCAAATCTCCTGGTGAAAAGTCCCATTCAGCAGCGCGTCTCTTGTCGGCCTGCTTTTTCTGGGATTTGAAAGCCTTCCCCAAATTTGTTTTCACCAGAGCCCAAATTTGTTTCAACGCCAGCCGCCAATCCTCCAATGCTGGGAAAGGAGTAGATGCCACTGGTAAAGGAGCAAACTTAGGGGACCTCCCTGACACTACCTGAAAAGGGGAAAACCCAGAGGAAGAACTTTTCAGGTTATTGTGCGCAAACTCCGCGAAAGGTAAAAATTTTACCCAGTCGGTTTGTGCATCAGCCACGTAGCATCTGAGAAACTGTTCCATGGATTGGTTGACCCTCTCAGTCTGGCCATTCGTCTGTGAGTGGTAGCCTGATGAAAATGAAAGATCCATGCCCATAGAATGACAAAATGCCCTCCAGAACTTAGAAACTAATTGGACTCCCCTGTCTGACACCACATTCTCCGGAATGCCATGCAGCCGGAAAATGTGCTGGATGAAGAGGTTAGCCAGCTCTTGGGCGGAGGGGAGTCATTTCAGAGGGACAAAATGGGCCATCTTGCTGAATCTGTCTACCACCACACAGATGACAGTCATGTCTTCAGATCTGGGGAGTTCACCCACGAAATCCATGGACAGATGAGTCCACGGTTCATTTGGAACCAGAAAGGGCTGCAAAGTTCCCACCGGAGCCTGTCGGGAAGGTTTGCTCCTAGCACACACAGCACACTCTCTCACAAACTCCTTACAGTCTGTGGCCAACGATGGCCACCACGCACACCTGGAAAGGAGATCCTGTGTCCTGGTGGCCCCTGGATGACCAGCATTCTTATGGGAGTGAAACAGCTGTAAGAGCTGTAAGTGGAAAGGCAGGGGCACAAACAACACACCCTCGGGCTTTCCTTCTGGGACATCCTGCTGATATGGGGCCAGGGTGGCAGTCCAATCCCTCCAGGTCTCTGTGGCTGCCAAAACCACCTTCCGAGGCAGAATAGTCTCGGGTGCCAAGGGCTGTGCCGTCTCGGGCTCAAAACACCTGGACAAGGCATCAGCCTTAACGTTTTTACTACCAGGAGTATACGTAATTACAAAAGTGAATCTGGAAAAGAATAGTGACCACCGGGCCTGTCGGGGACTGAGTCTCTTAGCGTTCTCTATGTACCCTAAGTTTTTATGATCTGTGTAAACCGTAATAACATGTTCTGCTCCCTCTAACCAATGTCGCCATTCCTTAAAGGCTAACTTGATGGCCAGGAGTTCTCGGTTGCCTATATCGTAGTTTTTCTCCGCTGGGGAAAACGTACGGGAGAAGTAGGCGCAAGGATGAAGCTTACTCTGCAAACCAGAACGCTGAGACAGCACAGCCCCCACCCCCACTTCAGAGGCATTAACCTCTACTATGAACGGGAAGGTGACATCGACGTGTCTCAGAATAGGGGCAGAACAGAACAGTTTCTTTAGGGTATCAAAAGCCGTAAGAGCTTCCTCGGACCAGTGGTGAGTATCAGCCCCTTTCCTAGTAAGACTGGTAAGGGGTGCAACCACCGTAGAGTACCCTTTAATAAATCTCCTGTAGTAATTTGCAAAACCCAGAAATCTCTGGAGGCCCTTCAGACCTACAGGCTGTGGCCAGTCCAATACCGCAGAGACTTTCCCAGGGTCCATAGAGAGGCCCGAGGTAGATATTACATACCCCAGAAACGTAACAGAGGTCACCTCAAAAATGCACTTTTCCAGTTTGGCATATAATTGATTCTGTCTTAGTCTTTCCAGCACATACTTGACATGTCTCCGATGTTCGGCAAGAGTGGCTGAAAAGACTAGTATATCATCAAGATATACTAATGCAAATTTACCCAAAATTGGTCTGAAAACCTCGTTAATCAACTCCTGGAAGACGGCCGGGGCGATGCACAACCCGAAGGGAATCACTAAGTACTCGTAATGCCCATCGGGTGTATTAAAGGCCGTCTTCCACTCGCCACCGTCCCTGATACGCACCAGGTTGTATGCACCCCTTAAGTCCAATTTCGAGAAAATTTTAGCATTGGTGATCTGGGAGAATAAATCGTCAATCAGGGGTAGCGGGTAACGATTTTTCACAGTGATCTTATTTAGACCCCGATAGTCTATGCAGGGACGGAGGCCTCCATCTTTTTTTTTAACAAAAAAGAACCCAGCGCCCGCAGGTGACCGGGAGGGGCGGATAAAACCCTTAGCTAAATTTTCTTTGATGTACTCCTGCATTGCCAACTTCTCTGGCCCGGACAGGTTATAAAGGTGACCCCTAGGAGGCATACAACCAGACCTTAATTCAATCGGACAATCAAAGGGACGGTGAGGGGGTAGTCTGTCTGCTGACTTCGGACAAAAGACATCAGCAAAATCTTTATACTGCTCTGGCAATCCTTCCACCTGAATTCTGGTGTTACCCATGGTTACCTTCGCCAAACAATGATGATAACAGCGGGTAGACCAGCTCGTTAGCTGACCAGAGGCCCAATCAATCTGAGGGGCGTGAAGTCGCAACCATGGCAGACCAAGGATGACAGTGGAAGTTGCCATTCGTAACACAAAAAACTGCAGACTCTCTCTATGTAAAACCCCTATGGTGACCCCCAACTCCGGAGTCTGAGACAGAGGGTATTTACTCTGCAGAGGAGAGTCATCCACCGCCAGAGCTGGGACAAGGTCCTTAAGCACCCAAGGCTGAGACACCAAAGTGCGCCCCTCCATCCCTCCCCCCCAGCCGTCACACACTGATTGCTACTAGACTAAGAGGCGCCCCAGGGCCCCCAACCTCCCTAATACCTTAATCTCTAATTATCTGACTTGCAGTCACTGCCATGTATCCCCTTTTCCTATTTCTTTCTGCTTCAAACACAATTGGGAATGACAACTGAATGAATTGTGCGCCCCCTCCTACACTGCGCCCTGAGGCTGGAGCCTCTCCAGCCTCTGCCTCGGCCCGGCCCTTATGATTCAATGGGACCATAGGAATTCCCAGTTTTTTAACAAAATCAAAGTCAAGAAAATTGGCGGCCGAGTCAGAGTCGACAAAGGCCTCAGTAGAAACTGTCTGGTCCTCCCATGAAATGGTGCATGGGAGGAGGAGTCGATCGTCTTTGAGAGGTAAACTCTGTGCGCCTAGGGTGTTATCGCTGACCACTCCTAGGCGACAGCATTTCCCGACTTTTTGGGACAGTTCTGTGCTTTATGACCCTCCTCTGCACAGTACAAGCAGAGTTGTTCAGTTTTTCTACGAGTCTGCTCGACCCGGGACAATTTTGAACGTCCAATCTGCATGGGTTCAGGGGGAGGTAACGTAGGTGGCGAGGAAGCATAGGAAACACATCTCACACTACTCCTGCCCCGACTTTGTCTCTGATACCGTAGGCAACGGTCCACTCTGATCGCTAGAGAAATGGCTTCATCAATAGTTTTTGGCTCAGGATATCCCAACATCAGATTAGACACTGCATCTGATAATCCTGACAAGAAACAATCCAACAATGCAAATGAGCCCCATCTAGCTGATACCGCCCACTTCCTGAACTCAGCTGCATAAGTCTCTACCGAATCTTTGCCTTGCTGCAACATCTTAAGCTTCCGCTCAGCGGTCGAGGAAAAGTCTGGATCATCGTAAATTATAGCAACAGAAGTCAGGGCCCCATCCCCTGGTTGAAGGCCATATGCCCAGGTCTGGGAATCCCCAGTCAACAGTGTTTTAATAAAGATAATTCACTGTGCGGCAGTACCTGAAGTATTAGGTCTCAACTCAAAGTAAGATAACACTCGATTTTTAAAGTTTCGAAAGTCAGATCTATGACCAGAAAATTTCTCGGGCACAGGCATGCGTAAGTCTGTAACAAGAGGGGATCGCACTGCATTAACAGTCGTCTGAAGGGCTTGTGTAGACCCAGACAAGGCATTGATCTGGGTCTGATGAATATCCAGCACGCTGATGCAATTCTCCACCGAGGTGGTGAGTGCAAGCAGACGACTGTCAAGTGTGTCCATATTGTTTTGGTCTGCCGTTCTGTAACGATTGGTGTCAACACGCAGAGAGAATCTGATTATTAGTGATCTGCAGATTCACCAGTAATGCAGATATACACCAGATTATGAATGATCTGCAGAATCACTAATAATCCAGGTATGTCTAACCTCTGGACACCTGAGAT
Source organism: Hyperolius riggenbachi (assembly GCF_040937935.1). Lineage (NCBI taxonomy): Eukaryota > Metazoa > Chordata > Amphibia > Anura > Hyperoliidae > Hyperolius > Hyperolius riggenbachi. Next base: position 141,548,295 of record NC_090656.1, read on the forward strand.
ATGAGTGTACAGTGTAACAGTAGCACTTTGAGAGAGAACCGCCAGAGGAACTGGAGGTATGAAGAAGAAGGGATTTCACCTCAGACTGTGGGTGAATCCCTAGGCCAAAGGCTCCCTAGGAGAGGGGCCTAGGCTTGGTTGCAGGAAGCCCTGCTGCTAATATAAACAGGCTTGCCCTAACTAGGTGTGAGGGCCTATTGTCTATGCCCTGGAACCGGGCTAAGGTATAACATAGAAATGACACTGTATCCTAGTCTTGGGTGTGAGGTCCATAGTCACAACACCCTGGAACTGCTCTAAAGCATAACATAGAACTGACACAGTATCCTAGTCTTGGGTGTGAGGTCCGTAGTCACAACACCCTGGAACTGGTCTAAAGCATAACATAGAACTGACACAGTATCCTAGTCTTGGGCGAGAGGTCCGTAGTCACAACACCCTAGAACTGGTCTAAAGCATAACATAGAACTAACACAGTATTCTAGTCTTGGGCGTGAGGTCCGTAGTCACAACACCCTGGAACTAGTCTATAGCATAACATAGCATTGATACAGTTTCCTAAGCTTGGGTGTGAGGTCCGTAGTCACAACACCCTGGAACTAGTCTATAGCATAACATTGCATCGACACAGTTTCCTAAGCTTGGGTGTGAGGTCCGTAGTCACAACCCCCTGGAACTAGTCTATAGCATAACATAGCATAAGCATGAGAAAGTATTCTAGCTCAGTGTGGATCCCAGGTCCTTCCTGGTTCAAACACACTGTTGGATCTGACTGAGATCTGTGTGCTAACACATAAGCATTTGCAACGACAGACGATGTGAGACTGAGGGACGAGTGGTTATATAGTGCAGCGCTGGCCAGCGCCGCCCAGTCCCTTCCAGCCAATCCGCATACAAACTTGGATCAGCTGACCAAGGAAGTCAGCTGATCCCTCTCTGCTTCCCATAAAGCTTCTGTCTCGCCGCGCGCGTGTATTTCTCAGCCTATGTGCACAGGAAGGCTGCACCAGGTCAGACACATGTCGCCGCGCGTAAACCGCCGGACTGGACGCGGAAACGGCAGAGCACGCAGCGGCCATTCCACAATCCTTTACAAAATGTATGTGTTGTATTCATTTACTCTAGTTAAGTTTGTGCTCTATCCACTATTTCTGTCTGCACGAGTAATGACTAGATCTAGGTCATTATTACTGTTTCAATCAATGTGGCCTGGCAAAAAATAAACTAGCTGGCAGCGGGGGACTGGAGCAGCAGTGAGTGACTACGAGGGCACAGGATGGCTTCATGGGGCTGGTGGAAGCTCCAGATAAGTGAAACTCATTTTTTGCCTGATAATTCCTTTATGGGGCCAAAGCGACGCGGTCCTAAATGAGTTAAGGGCTATAGCCCACTAGAGCAATTTTAGCCACACTTTGGAAGCGCCAGAAATCACAGGCAGTTCCAAAAGCCCTAGGCTAATTGAAGTCAATGGAGTGAAGCTCCTAGAGCGATTGCAATTTGCCAAAATCGCAAACACATAACCAGCAGCTTTTTTGAAGCGATTCAATACAGGAAAGTGATGTTCCAAAACTGCTTTGGAATCACTTGTTTTTAAAGAGAGCCCGAGGTGGGCTCAAAAAATAAAAATAAAAAATAAAAAAAAGTAGGCTACCCGCAGGGCTTAGTGGATCAGGTAGCCACAAAAAACGCCGCTCCCCGTCGCTCCCGTCACTTTCACTTTCGTGACCTCGGGGTCAGGACGCTGCACTGAGGGACTGTGCGTCTCTCATAGCGTGCAGGGAGACGGTGGAGCGGCAGGAGGTGGGGCCAGGAATGGCAGCTCAGGAAACCCCGCAGGAACGCAGCTGGCGGGCGTTTGACACAGGAAATTCCTCTCCCGCCCTGTTTACCTCAGAGTTAGTGACAAATCTTGTCACTAAATGCGAGGGGCTATAGTGTGGCGGGGGGGGGGGGGGGGGGGTTTGTCAGAGAGCAGTGGTTGGGGGACACAAAGCCATGTCATTAGGCAAAGGACATGCCTCTGTGACCTCTCTGCCCCCGAAGATCCACCTCAGGTTCTCTTTAAGTTGCAAAATCACTTTCAGCATTTTCAGAGATTTTGCAAATGCAAGTGAGCGCCAAGCCTAATGCTGGGAACACATGATGCAATTTCCTGCCCTATCCACGGGAATCGAGTGATTATTTCTGGCATGTCCGATACGTTTTTGATCGAGAAAGGGACGATTTTGTGAAGTTATCATTGGAAAATTGATCCCTTTATCGATCGGGAGCAGTTCGGACATGTACACACGATACAACTTCTTGTCCGATCACCCGTCGATCGGATGGGAAATTGCATCGTGTGTTCCCAGCATAAAAGGTTTATTACAGATAACGCGGCTAACAGATTAGGTGAAACTATTCATGAGATTTTGGTTATCAACTCTATTGTGAAAAATGCAACAAAGCTTGCAGAGCTGGATTTAGAAATCTCATTCATTGTTGATGATGATTGAATAAAGCTCTAAGCACAAAATATGTTGTAACCACTTTTCTTAGCCAACTGAGCGAGGTCCAGCAGACACTGATGCAATAATAATTTAGAAATCCTCCACATACAGTTTGTAGCAGTGTAGACAGGTCGTTAGTGCTACCAACAATTTACTAAGTTGCCAATATATAACCAAAACTCTAATTTTGCTGATCAGCAAAAATACTATTATGGACCTGATATGAGAACCACCCCCAACTTCCAATACTGTTCTTGTGAGTAACTGGGAATTTGTGGATAATGGATAAATAAATAGATAAATAAATAAATAAATTAAATAAATAAATAGAATAAATAAATAGATAAATAAATGAATTAGATAAATAGATAAATAAAGGAGTTAATATGGTTAATAAATTAATTAGTATGTTAAGAAAATTGATAAATACTGTATATTTCTGCGTATAAGACTACTTTTGAACCCTTGAAAATCTTCTGAAAAGTTGGGGGTCGTCTTATACGCCGAGTATCATTGATGCTGGGTGATACCCCCTATCCTGTTACCGTCTCTCAGATCTTGCTGCTGAGGACTGTAGTGAAGCGGCGCAGGCGCATATGTGTGAGTTCTGAGAGGCAGTGAGGGAGGTAAATAGGATACAAAGGTGGGCCAGAGGGGTGAAAGAGGCGTATTTTATGGGCACAGCGCAATCTATTCTTTCATACTGCTCTGATAAACAGGTAGACAAGGAGAGCTGACCAATCCACTTAGGGAGAGAGAGAGTTCACCAATCCAACCAGTCAATTGACTATATACTGTTATATACTGGGTACCACATACAGTACAGCACCAGTAAGTGATTTTTTTTTTTAATTTGGTGTACTTTGGAAGAGGGGTAGTCTTATACGGCGAGTATATCACAAACTCTATATTTTAACTGAAAAAGTTGGGAGGTCGTCTTATACACCCAGTCGTCTTATACGCCGGAATATACGGTAGTTCATAAACAAGTGCCAAAAATGGATTAGCCTAATGGATTTGTCTTCTGCTCATACAGGTAAGTTAAAAAGAAAAATATCAGTTCAAAAAAGTTCTTGTGTTCTCTGTGTATAAACTTTGTAGACAGTGACAGTTCTCTTTTTCTTTGTACAGGGTAATCCAAACACCATCAGCGGAGTCACTTAATAGGTAATTAACCCATAACATTCATTTATGCTGATAAATGTCCATGTTAATTATTTCTCCTTTTTCTCTTTCAGGAACCCAGATGGATGACCCGCTCTGACAGTGAGTTTTCTTTTATTTCTTAATATCCCTGAATCATCTTATTCATACAACCAAGAAAAGGGTAAAAGGGTTCTCTTTCTTGGAAATATAGGGATGTAGCACACGAGGAAATACAATATATATTCAGCAGACAGGACACAGCATTAGCTCCTTACGCATGTACAAGGAACAGGGACATGTTTCAGCCATCTCTCTTATGGCATCCTATTAATGTTGGGCGAACAGTGTTCGCCACTGTTCGGGTTCTGCAGAACATCACCCTGTTCGTGTGATGTTCGAGTTCGGCCGAACACCTGATGGTGTTCGGCCAAACTGTTCGGCCATATGGCCGAACTAAGAGCGCATGGCCGAACGTTCCCCGAACGTTCGGCTAGCGCTGTGATTGGCCGAACGGGTCACGTGGTTCGGACCCGAACGGCGCTCTGATTGGCCGAACGGGTCACGTGGTTCGGGTAAATAAATACCCGATCCACGTCATTTCTCCGCCATTTGTCTGTGGGTTTAGCTTTGGGTAGGCAGGCAGGGTAGTTCTCTCTCCAGCCAGGCTAGCCAGGGTCCCCCCAGTCATTGTGTCGCTGCTGGGAACAGTAGTACACCGCTCACCCTGTATAGCATTGTGCTCTGTGTCGCTGCTGGGAATAGTAGTACACCGCTCACCCACCACTGTATAGCATTGTGTTTACTGCCACTCTGTGTCTCTGCTGGGAACAGTAGTACACCGCTCACCCACCACTGTATAGCATTGTGCTCTGTGTTGCTGCTGGGAACAGTAGTACACCGCTCACCCACCCACCACTGTATAGCATTGTGCTCTGTGTCGCTGCTGGGAACAGTAGTACACCGCTCACCCACCACTGTATAGCATTGTGCTCTGTGTCGCTGCTGGGAACAGTAGTACACCGCTCACCCACCCACCACTGTATAGCATTGTGCTCTGTGTCGCTGCTGGGAACAGTAGTACACCGCTCACCCACCACTGTATAGCATTGTGCTCTGTGTCGCTGCTGGGAATAGTAGTACACCGCTCACCCACCACTGTATAGCATTGTGCTCTGTATCGCTGCTGGGAACAGTAGTACACCGCTCACCCACCACTGTATAGCATTGTGCTCTGTGTCGCTGCTGGGAACAGTAGTACACCGTTCACCCACCACTGTATAGCATTGTGCTCTGTGTCGCTGCTGGGAACAGTAGTACACCAGTCATACCCACACTATATAGCATTGTGTTTACTGCCACTCTTTGTCTCTGCTGGGAACAGTAGTACACCGCTTACCCACCACTGTATAGCATTGTGCTCTGTGTCGCTGCTGGGAATAGTAGTACACCGCTCACCCACCACTGTATAGCATTGTGCTCTGTGTCGCTGCTGGGAACAGTAGTACACTGCTCACCCACCACTGTATAGCATTGTGCTCTGTGTCGCTGCTGGGAACAGTAGTACACCGCTCCCCCACACTATATAGCATTGTGTTTACTGCCACTCTGTGTCTCTGCTGGGAACAGTAGTACACCGCTCACCCGCCACTGTATAGGATTGGTTGTTGTGTCTCAAAGCGTGGCCTTCTCCTCCTGCGCCGCCCTCCTCCTGTTTCATCACGTGTGCTGCTGCTGGGTTAGCGTTACCGGTCCCTTTTCCTGGAACCTCTCATCTGTATTACATTTATGACTGCATGCCGACAAAAAGCAAATTGCTATCCGCACGCTTCTTGTCCTCATGCAAGGCCTGGGTTGTTGTGTCTCAAAGCGGGGCCTTCTCCTCCTGCGCCGCCCTCCTCCTGTTCCATCACGTGTGCTGCTGCTGGGTTAGCGTTACCGGTCCCTTTTCCTGGAACCTCTCATCTGTATTACATTTATGACTGTATGCCGACAAAAAGCAAATTGCTATCCGCACGCTTCTTGTCCTCATGCAAGGCCTGGGTTGTTGTGTCTCAAAGCGTGGCCTTCTCCTCCTGCGCCGCCCTCCTCCTGTTCCATCACGTGTACTGCTGCTGGGTTAGCATTACCGGTCCCTTTTCCTGGAACCTCTCATCTGTATTACATTTATGACTGCATGCCGACAAAAAGCATGTTACCTGTGCAAAGAAAACAGACATTTCCCGCATTTAAAAGACAGTTTTCCCTTTGAAACTTTAAAGAGAATCTGTATTGTTAAAATCGCACAAAAGTAAACATACCAGTGCGTTAGGGGACATCTCCTATAACCCTCTGTCACAATTTCGCCACTCCTCGCCGCATTAAAAAAAACAGTTTAAAAACAGTTTTAAAAAGTTTTAAAAAGTTTGTTTATAAACAAACAAAATGGCCACCAAAACAGGAAGTAGGTTGATGTACAGTATGTCCACACATAGAAAATACATCCATACACAAGCAGGCTGTATACACCCTTCCTTTTGAATCTCAAGAGATCATTGTGTGTTTCTTCCCCCCTGCAGTTCTCATGCACTGAAGTTTCAGGCTGCTTGTTTTTCTCCTGCAAACAGCTTTGCCCTTGTCTGTAATTCTTCAGTATGTGAAAGCCCAGCCAGCTCAGAGGACGATTTATCCAGCTTGTAAAAGATAAGAGAGAAGAGAGAAGCTGCTCTAATCTAAATAATACACAGGCAGTGTGCATAAAGGGGCCTGGAAGGGTGAGTTCATAGCAGGACCACAACACTGAAGAACTTGGCAGCCTTCCAAACACAGGCCGACAAGTCTGACAGGGGAAAGATACATTGATTTATTACAGAGATAGTGATAGCAGAAAGTGCTGCAGTAAAGCAGAACACATTAGAATAGCTTTTGGAACTAGTAGGATGATAAAAAACAGGATGCAATTTTTGTTACGGAGTCTCTTTAAAATCGATTTTCTCAAAACTATAAGCCTTTTTTGCTATTTTTTTTTTCCTCTTGTACCCACTCCCAAGGTGCACATACCCTGTAAATTTGGGGTATGTAGCATGTTAGGAGGCTTTAAAAAACACGAAAGTTCGGGTCCCCATTGACTTCCATTATGTTCGGAGTTCGGCTCGAACACCCGAACATCGCGGCCATGTTCGGCCTGTTCGGCCCGTTCGGCCCGAACATCTAGATGTTCGCCCAACACTACCTCCTATATGTGAGCCACTTACTGTATGTACAGCAATTAGGATATATGCAGTTCTTAGGGGTTAAGTAAGTTCAGCTCTCAGTAAGGCTACAATCATTTTCTAGATAGAAGAATTGACCTTCTAGTGAGGTTCAAAGAAAATAAAAAAGAAAAATATTTCTTAATCTTTCACACAGTCACAAAAGTCAAAATGCCGCAAAGATATATATACTGTATATATATATATATATATATATATATATATATATATATATATATATATATATATATGAAAAATAAGTTCCAGGAAAAATACGAAATAATCCTTCAAAGGCAGACAAGCCATTCTTATTTCACTGTTTCACCAAAAATATACTCTCTGTTTGAGAACGCTGTCCTAGCTGTTTTCAGGGGTCTTATGCTGAAAGTACTTCCTCTCTGTGCCACTGGCTGGCTGGATAACAAAACAAAATATCATATATACTCATCAACTTGATATTCCCTCTGTTCTAGCGGCTGTATTACTGTCCCCCCTCTCTCATATCTTGCTGGCTCTTTGCTGCCCGGAATACTGCTCACATTCCTTCTTCTGTCTTGTCAGCCCTGGAGTGATTGATGGCTGGAGGTAGAGGAGATTAGCCAAGAATTCCCCTTCCTAGTGCGGTCCCTCATTCAGGTGCGTCGCTGTGTCCATCTGCTCCCTCTCACCCCCGCATCCTAACTGTGCCATCATCCCCTTTAGAGAGCCATTTACCTCACCTCTGAACGGCTCCCTGCGCGCGCATCCCATCCTGTAACCTCACGATATCTGCGCGACCGGCCCTCGCATCCCCCGAGCCTCCTTCCCGCGCGTCTCGGTTGCTTAGCAACCTGGAGGAGTGCATGCGTCAATAGCTACGCGTGCGCTCGCTCCCTCTCCTCCCTGCAGCCATCAAAGCCTGTCTGTCCCCTCACACACACACCCAGGGCCGTTTCTTGGGCAGTGCGGACAGGGCGACCGCCCTGGGCGCAAACCAGCAAGCAGAAGGGGGACGCAGGCAGAAGGACATAACTGCTAGGGAGCTGTTGACGTGTGGTGCAGCCAACTAAAAGAAGAAAGAAGATTACCAGTGCGATCACCTTCCTTGACTCCTCCTGAGCTGTGTGCGTCCAACGTCAAGTCATCATCACGTCACCACCGCGTGATGACACCTGATGTCCTGTACCGGTACTGCAGGCTGTCAGTATGCGGTGCCCATGGAGGAGATGGCTTTCCGGGCTCTCGTCACCTGTGTGCTTTCCTGGTCCCTGTTTCCTCCTGGATGAGTGGCTGGTCAATAGTAAGTAGGCAGATCTACTTGTGACCTATGGGTGTGTGAATATTCCTAAAGAGTAAGGGTTCGCGAGTCCACGGGGTGGGGGGAAGGGGGCGCAGTTTTTACACCCTCGCCCTGGGTGCAATTTAGCCTAGAAACTGCCCCAGCAGCCAGTTCCCCCCACACAGGCTACAATGTTAAAGAGACTCTGTAACAATTTTTTCAGCCTTAGTTCTTCTATCCTATGAGTTCCTATGCCTGTTCTAATGTGCTGGGGCTTACTGCAGCTCTTCCTAATTACACTGTCTCTGTAATAAATCAATGTATCTTTCCTCTGTCCTGTTTGTCGGGCTAAGGCTTTGATTGTGTGGAATGTGCAGGGCTGCTTGTGATTGGTAGAAGCGATACACACCCTCTGCAGGCCCCCTGCATACTCACACACTATGCTTAGCTGAGCCTATTAGAAGCTGGTTAGTTTGTTTGTAAACATTGCCTAAAACTGTTAATTACAAGCCAGGATTGCAGCAGAGAGTGGCAGAAACAGCACAGAGGGGCACAGGAGAAAATAAGGAATAGAATGGTATGCTTTTTAGTGTAAGAATATTAGAGTACAGATTCTCTTTAAGATATAGTACACACTCCAGCAACACTGCATGTGGATATTCTGTGCTTTCTTATTTGCTCTGACTAATTACTTGCCAAATGTATACATAAATTGCACCATGTCTGTCCTCAAACAAAATACCTTTGCTCTACAAGGCCATCATATCACTTAACATTGAAAGAAAACTGTTTTTTAGGAGGAACATTGTAGAACTCCAGAGTCCCAGCTCTGGATATCAGTAAAGCAGTTTATAACTTTCCTCTCCCACGTCTCTTGGCAAGAGTGCTTAAACATTGTGCAATCTTTTTTTTTTCTTTCTTGGTATTAGCTGAGCTTTATTTGAACCACACCCACCACGGCTATGCAGAAATTTTGTATTGTACAGCAGAGTGATTGCTGACTCTATGATGTACTGGAAAACTTGTGGCAGAAGTTTTAGGTATGGCATAAAGTAGAGAATGGATTACATGATTCTCTGCTGAATATGTTCAGTTTGAGTCATCCTGTGGGGGGTTACTCTTCCTGCCGCGCCTCATGATTCACTATGACAGCAATGTGTCAGAGGCTACAGAGCAAAGAATTTCTGCAGAAAGAGGCATACCCCTTTGTGGAACAGATTGCAGTATCATAAACTTGAAGTGTAAGCTAAGTAAACATTTAATGCAAGAATGCTGCTCTTACTTCTGTAATACTGTATAATCATTGTTAAGCACTATTATGATACTTGATCCAAAATACTACAAATTGATTTCCCCTACTTTAAACATCTGCAACATATTTGGGATTTCAAGAATACACATTATATTGCACTCCAGTGTTTCTCAGCACAAAAACATTGTATTGTAACAACAGGAAACGAATTTGCCTATGTGGAGTGAAAGCTCTGGATACCATAGAGCCTTCCTGGTCCTTCCTCCATCCCGTCTCTCCAGCATCATACCTCGTTGATATAATTTGACCTGCTAGGTTGAATACCTTTTCTGCACTCCTCAGGCATCCTTTGGATGTACTTGTGTCCCTGAGCACAACCGAAGAAGAGTGCATTCTTCTGAGCCTGGGCAGAGTGCAGTACAGATGTGCCTGTCTTCAGAAGCATTTGGGGATGCAAGTACTTCCAAAGGCTGCCCGAGGAGTACTGAAGACACAGACGGTTGCAGCACAGGGGACAGCACTGGAACGACTGACCAGACAGAACTGAAAAAGCTCTATGGTACCCACAGTCTTCCTTCTGCATAGGTATGCATCTAAACGGAAGCGAGTTTCCTCACGTCAGGATTGTAGTAACTGCAACATAAACTTCACAGAAGTAATGCTAAACAAACACACACAACATCCTTTGGTGTTGATGAAAAGTTATTACTGTACTGCTACTCACAAGAAAGGTCACACTCTGGACCTTATATTCCATACTGGTCTGTCAATAGGTAGTGTGGAAATTAATCCTGTTGTATGGTCAGACCCAGTGGCTTAGCTAAGGAGCTGTGGGCCCCGATGCAAGTTTTACAGTGGGGCCCCTCAAGCACTCTATACATAACTATTGATACGGTGCACCAAAACCTGCCAAGGCAACTACAGTGTCAGAGGTGCAAGAAGGGGGTGGGGAACAGTTTGTTATTGATTACCACTATTCAAAGTATTTATAGAAGTAATTATTATGAGCACAGGACCAACAAAGAGCTAATACTATGGTTGAGGGAGGGCCTCTCGGGGCCCCTCTGGCCCAAGGGCCCCGATGCAGTCGCAACCTCTGCACCCCTATTGCTACGACCCTGGTCAGACCATCACACTATTCACTTCTCCCTCTCAATACCAGCTGTCAAATACCAGTTCAATAACCAAATAAAATATCGCCGCTTAAAAAGGGGCTAACACCGCAACATATCCGAGATAACCTCAGATTTGATGAATTGACAGACTTCAGCTTGGACCCTGATACTCTGGTTTTTAAATACAACAAATGTTTGTCCTCCACCTTTGAGACCATTGCTCCTCTGCGCACCAAATATCTTACTCCACTCCATCATGCACAGTGGTTTGATAACTCTATAAAAGAGCTGAAAAGACTAGGCCGAAAACTTGGAAGACTGTGGCACAAATCTCAGTCCCCTGAAGACAAACATGCCTTAATCCTCCTCTTGAAGAACTACCGAAAGGTAATCACTGAGAAAAAGTCATCCTTTCTATCACATGAGTTTGCAAATTAAGTTAATAAACCAGCCTAACTGTTCCGCACAGTGGAAAAAATCTGCAACCCGGCATGCAAAAAATTTAAAATCCAGTGTACAAAGGACTTCTGTGACCAATTTGCCCATTTCTTCTCAGACAAAGTCTCCGCTATACGGTCCGCCATCCAATTTACAGCACCTGAGCCTAATATAGTGCCAAAGACCATTAGCAGAGATAATGTAACACCTTGGTCAAACTTCAAGGAAATTGATGAAGAAGTCACATCAAGCATCCTCCTTCACCTCCGCCAAACTACTTGTGACCTGGCTCCTGGCCCAACACAGTTCATGTTGAACTGCCCTGACCTGCTTGTACTGGTATTCCTCAGAATTGTTAACTGCTCCTCACAATCAGGTATATTTCCTGCTTTACTGAAGGAAGCAATCATCAGACCTCTCCTCAAAAAACCTTCCCTGGACCCAGATGCAATGACAAGCTACAGACCTGTATCTAACCTACCCTTTCTGGGTAAGGTAATTGAAAAAGCCGTATACCTCCAGCTAGAAGCCAAAATCTTACAAAACAACAGTTATGACCCATTCCAGTCTGGCTTCAGGAAACATCACAGCCCTCATCCAAATCTGCAACCACCTGCTCATGGCAAGAGACAGAAGAGAGTGCTCCATCCTGATACTGCTAGACCTTTCTGCAGCCTTTGATACAGTTGACCATGACATCTTGATAAGCAGGCTACAGGAATACTGTGGCATTGATGGCATAGTTCTTCAGTGGTTCCAATCCTTCTTGAGTGGCAGAACCCAAAAAGTGTCTATGGGGCCCTTCCTGTCCACCTCTGTTCCACTTAAGTATGGTGGTGGAACCGTTTGAGGCTTGGCTGGATGAGTGTATGTTAGGTAATGAATGCTAACTTTACTATGTTTTTAAAGCATACACTATTAACCACTTGCCGACCGCCCACTACCTATGGGCGTCGGCAAAGTGGCACCCCCAGGACCGCCTAACACCGATCGGCGGCAGCACCTGGGGGACTGAATAGCCGGGGATCACATCCGCCGGCATTAGGCTCCGCCCACCCACAACGTCAACCCGCCAGCCAATTAGCAGCGCCGGCGGGTTGTTAACCCTCGATCTGCCGCTACAAGGTGTATAATACATAGTTACATAGTTACATAGTTACATCGTTATTTTGGTTGAAAAAAGACATACGTCCATCGAGTTCAACCAGTACAAAGTACAACTCCAGCCCGTCCCCCACATACCCTGTTGATCCAGAGGAAGGCGAAAAAACCCCCACAAGGCATGGTCCAATTAGCCCCAAAAGGGAAAAATTCCTTCCTGACTCCAGATGGCAATCAGATAAAATCCCTGGATCAACATCATTAGGCATAACCTAGTAATTGTAGCCATGGATGTCTTTCAATGCAAGGAAAGCATCTAAGCCCCCTTTAAATGCAGGTATAGAGTTTGCCATAACGACTTCCTGTGGCAATGCATTCCACATCTTAATCACTCTTACTGTAAAGAACCCTTTCTTAAATAAATGGCTAAAACGTTTTTCCTCCATGCGCAGATCATGTCCTCTAGTCCTTTGAGAAGGCCTAGGGACAAAAAGCTCATCCGCCAAGCTATTATATTGCCCTCTGATGTATTTATACATGTTAATTAGATCTCCTCTAAGGCGTCTTTTCTCTAGACTAAATAAACCCAGTTTATCTAACCTTTCTTGGTAAGCGAGACCTTCCATCCCACGTATCAATTTTGTAGCTCGTCTCTGCACCTGCTCTAAAACTGCAATATCTTTTTTGTAATGTGGTGCCCAGAACTGAATTCCATATTCCAGATGTGGCCTTACTAGAGAGTTAAACAGGGGCAATATTATGCTAGCATCTCGAGTTTTTATTTCCCTTTTAATGCATCCCAAAATTTTGTTCGCTTTAGCTGCAACGGCTTGGCATTGAGTACGATTATTTAACTTGTTGTCGATGAGTACTCCTAAGTCCTTCTCCAAGTTTGATGTCCCCAACTGTATCCCATTTATTTTGTATGGTGCTAGACCATTGGTACGACCAAAATGCATGACTTTACATTTGTCAACATTGAACTTCATCTGCCATGTATGTGCCCATATAGCCATCCTATCCAGATCCTGTTGCAATATGACACTATCTTCCTGAGAGTTGATGATTCTGCACAATTTTGTATCATCTGCAAAAATAGCAACATTGCTCACTACTGCATCTACTAGGTCATTAATAAATAAATTGAAGAACACTGGACCCAGTACAGACCCCTGTGGGACCCCACTGCTAACAGTCTCCCATTTTGAGTACGATCCATTGACCACAACTCTTTGTTTTCTGTCCATTAGCCAGTTCCCTATCCATGCACACAAACTCTTCCCCAGTCCTTGCATCCTCAACTTTTGCACCAGACTACTGTGGGGAACAGTGTCGAAGGCCTTTGCAAATTCCAAGTATATCACATCTACAGCATTCCCAATATCCATATTAGCATTCACTACCTCATAAAAGCTGAGCATGTTAGTCAAACAGAACCTGTCTTTAGTAAACCCATGTTGATGCTGAGAAATAAGATTATTTTCTACTATGAAGTCATGTATAGTATCTCTTAGTAACCCCTCAAATAGTTTGCATACAACTGATGTTAAGCTTACAGGTCTATAATTTCCTGGATCAGATTTTTTGCCCTTCTTAAATAATGGGAAAACTTGGGCTGTACGCCAATCCACTGGGACTCTGCCAGTTGCAAGAGAGTCACAAAAGATAAGATAAAGGGGCTTAGCTATAACTGAACTTAATTCTCTTAGGATCCGAGGATGCATGCCATCCGGGCCAGGTGCCTTGTCTATTTTTTAATTTATTTAGTCTTGCCTTTACTTCTTCCTGCGTTAAGTATTTAATATTACAGTTAGAAGATTGAGACTCTTCTGCCTCTGTAATTTGCAACAGTGCTGTTTCCTTTGTGAAGACAGAAGCAAAGAAAGCATTTAATAACTCTGCCTTACCTTGGTCATCCACCATTGAGTTCCCACCCTCATCCTTTAGGAGTCCTATACAGTCAACCTTTCTTTTTTTAGAGTTGATGTACTTGTAAAACTTTTTTGGGTTAGATTTGATATCCCTAGCGATTTGATTTTCAGCTTCGATCTTTGCCAGTCTAATTTCTTTTTTACAATTTTTATTGCACTCTTTATAATTGCTTAGTGCAGCCTCGGTCCCCTCCTGTTTTAGGACCTTATAGGCATTCCTTTTCCTCTTCATTTTATCCCTAACCTTTGTATTCATCCATAGAGGCCTTTTTTTATTCCTAGACATTTTGTTTCCATATGGGATATACATACTACAATATTGATTGAGAATAAGTTTAAAAGCTTGCCATTTCCCTTCAGTGTCCTCCCCTTGTAGTACATTATCCCAGTTCACCAAACTTAGTGCCTGCCTAATTTGATTGAACTTTGCTTTTCTAAAATTCATAGTTTTAGTGGTCCCGCTGCCCCGTGGCCTATCAGTCACCAGATCAAACGTTATCATGTTGTGATCACTAGTTCCCAAATGTTCTTGAACCTGCACATTTGATACATTATCTGGTCTATTAGAAATGATCAGATCCAGTAACGCATTCCCCCTAGTTGGTTCCGTTACCATTTGAGTCAAGTAATTGTCCTGTAGTGCTGCCAGAAATCTGCTGCTTTTACCAGAATGGGTAGCCTCAATACCCCAGTCAATGTCTGGAAAGTTGAAGTCGCCCATAATTATGACCTCATTTTTACTTGCAGCTTTTTCAATCTGCTGTAGTAATCGCAGTTCTGCAGCTTCATTAATAAGAGGTGGTCTGTAGCATACCCCAATAAGCAATTGGCAACTTTTATTTCCACCATGAATATTTACCCAAACGGACTCCACATGTTCGCAATCTTCCTCCATCTCATCGTTGAGGACAGCTGTAAAAGAATTCTTAACAAAGAGACAAAGCCCTCCACCTTTTTTCCCTGTTCTATCCCTCCTATACACATTGTATCCTTTTAAATTAGCTATCCAGTCATGGCTTTCATCCATCCATGTCTCGGTTATTCCCACAATGTCATAGCCTTTGTCATTCAGAATGAACTCTAGTTCATCTATTTTATTTGCAAGGCTCCGAGCATTGGTTACCATGCACTTTATATTTTTACCACCACATTTACCAATTTTGTTTACACGAAATGGGCTACTTGAAGTTTTACCAACCTCCTTAATCTTTACACTGTCCCCACCCCCTTCTCCACCCCCCATCATGTTTGTAATGTATACAAAGTGTATTATACAGGCTGCCTCCTGCCCTGGTGGTCCCAGTGATCGAGGGACCACCAAGGCAGGAGGAAGCCCTTCTAGTATACACCCAACCACACTGATCCTGCCCCCCCTGCCCCCTGATCGCCCACAGCACCCCTCAGACCACCCCCCCCCCCCGATCACCCCCTCAGACCACTGTTTGCACCCAATCACCCCCCTAATCACCCATCAATCACCCCCTGTCACTATCTGTCAACGCTATATTTTAGATCAGATCCTAAACTGCCCCCCTGGGGGCTCCTGATCACCCCCCCTCCACCCCCTCAGATCCTCCCCAGACCCTCCCCCCCTGTGTACTGTATACATCTATTCTCCCCTGTAATCACGCACTGATCACCTGTCAATCACCCATCAATCAATCACCCCCTGTCACCACCTGTCACTGCCACCCATCAGATCAGACCCTAACCTGCCCCTTGCGGGCACCTGATCACCCACCCACACCCCCGCCCTCAGATCACCTCCCAAGTGCATTGTTTACATCTGTTCTCCCCTCTAATCACCCACTGATCACCCATCAATCACCCCCTGTCACCACCTGTCACTTCTACCCATCAGATCAGACCCTAATCTGCCCCTTGCGGGCACCCAATTACCCACCCACACCCTCAGATCGCCCTCAGACCCCCCCCTGACCACCTCGCCAGTGCATTGCTTGCATCTATTCTCCCCTCTAATCACACCCTGATCACCTATCAATCACCCATCACCCCCTGTCACCACCTGTCACTGCTACCCATCAGATCAGACCCTAATATGCCCCTTGCGGGCACCCAAACACCCGCCCACACCCTCAGATTGCCCTCAGACCCCCCCCTGATCACTTCCCCAGTGCACTATTTAAATCTGTTCTCCCCTCTAATCACCCATTGATCACCCATCAATCACCCCCTGTCACCACCTGCCACTGCTACCCATCATACCCATCAGAATCATACCCATCAGATCAGATCCTCATCTGACCCTTTCAGGCACCCAATCACCCACCCACACCCTCACATCACCCTCAGACCCCCCTGATCACCTCACCAGTGCATTGCTTACATCTATTCTCCACTCGAATCACACCCTGATCACCTATCAATCACCCTGTCACTCCCTGTCACCACCTGTCACTGCTGCCCATCAGATCAGACCCTAATCTGCCCCTTGCGGCCACCCAAACACCCGCCCACACCCTCAGATCACCCTCAGACCCCCCCCTGATCACCTCGCCAGTGCATTATTTACATCTGTTCTCCCCTCTAAGCACCCACTGATCACCCATCAATCACCCCCTGTCACCACCTGTCACTGCTACCCATCAGATCAGACCCTAATCTGCCGCTTGCAGGGACCCAATTAATTGCATTGTAAATGTTTTACTTCCAATGTACCTGTCACTCAAAATAGGGATTATAATCTGATGGCTCCCATTTTATTTACTCTTCATGGGTGATTCTTTTTTTTTTTTTTTAATCCAATTATATTGACATAACACAACAACAACAACAACAACAACAAAGCACACGGAAAAAAAACAAAACATCAAAAAAGGAAATGCCCTCACCGGTCTTATAGGAAAGCAAGAGCTACTAGAAATGGGTGCGAGTCTAGCCGTTGAGTGTGAATCCCTGAAAGATTGATGCCGTACAACACTTATAGTATCCCATAATAGTTTTCGCGTTCAGCAAGTAACACTTAAGAGGGGAAAGAAGAAACAAACAAAGACAACACAACAGGGGGTAAGATATTTGCCTCCTTAATGACCTCCTTACTAACAGCACAGCAATATAAAAAAATTGCAATCCCTCTAGACATAAGCTTCTAAATTATCTCGTAATTCCTTTATCGACAGTAACTCATCTCTTTCTAGTTCTACGTCCTTCCCCGATTCTACATTCAAGAAAGATAACATCTTGCAGCGCCATTCTGCAAAACAGGGAAGTGTATCATCTTTCCACCTATCTATTATCATTTTCCTGGCAACCAATGAGCAGTTATATAAAATATTTTTTAGATCGTTGTTCTATGTTCTATGTTCAGTCTAGTCTGACCAAATAAGGAAAAAATATCATCATTCACAAAGTCTGGGCTGTAATATTTCTTGATAAAGGCTTCTATCTCTTTCCAAAAACCACAAAGTTTATGACACTCCCAAAACCAGTGTTTATAAGATGGGCTGGGGGCTCCACATCTCCAGCAACCACTCTTTTCCCAGCTTCTTTGTTCATCCATTTTTCTGGGTATACAATACCACCTGGAGACCAACTTATATTGGGTTAACTGGACATTAGTGCTAGCTGGTAACGAGATATCTTTATATACTCTATTCCAGTCTATGTCACTCATCCTAATACCCAATTCTCTTTCCCACATATGCACCCCTCTGCTTCTTCCAGATTCTCTTTCTTGACTTAGGAAGTTATAAAGGGTACCTAACCCCTTATTGGGGATAGTACCATTGTTAACAAGCAATTCGAACTTGTTTAAATTTGCTCCAAAGGGGACTCTCTTTTGGGCTGTCCTTAGATAGTTACTTACTTGGAGTTTCCCTAGGAGAGTTGAAGGTATGGCCTTTTCATTTAACAAATCTATTATCTTGGCATCTTTAATAAGTCCATTCAGTGTAAACCATCTGCCCAGGTATAAAGTCTGGGTTATCTCTTAAGGTTTGGAGTGGTGTTTGCCTCTTTTTTTTCATCATGTTTAATTAGTTCTAGCATTGCTTTCAACATAGGTTTAATAAAGGGGTGAGATGTACTTCCCATCAATTTACTAAGGTTACTCTTGTTCCATGAGAAGACCAAACTGAAGTTCACCCACGATGCCTCCATTTCTACTCACCACTTCCCAGGGCCGGAGCTACCATAGGAAAAAATGGGCAATTGCCCCTGGGCTCCAGAGCCTGTAGGGGCCCCCAAGGTGTCCCTCCCCCATCTTAACTGTTGCTCTCCAGGGATTCTGGATGGGGTGGAGGGTCAGCAGCCAGCTCAGGGGCACAGGAGGGAAATTTGGCTGCAACAAAGGGCCTCAAATGACGCTTTTTGGGTGGGGGTATCTGTTGGAGGGCCCCCAGGCTAATTTTGCCCTAGGGCCCAATTGTTACTTTAACCGGCCCTGCCACTTCCTCTCGCCTATGCATCCCCATTCCAGGATTCGCTTAAGAAGGTTAGCAGTGTGATACCGGGCCATATCGGGAGCTGCTAAACCCCCCGCTTCTTTACTTTTTGTAAGATAATGATAGGCGATTCTGGGAGTTTTGTTGAGCCAAATAAACCTTTGGAACAACCTGTGCAATCACCGGAAATCATGCCTGGGGAATGTCAACTGGGATGTTTTGTATCAAAAAAATAATCTTTGGGAGGAGGAAAGTCTAAATAATTGCTACTCTGCCTATACTGTTAAATATTGGTTTATTCCAGGATTCTAGGGAATCTGAACTGGACTTAATTATATCTTTAAAATTAGCAGAAAATAATGCTTCTGGGTTGCTACAAACCTTAGTTCCCAAATAGGTGATATCATTTTTCTGCCATCTTAGATCGGTGAGAGAACTTATCTTTCCAACTATCTCCTTACTACAGCCTATGTTTAACCACTTGAGGACCGTGGGCTTTACACCCCTTAAGGACCAGGCACTTTTTTTCCATTCAGACCACTGCAGCTTTCACAGTTTATTGCTCGCTCATACAACCTACCACCTAAATGAATTTTGGCTCCTTTTCTTGTCACTAATAAAGCTTTCTTTTGGTGCTATTTGATTGCTGCTGCAATTTTTACTTTTTATTATATTCATCAAAAAAGACATGAATTTTGGCAAAAAAATGATTTTTTTAACTTTCTGTGCTGACATTTTTCAAATAAAGTAAAATTTCTGTATACATGCAGCGTGAAAAATGTGGACAAACATGTTTTTGATGAAAAAAAACCCATTCAGCCTATATTTATTGGTTTGGGTAAAAGTTATAGCATTTACAAACTATGGTGCAAAAAGTGAATTTTCCCATTTTCAAGCATCTATGACTTTTCTGACCCCCTGTCATGTTTCATGAGGGGCTAGAATTCCAGGATAGTATAAATACCCCCCAAATGACCCCATTTTGGAAAGAAGACATCCCAAAGTATTCACTGAGAGGCATAATGAGTTCATAGAAGATATTATTTTTTGTCACAAGTAAGCGGAAAATGACACTTTGTGACAAAAAAAAAAGTTTCCATTTCTTCTAACTTGCGACAAAAAAAAAAATGAAATCTGCCACGGACTCACCATGCCCCTCTCTGAATACCTTGAAGTGTCTACTTTCCAAAATGGGGTCATTTGTGGGGTGTGTTTACTGTCCTGGCATTTTGGGGGGTGCCTAATTGTAAGCACCCCTGTAAAGCCTAAAGGTGCTCATTGGACTTTGGACCCCTTAGCGCAGTTAGGCTGCAAAAAAGTGCCACACATGTGGTATTGCCATACTCAGGAGAAGTAGTACAATGTGTTTTGAGGTGTATTTTTACACATACCCATGCTGGGTGGGAGAAATATCTCTGTAAATGACAATTTTTTGATTTTTTTTTACACACAATTGTCCGTTTACAGAGAGATTTCTCCCACCCAGCATGGGTATGTGTAAAAATACACCCCAAAACACATTGTAATACTTCTCCCGAGTACGGCGATACCACATGTGTGGCACTTTTTTGCACCCTAACTGTGCTAAGGGGGCCAAAGTCCAATGAGTACCTTTAGGATTTCACAGGTCATCTTGCGGAATTTGATTTCCAGACTACTCCTCACGGTTTAGGGACCCTAAAATGCCAGGGCAGTATAGGAACCCTGCAAATGACCCCATTTTAGAAAGAAGACACCCCAAGGTATTTCGATAGGAGTATGGTGAGTTCATAGAAGATTTTATTTTTTGTCACAAGTTAGCGGAAATTGATTTGTATTGTTTTTTTTCACAAAGTGTCACTTTCCGCTAACTTGTGACAAAAAATAAAATCTTCTATGAACTCACCATAGTCCTAACAGAATACCTTGGGGTGTCTTCTTTCTAAAATGGGGTCATTTGTGGGGTTCCTATACTGCCCTGGCATTTTAAGCGCCCTAAACCATGAAGAGTAGTCTGGAAATCAAATGCCGCAAAATTACCTGTGAAATCCTAAAGGTACTCATTGGACTTTGGGCCCCTTAGCACAGTTAGGGTGCAAAAAAGTGCCACACATGTGGTATCGCCGTACTCGGGAGAAGTAGTATAATGTGTTTTGGGGTGTATTTTTACACATACCCATGCTGGGTGGGAGAAATAGCTCTGGAAATGACAATCTTTTGATTTTTTTAACACACAATTGTCCATTTACAGAGATATTTCTCCCACCCAGCATGGGTATGTGTAAAAATACACCCCAAAACACATTGTTCTACTTCTCCCGAGTACGGAGATACCACATGTGTGGCACTTTTTTGCACCCTAACTGCGCTAAGGGGCCCAAAGTCCAATGAGTACCTTTAGGATTTCACAGGTCATTTTTGTTTCAAGACTACTCCTCACGGTTTAGGGCCCCTAAAATGCCTGGGCAGTATAGGAACCCCACTAATGACCCCATTTTAGAAAGAAGACACCCCCAAGGTATTCCGTTAGGAGTATGGTGAGTTCATAGAAGATTTTATTTTTGTCACAAGTTAGCGGAAATTGATTTTAATTGGCTTTTTTTCACAAAGTGTCATTTTCCGCTAACTTGTGACAAAAAATAAAATCTTCTATGAACTCACCATACTCCTAACGGAATACCTTTGGGTGTCTTCTTTATAGAATGGGGTCATTTGTGTGGTTCCTATACTGCCCTGGCATTTTAGGGGCCCTAAACCGTGAGGAGTAGTCTTGAAACCAACAATGTCGCAAAATGACCTGTGAAATCCTAAAGGTACTCATTGGACTTTGGGCCCCTTAGCGCACTTAGGGTGTAAAAAAGTGCCACACATGTGGTACCGCCGTACTCAGGAGAAGTAGTATAATGTGTTTTGTGGTGTATTTTTACACATACCCATGCTGGGTGGGAGAAATATCTCTGTAAATGACAATCTTTTGATTTTTTTTACACACAATTGTCCATTTACAGAGAGATTTCTCCCACCCAGCATAGGTATGTGTAAAAATACACCCCAAAACACATTATACTACTTCTCTTGAGTACGGCGATACCACATGTGTGACACTTTTTTGCACCCTAACTGCGCTAAGGGGCCCAACGTCCTATTCACATGTCATTTTGAGGCATTTGTTTTGTAGACTACTCCTCACGGTTTAGGGCCCCTAAAATGCCAGGGCAGTATAGGAACCCCACAAGTGACCCCATTTTAGAAAGAAGACACCCCAAGGTATTCCGTTAGGAGTATGGTGAGTTCATAGAAGATTTTATTTTTTGTCACAAGTTAGTGAAAAATGACACTTTGTGAAAAAAAACAATAAAAATCAATTTCCGCTAACTTTTGACAAAAAATAAAATCTTCTATGAACTCGTCATACACCTAACAGAATACATTGGGGTGTCTTTTTTTCTAAAATGGGGTCACTTGTGGGGTTCCTATACCGCCCTGGCATTTTACGGGCCCAAAACCGTGAGTAGTCTGGAAACCAAATGTCTCAAAATGACTGTTCAGGGGTATAAGCATCTGAAAATTTTGATGACAGGAGGTCTATGAGGGGGCGAATTTTGTGGAACCGGTCATAAGCAGGGTGGCCTTTTAGATGACAGGTTGTATTGGGCCTGATCTGATGGATAGGAGTGCTAGGGGTGACAGGAGGTGATTGATGGGTGTCTCAGGGGGTGGTTAGAGGGGAAAATAGATGCAATCAATGCACTGGGGAGGTGATCGGAAGGGGTCTGAGGGGGATCTGAGGGTTTGGCCGAGTGATCAGGAGCCCACACGGGGCAAATTAGGGCCTGATCTGATGGGTAGGTGTGCTAGGGGTAGTGTTGGGCGAACAGTGTTCGCCACTGTTCGGGTTCTGCAGAACATCACCCTGTTCGGGTGATGTTCGAGTTCGGCCGAACACCTGGTGGTGTTCGGCCAAACTGTTCGGGTTAGCCCGAACGGCTCAATGCCTGGCCGAACAGGGTCCTGTTCGGCCGAATACGGCCCCCCTATGGGGTCGCAGGCATAAGGGGGGAGCATGCCCCGATCACGGTGGGGGGGGGGGGGGGGGTGGAAATTCCCCCCACCGCCTCCGCTAGCGCTCCCCCCTCTGCCCGCTTCCCCATACAAAAGTTTAAGGAAAGTAAAATAGTACCGGTGGTAGTGGCTGGCAGTGGCACTGTGAAGTGAGTGAGGAGGAGGAGTCCGGAGAGTGACGCGTTGAGGGAGGCCGGGCAGCGGGCGGTTCAGCGGTAGTACCCTTGTGGTACTTCCGCCCTTTCTCTGACCTCACGTCCTCTGCGTGATGACGCATACGAGGGTACGCGTGACGCGTACCCTCGTATGCAGAGGATGTGAGGTCAGAGAAAGGGCGGAAGTACCACAAGGGTACTACCGCTGCCCGGCCTCTCTCAACGCGTCACTCTCCGGACTCCTCCTCCTCACTCACTTCACAGTGCCACTGCCAGCCACTACCACCGGTACTATTTTACTTTCCTTAAACTTTTGTATGGGGAAGCGGGCAGAGGGGGGAGCGCTAGCGGAGGGGGTGGGGGGAATTTCCGACCCCCCCCCCGCGATCGGGGCATGCTCCCCCCTTATGCCTGCAACCCCATAGGCCCCCCAAAAGCGGGATGTTCGGGGATTCGGGGTTCGGCCCGAACATGCCGAACATCGCGGCCATGTTCGGCGAACGTTCCTGAACCCGAACATCAGGTGTTCGCCCAACACTAGCTAGGTTGTGACAGGAGGTGATTGATGGGTGTCTCAAGGTGTGATTAGAGGGGGGAATAGATGCAAGCAATGCACTGGCGAGGTGATCAGGGCTGGGGTCTGAGGGCGTTCTGAGGGTATGGGCAGGTGATTGAGTGCCCTAGGGGCAGATAGGGGTCTAATCTGATGGGTAGCAGTGACAGGGGGTGATTGATCGGTAATTAGTGGGTGTTTGGAGGAGAGAACAGATGTAAACACTGCGTTTGGGTGGTGATCTGATGTCGGATCTGCGGGCGATCTATTGGTGTGGGTGGGTGGTCAGATTGCCCGCAAGGGGCAGGTTAGGGGCTGATTGATGGGTGGCAGTGACAGGGGGTGATTGATGGGTGGCAGTGACAGGGGGCGATTGATGGGTGATTGACAGGTGATCAGTGGGTTATTACAGGGAAGGACAGATGTAAATAATGTCCTGGCGAATTGATAAGGGGGGGTCTGAGGGCAATCTGAGCGTGTAGGCGGGTGATTGGGTGCCCGCAAGGGGCAGATTAGGGTCTGATCTGATGGGTAACAGTGACAGGTGGTGATAGGGGGTGATTGATGGGTGATTGATCGGTAATTAGTGGGTGTTTGGAGGAGAGAACAGATGTAAACACTGCGTTTGGGTGGTGATCTGATGTCGGATCTGCGGGCGATCTATTGGTGTGGGTGGGTGATCAGATTGCCCGCAAGGGGCAGGTTAGGGGCTGATTGATGGGTGGCAGTGACAGGGGGTGATTGATGGGTGGCAGTGACAGGGGGTGATTGATGGGTGATCAGTGGGTTATTACAGGGAAGGACAGATGTAAATAATGCCCTGGCGAATTGATAAGGGGGGGGGGTCTGAGGGCAATCTGAACATGTAGGCGGGTGATTGGGTGCCCGCAAGGGGCAGATTAGGGTCTGATCTGATGGGTAACAGTGACAGGTGGTGATAGGGGGTGATTGATGGGTGATTGAAGGGTAAATAGTGGGTGTTTAGAGGAGAGAATAGATGTAAACACTGCGTTTGGGTGGTGATCTGATGTCGGATCTGCGGGCGATCTATTGGTGTGGGTGGGTGATCAGATTGCCCGCAAGGGGCAGGTTAGGGGCTGATTGATGGGTGGCAGTGACAGGGGGTGATTGATGGGTGGCAGTGACAGGGGGTGATTGATGGGTGATCAGTGGGTTATTACAGGGAAGGACAGATGTA
The DNA here is from genome assembly GCF_040937935.1 of Hyperolius riggenbachi. Lineage (NCBI taxonomy): Eukaryota > Metazoa > Chordata > Amphibia > Anura > Hyperoliidae > Hyperolius > Hyperolius riggenbachi. Next base: position 141,572,602 of record NC_090656.1, read on the forward strand.
AATAATGCCCTGGCGAATTGATAAGGGGGGGTCTGAGGGCAATCTGAGCATGTAGGCGGGTGATTGGGTGCCCGCAAGGGGCAGATTAGGGTCTGATCTGATGGGTAACAGTGACAGGTGGTGATAGGGGGTGATTGATGGGTAATTAGTGGGTGTTTAGAGGAGAGAATAGATGTAAACACTGCGCTTGGGTGGTGATCTGATGTCGGATCTGCAGGCGATCTATTGGTGTGGGTGGGTGATCAGATTGCCCGCAAGGGGCAGGTTAGGGGCTGATTGATGGGTGGCAGTGACAGGGGGTGATTGATGGGTGGCAGTGACAGGGGGTGATTGATGGGTGATTGACAGGTGATCAGGGGGGATAGATGCATATAGTACACAGGGGGGGGGGGTCTGGGGAGAATCTGAGGGGTGGGGGGTGATCAGGAGGGGGCAGGGGGGGGGGATAAAAAAAATAGCGTTGACAGATAGTGACAGGGAGTGATTGATGGGTGATTAGTGGGGTGATTGGGTGCAAACAGGGGTCTGGGGGGTGGGCAGGGGGGGGTCTGAGGGGTGCTGTGGGCGATCTAGGGTAGGGGGGGAGAAATCAGTGTGCTTGGGTGCGACATAGGGTGGCTGCAGCCTGCCCTGGTGGTCCCTCGGATACTGGGACCACCAGGGCAGGAGGCAGCCTGTATAATACACTTTGTAAACATTACAAAGTGTATTATACACTTTGTATGCGGCGATCGTCGGGTTAACATCCCGCCGGCGCTTCCATATGGCCGGCGGGATGTTGCGGCGGGTGAGCGGAGACAGGCGCCGGCGGAGGATCGCGTCACGGATGACGCGATCGCTCCGCCCATGCCCCTACAAGGACCGCCGCCTTTGGGCATGAGCTGGTCCTTGCGGGGTCCGCTTCCCGGCCGCCTCTGTGTGTTAGGCGGTCGGGAAGTGGATAAGAGTTTTGTCTTTTTCTTGTTTAGTTTGTAATTAGAACAGAGAGAGAAATCAGGCAGGATTTTTAGTGCTTCCCTTGTGGAAGCATATGGGTCCGTCAAGGTTAGAATCAGGTCATCTGCATAGACCTGCTGTTTAATTTCTACACCTCCCACAGTCAGACCTCTAATCTGTCCATTATCCTGAATAGCTCATATTAACACCTCCATGGCAAAATTAAATAAAACAGGGGACAGAGGGCATCCCTGACGGACTCCATTTGATATCTTAAAATCTTCTGTTATTGCCCATTAATGTTAATACAGGCTGACTGGTTTATATAAAGTTGCCTAATTATATCAATGAATTTGTCCCCTAGATTGAATCAGGATAAGACCGCAAAAAGAAAATCCCTTGATAGCCTATCAAAGGCCTTTTCTGCGTCTATTGCTATGAGGACCGCTGCCATTTTTCTTTCCTTGCAAGCAAAAATAAAATTATTCACCACCGAAAGATTATCGCTAATATGACGGCCAGGTCTAAAACCGTTTTGCTGAGGGCCTAATAATTTAGGTAGATAAGGGATCAGCCAGTTTGCCAGGATTTTTGAGTAAATTTTAACATCGACGTTATTCCATGAAATTGGGCGATAGTTTGAACAGTCCATCTTATCTTTGCCTTCTTTCGGAATCAGTGCAATGGTTGCTCTACTTGAACGATCTGAAAATAAACTTTCCCCCTGTTGTGCTTTAATCAAGGCGCAAAAGGGGGCCGCAAGTTCATTCATACATAATTTATAGAACTCGCCAATGTAGCCGTCCGGGCCGGGGCTCTTGCCCTCTTCCAGATCCATAACAACCCTCTTAAAGAGACTCCGTAACAAAAATTGCATCCTGTTTTTTATCATCCTACAAGTTCCAAAAGCTATTCTAATGTGTTCTGGCTTACTGCAGCACTTTCTGCTATCACAGTCTCTGTAATAAATCAATGTATCTTTCCCCTGTCAGACTTGTCGGCCTGTGTCTGGAAGGCTGCCAAGTTCTTCAGTGTTGTGGTTCTGCTATGAACTCCCCCTTCCAGGCCCCTCTGTGCACACTTATTTAGATTAGGGCAGCTTCTCTCTTCTCTCTTATCTTTTACAAGCTGGATAAATCGTCCTCTGAGCTGGCTGGGCTTTCACATACTGAGGAAATTCAGACAAGGGCAAAGCTGTTTGCAGGAAGAAAAGAACAGCCTGAAACTTCAGTGCATGAGAGATGCAGGGGGAAAGAAACACACAAATGATCTCTTGAGATTCAAAAGGAAGGGTGTATACAGCCTGCTTGTGTATGGATGCATTTTCTATGTGTGGACATACTGTACATCAACCTACTTCCTGTTTTGGTGGCCATTTTGTTTGTTTATAAACAAACTTTTTAAAACTGTTTTTAACCACTTTTAATGCGGCGGGGAGCGGCGAAATTGTGACAGAGGGTAATAGGAGATGTCCCCTAACGCACTGGTATGTTTACTTTTGTGCGATTTTAACAATACAGATTCTCTTTAAAATTCTTCCTCTGTGATTAGGGAATTTAACTCTTCGCATTCTTGTGCATTTAATGATGGAATATCCACTCTGGATAGAAATGTATGTCCATCCACTTTTGGGCTACCCAAGTTATATAATTTTTGATAAAAGCTGGTAAATACTTCCCCTATCTCCCTGGACCCTGAGACTAATTCTCCAGAATGTCTATATATTGAGTCAATACATTTCTTTGCTTTGTCTCTTTTCAGTATACTAGCCATTAGTTTACCTGAACGATTAGTATTTATCATAAGTTCTCTGTAGTTTTTTTTAAGTTGTTTCTTACACTTATTATTTAATATATTGTTCAGGTTATCTCTTGCAATTGTTAACTTTGTGTAATTTAGACTGGAGGGGTCTGTCTTATGACTATTCTGAGCTGCTTGTAATGCTGACAAACAGCTGTCTAGGGTAAAAAAAATTTCCCCTATACAGTCTACTGCTGTGCTTAATCAAGATCCCTCTCAAAACACACTTAAGCGTGTCCCATAATACAACTTCAGATATGTTATCGGTTCTATTGTGGTCATAAAATTCTTTTATGCTGGCTTTTAGCTCTTTCTTGAGTTTGGTGTCTTTTAAGATATCAGCATTTAATCGCCATGTCCTGTCCCCCTGACAGCCAGTCACTACTGTCAAACTGCCAATAGTGAAATGTGAACAGAAAAGCCATCTAGCATATTTGTCCTTGCCAAAAAGTGTTTTTGAAAAGCATAAAGAAAACCTTGAAATTCACTGTGGGAAAATGGACTAGTCCAAAACCTGGCAATAAGAGGTTCAGAGCCAACAGATTTTAATACATTATAGCTACATAGGAAGTAAAAAATGCATTTACTCCGGGACAAATGTATGTATGTTACATATGTCTCTAATATCTTTTACATTTTCCCCCATATTATCCCTTTATTAAACTCTCTATACCTTTCCCAATCTTCACAGCCACACACTGCACCATCCAAATCATTACTCATTACTTGTATTCTATCAATATCTTCCTCCACTATCAGCTATCCTCTGAAACGTCCAGCTGGCACCAATTTGCTAGTGTTGTTAAAGAGAAACTCCAACCTAAAATTGAACTTTATCCCAATCAGTAGCTGATACCCCCTTTTACATGATAAATATAATGCTTTTCACAAACAGACCATCAGGGGGCGCTGTATGACTGATTTTGTGCTGAAACCCCTCCCACAAGAAGCTCTGAGTACCGCGGTACTCTGGGCAAACTGCCACAATGTAACAATGTTCACAGACAGGAATTAGCTGTTTACAGCTGTCTCTAACAGCCAAAACAGCTAGGAGCAGCTACATAACCTGCCCACAGTAACAATGTCACCATGTAATACATGTCAGAATGTGAATCTAGGAGAGGAAAGATTTTACAATGAGCAAACACTGACTAAATCATTTATACATAATTATGGTAAAAAATGAAGCACTTTTTTTTACTACATTATTTTCACTGGAGTTCCTCTTTAAGAACGATCTTCACATTTCATCTTGCAGCCACAGGTTTAAGTTTCTGGATGCTTTGAAAAAAAAATAATTTCCAAGCAAGAAATCTGTATTTTTAGTGCCCTCTGTAAAGTTCAGACTCCCTAGAAGGGCTTCAAGAACTCTTCCTCAATGTGAATTTAACTGCAGAGAACAGAGTATACTGAAATCTGTAGGAACATTGGTTGTGTTAAGCCTCATACACATACTTAATTAAAATCAGCTGAAGCGGCCAAGAACGGCTGCCTCAGCCAATAATCAGGCGTGTGTACAGAGGCTTGTGACTCCCGACCTCCAACCCGCAAGTGATTCACTGGCTGATCACCTAAACCCCTAACCACCACCGATCCTACTGTGCACGCCGCTCCCCTACCCACCGTGTGCATGCGCCGCGCCATCGTCCTTCCACCCCTGCAAATAGCAACAGAGTGTGTTGTCAGCTAAATAGCAGATTTGCGTCTGTGCAGCCCGGCCCAGCAATGTTGCCCAAGATGATTGGGTCTCCATGGGCGATATCCATCAAAGGTGTGTACCCACCTTTAACCATAATTCTTAAACATCCAGTAATTACTGAGATGGAAGGGAGGCTGAGCTGTGTATGGAGCTACAGGATAAAGGGGAAAGAGGCATCCAGAGAAGATAAAATACGTTAAAACAAATAAAATGAAAAAAAGTGAGGTGGCTTACCACAATGAAGACAAATTCGCGTATTAATAGAATTTTATTGCACTGGCAATGCGTTTCGTGGGTGCATACCCACTTCCTCAGGCCAAATAGCAGTGCCTAATAGAACTTGCACATGAATGAAGAGAAGAAGATATTGATAATCACTGCAGGTGCTTTATTCCATCAAATGAGATTAAGATGCAATACACATATAAAGTGTCATTGAAAGTCACATACCATGTAGAGGAAGTGTGGTGGTGCGGTGGGGACTGGGCACAAGATGCCTGACGGCCGTTTCGCACTAAAAATGCGCTTCCACTGAGGCTTCCGTGCCTTTCACCCATATCAGAGCACGCAGGTTGCACCACAGCAAATGAGTGTGTGAATCCTGTCCGCACCACCCCAGCATTGGCTGTCCAGTGCTGTAGTACCAACTATTCCTCCTTTTTGTTTTGTCTAATAGTGCTTGTAGCCACATATAATGCGCCACAAATAAGGCGCCTTGAGAGGCACATTATTTGTGGCTATAAGCACCATTAGGCACTGCTATTAGGCCTGAGGAAGTGGGTATGCACCCACGAAATGCATTGCCAGTGCAATAAAATTCTATTAATATATGAATTTGTCTTCATTGAGGTAAGCCACCTCGCTTTTTTATTTTATTTGTTATTAACGCATTTTATCTACTCCTGGTGCCTCTTTCCCCTTTATCCTGTGCCTCCACCCTCCTTTCGGCAGGGCATCATACCTCTTTGACCAAATTAGGTCATTTGAGGTTTGGTTTTTACCATGAGTGTAACCATCACCAGCTCCATCTGGTTACCCGAGTGGAGTCGGGGTTATACATCTCCACCTGCTTTGCCCTTCTGCAACCCACCTTTGTGAGTATAATCCATCCGCACATTTTATATACTTCTGGTACTTTGACATACTGCACTATTTGGGCTCCTGTTGTCTCTGTGTTTTCTTTTTTGCGGGGTGCAATTTTTTATTATCCCTACTTTTTGTCTGTGTAGGGAGCTATATCTCCAGTTTAGTGATTAACATTCTGATTGTGTGGATTTCTGATTTTGAGATTATGGAAATCTATATTTCTACAATAGGAAATTTACATTTCTGAGTGAAATTCAAAATAAGGTAATTGCTTACTAATGATTTTTGTGTTTGCAACAGTTTTGAGTATTTTGCATTTGAACATGAGATGCCAAAATTACTAGTTCACTGCATTGCCCCCATATTTGCTATTTTCATTAAATTTGCTATGGAGGTCAGAGCTAATTTTTTTGTGACACAGAATTACACACACAAAATTTGTAGCTTTAAGAAACACTCGTCAACAGATTAATCAAGATATCTGAGACTCAGTAAGCAGGGGCACAGCGTTATTACACACGGGAATTGTTGGTGCGATGGTAACATGATCGGCAAGTGGACATCTTTTAACTATTAAGTAAGGCAGTAGGAGAGGGAAGGTTAGTATTAAGTGTAGGGCTAGAAAGGTTAGTGTTAGGAGCAAGGGTAGGAAGGTTAGTGTTAGAAGTCCTGGCATTGAGGTTAGCATGGGTGAAGCAGCAGTAAGTAGCAGTAGTAGAAAAGTTAATGTAAGTGTAGCTGCAGTGAGTTGCGGTAACAGGAGAATTAGAATTAGTGTTATTAGTGTGGGAGTAGGAGGGTTAATGTGAGATTAGCGATTAGGACGAGTTTGTATTAGCGTCTATAGTAAATGTACATCAATGGAGCACTCATCAAGGAAAACTAAACAGGTGTCAACAATGGCTAATGACAATGACTGTGGCTATAATGAAAGATACCGTAAAATTGCAACAAAATAACTATCACTTTAATGTAACAACTTTGAAAAAAGCCTTAAATTGGTCCCAAAACAGTTATTTAACTCACATAATAATTGTGACAGACCTGGACAACAATGGACAATAATTTCCAGGTATTAAAAAGTTTAAAATGATATCTGATGGTGCTGTTGCAAGTGAGCTTGGCCAACCACAACACATAGAAGCGATGCTTAAGCATATTACATTAGTTTGCAAGCAAGGTAAAACTTTCACCGTTTCCTGAAATTGAACAGGAAGTATAATATGGTAGCCAATGTGTGCAGGGTACATAGCTCATTGTAAGGTGTGAGGTTTTTTGCATCTACCACATTATTTCAGCTTGTTACAGCTGCCAATCACTGCTTTAGTAATGACATCAACAAAAGGGATACCAAAACTGCGCAGCTAATTACTCATGCATAAAGACTGGAATTTCTTGGCAGTCCATACCCAAAAGAGAGTATCAATGCAATCCTTGAAAGTAAGTGCAATTTGAGCTTTGCCAGTTTTAGAAATTCACAATTGACTATAAACAAAAGTAGGAAGAAAGTGTTGAATAACATTGAATTACAAAAAGGCGTGTGCAGGACTGATATGTGTTGACAGCGAATTTTAACGAAAGTGGAATTTCATTTTAACTTTGGCTTCTGTTTCTGGATACTCCCATTCCTCTGTGCAGCTTTGTCATGGTAACAATCTTTCTCTTTACTTTTTGTTTCTTTTACACAGGAACTGTAACAGGAACTCTCACTATGCAGAACTTTACAAATCAGATAGTGAACTTTCAATATGTACAGTAGCTACAATGTGCAGCAGTGTGAAGCAAACAAAAAAGAAACATCTTTGAATTCTACAAGGAGGCTGCAGGTTTTTGTCACGGAGGATTTACTGCTGAAGTATTTCAGCACACAGACACAGAGGACTGGAAGGTTGGGTTAAAGGGAATCTGTCAAAAAAAAAAAAAAAAAGAGCCCCTGGGGGGTACTTACCTCAGGAGGGGAAAGCCGCTATAGCGCCTCCACAGAGCTCACAAATATTGACATGTGTGCTGTTTGGGGGCTGCCAGTGCTGGTTTTCCAGGGATTAGGAGGATGGTGGAAGTCTCATTAGGATCCATGGGCTCCCCCCTTCTGATATAAGTACCCACCATGGGAAGTTTTCTTTATTACACATTCCCTTTAAGGTGGCCATACACTGGCAGGTGGCCGCCCGACATACACAAAACATAGATCGTACAATTGATCATTTGGATAAAAATCGATTGAAATTAAAGGACAACTGAAGAAAGAATGATATGGATACTTATTTCCTTTTAACACTAGATTTACCAGGCCTGCGCAGATCTGCGTAAATTCCCTGGACCTCACACCCCTGCTGAGTTTTTTTTAACATGCCATCAGCTCCATTGTTCTCTTTCTTTTGTTCTGAAAACACACCCATTACCTGTGAGGCCTCCCACATTTCCATTTGTTTACTCAGAGTGGCTCAGATCCAAGGCAGATCTAAACCTGTGTGTAACATGGAAACCTTCAGACATGCCTGCCGTATCTATACAAAATATCCCCCACATTCACTGACCTGCAAATATTAAAGACACACATTCACAATATATGGAAACACAAGTCTTTTATAAAAAATTGTGTGAAAACAGAATGAAAAGTTGCTGATACAATTACATGAATACAATGAAAACTTGCTAACACTTCAGTCTCCAACGTATGTTTGTACACAAATAGTGTGAATTGTAGAGGACTCTGAAGTGTAGACAAAGTGTCTGAGGTGAAACAGAGGTGGGGGTAGGGTTGCCTGTAGCAGATATTGGGGGTTGCATGAGTGAGGCCAGTATGGGTGGAAAGGCATGGGCAGATTTTATTTTATTTACGGTAAGTATTTATATAGCGCCGACATATTACGCAGCACTGTACAGAGTATATTGTCTGGTCACTAACTGTCCCCCAGAGGGGCTCACAATCTAGTCCCTGTCATAATCATACAGTATGCCTATGTATGTATCATGTAGTGTATGTATCGTCATCTAGGGCCAATTTTATGGGGAAGCCAATTAACTTATCTATATGTTTTTGGGATGTGGGAGGAAACCAGAGTGCCCGGAGGAAACCCATGCAGACACGGAACTCTGTTGCTGATTCATGCAGCAAAATGCAATCAGAGGGCGATTGCCACTTTTGGCAGTGTTCCATTGACATGACAAATGATGACAGACTGAGTCATTCCATTGCCATGGCATTGATGGCAGTATGGCAGATACTGTAATGCTGTTTTTTCACAACCAGTGCTGGTCGTAATGGAGAAAGCTACGCTTACGGATCATTACGCGTAATTTTACGCTATTACGCATTACGAAATTACGCTTACGGCATAGACATTCAATTTCGGTACATGTCTATAATTACGCATAGCACTTACGCAATTACGCGTAAGTATACCGTAATTCAGGTTATTACGTTATAAGCTTACGCGTAAAATCCTACTAAAAGTTGACGCATGGATCAATGTTAGGTAGCCGCCGACTTTAAGGGTTAATAGCAAAGCCCCCTTAAGTGCTAAGAGCCTCAAATTTGGAGAATATATTAAGGAGATCAGAAGGAATAAGAGGGAAAATATTTTTTTCAAAAAGACCTTAAAGTTTCAAAGGAAAAATATATACATTTAAAAACCCGCCGACTTTAACGGTTAATAGCAAAGCCTGCTTAAAATTTAGGAACACCAAATTCACAGGGTATATTAAGGGGATCAGTGGGAATAAGAGGAAAAAAATTTTTTTCAAAAAGACCTTATAGTTTTTGAGAAAATCGATTTTTAAGTTTCAAGGGCGAAAATGTCTTTTAAATGCGGAAAATGTCAGTTTTTTTTTGCACAGGTAACAATAGTGTTTTATTTTCATAGATTCCCCCAAGTGGGAAGAGTTTTACTTACTTCGTTCTGAGTGTGGGAAATATTAAAAAAAAACGACGTGGGGTCCCCCCTCCCAGACCTCTTTAACCCCTTGTCCCCCATGCAGACTGGGATAGCCAGAATGCGGAGCACCGGCCGCGTGGGGCTCCGCACCCTGACTATACCAGCCCGCATGGTCCATAGATTGGGGGGTCTCGGAAGGGGAGGGGCAGCCAAGCTTTCCCCTCCCCCTCCGAGCCCTTGTCCAATCCAAGGACAAGGGGCTCTTCTCCACCTCCGATGGGCGGTGGAGGTGGAGGCCGCGATTTCCTGGGGAGGGGTTCTTGGTGGCATCTGGGAGTCCCCTTTAAAAAGGGGTCCCCCAGATGCCCACCCCCCTCCCAGGAGAAATGAGTATAGAGGTACTTGTACCCCTTACCCATTTCCTTTAAGAGTTAAAAGTAAATAAACACACAAACACATAGAAAAAGTATTTTAATTGAACAAAAAACATAACCACGAAAAAAGTCCTTTAATATTCTTAATTAACCATTAATACTTACCTGTCCCTTTAAAAGCCAGTTCCCACGCAATATCCTCGGAAATATACTAATCAGTTACAATGTAACAAAGTTATTACAATGTAACAACTTTGTTACATTGTAACTACGCCACACCCGACGTCACTCGCCGCTCACCCGCCGGCCGCCGCATACACGCTAGTCCCCGCCGGCTCCCGCCGTCCACTCCGCCCACACCCGCCGTCCATCTGTTCCTTTATTCCCTTCCAAATTTCCTCCCCTGTGTGCTGCTTATACCCAAGGCAGATCAGCTTCAGCAACGCTTGCTGACGCATGCCAACAGCTGTGCTGCACTGCTTCCACGATCCTACTGCTGCTGGGTTAGCGTTTCCGGATGAGGTACAGCTTTGAGATGCGTTGGAGGAGAAGGAGTCAGAGAGGTAGGTGCTGCTGTTGTTATCCAGTGGGAGGGACGGCGGTGCAGCTGTTTGCGGCGTGGGCAACACCCGCACCGTAGCAGGTGAGGAATCGCTGCCAGGCTCCACAAGGTTCACCCAGTGCGCGGTAAGGGAGATGTATCGACCCTGGCCGAACGCACTCGTCCAGGTGTCAGTGGTGAGGTGAACCTTGCAGGCAACGGCATTCTTCAAGCTTCGGGTTATTTTGCTGACCACGTGCTCATGCAACTCAGGCACTGCAGAGCGCGCAAAGTGGTAGCGGCTGGGAACCACGTAACGTGGGATGGCCACTGACATCATGCCCTTGAAGCTGTTTGTCTCCACCACTCGATATGGCAGCATTTCGCAGGCCAGAAGCTTGGCTATGCTGGCTGTTACTGCCACGGCCCGGGGGTCATTTGCTGGCAATTTCCTCTTGCGCTCAAACATCTCCGACACAGACAACTGAACCGTAGCGCTGCACACGGAAGGGCTGTTGGTTGTTGTGTTTGATGAAGACTGGGAGACCTCAAGAGCACTACTCCGGAAAGTGACAGTGTCAGCGTCGTCTGATGTTTGTGAATGTTGTGAACCACGCAATGGCTGGGCTACCGCTGCTGCTGAGGCGGGTCTGGTGGTGAGTCTGGTGAACCCAAGGGAGGCAGTGTTGCTGGTACCCTGTCCTGCCGAGTTTGCCCACAGAGTGGGATGTTTGGATAGCATGTGGCGGCTCATGCTGGTGGTGGAGAGGTTGTTAATACTTTTCCCCCTGCTCAGGCGGGTCTTGCACACCTTGCAAATCGCCATGGTAACATCCTCAGTGCAGTCTTCAAAGAAAGCCCAGACTTTGGAGCACCTGCCTTGCTGGCGATTTCTGTTTGCTCCTCTTTTGCCTCTCACTTGAACTTCCACGCTTGTGGTGCCTGAAATTGCGCACCGCCTACCTTGTGGCACAAGGCGAACTCGTGCAGCAGTGGGTTCTTCAACAGACTCATCTGTGCTGCTGCTACGATGGCGATGTTCTCGTTCACAAACAAAATCTGGGTCTCTGTCCACATTGTCCATACCCTCCTCTTCCATCTCCTCAAACTCGTCATATGTCATTGTGGGGGGCCGCCACCGTGGAGTAGAGCTCCCCAGAACAACCTCTGCGTAGCTCACTCCAACGTCGTCTTCCAGATCTTGTCGGCCGACCTCCTGCAATTGCAACCCCTCCTGCCCAACTTGCTCTGGGATTTGGGTTTCCGAGTCCTCCTCGGACTCGCCTTGTATTTCAGTGCGCGGTGCATTTCCCACAGTTAATGGTTGTGAATCCGGGCACAACATTTCTGGCTGTTCCTCCATTGACCTTTGAAAGGTGGAAGTTTGTTGGGCTGGGAATAGCTCCTGCGAATACCCCATTGTGTCCTGAGGTAAATCATCGGACTGGTTATCTGGCAGTTGTGTGCGTGGTGTCGCTGCCGGTTGTGTCAGCTTTGTGCCCACTGGCTCCTTGTAACTGGCTGAGGACTCGGACCTCGTGCGTGATGTGCTGGTGCTGCTTAACCCACTGCTGGACGCTTGAGAGGTCATCCAAGTAATTATCTGGTCCTGTTCTTTTGGATTTGTGAGGGTTGTTGTCCTGGACAACATGGGCGGTATTGAGTGGGTTTTCTTGGGTGCTCCCCTGTGGCCTGTACGTGAACCGTCAGGGGAAACACCTCTTCCCTTGCCCCTCCCTCTTTCACCGGATTTCTTCCTCATTTCACTTATCCTTACAGTACACGCTGACTGGCAGCAGTACAGTGGCAGTACAGAAATGCTATACAGTACCACTATTCCCAGCAGCGACACAGAGCACAATGCTATACAGTGGCGGGTGAGCGGTGTACCACTATTCCCAGCAGCGACACAGAGCACAATGCTATACAGTGGCGGGTGAGCGGTCACGGTGTACCACTATTCCCAGCAGCGACACAGAGCACAATGCTATACAGTGACGGGTGAGCGGTGTACCACTATTCCCAGCAGCGACACAGAGCACAATGCTATACAGTGGCGGGTGAGCGGTCACGGTGTACCACTATTCCCAGCAGCGACACAGAGCACAATGCTATACAGTGACGGGTGAGCGGTGTACCACTATTCCCAGCAGCGACACAGAGCACAATGCTATACAGTGGCGGGTGAGCGGTGTACTACTATTTCCAGAAGACACAGAGTGGCAGTAAACAGAATGCTATATAGTGTGGCTGAGCGAGGTACACAGAGTGGCAGTAAACAGAATGCTATATAGTGTGGCTGAGTGAGCGGTGTACTACTATTCCCAGCAGACACAGAACAGTAAACAGAATGCTATATAGTGTGGCTGAGCGGTGTACCACTATTCCCAGCAGCGACACACAGCACAATGCTATACAGTGGCGGGTGAGCGGTGTACCACTATTCCCAGCAGCGACACAGAGCACAATGCTATACAATGGCGGGTGAGCGGTGTACCACTATTCCCAGCAGCGACACAGAGCACAATGCTATACAGTGGCGGGTGAGCGGTGTACCACTATTCCCAGCAGCGACACAGAGCACAATGCTATACAGTGGCGGGTGAGCGGTGTACTACTATTCCCAGAAGACACAGAGTGGCAGTAAACAGAATGCTATATAGTGTGGCTGAGCGAGGTACACAGAGTGGCAGTAAACAGAATGCTGTATAGTGTGGCTGAGCGAGCGGTGTACTACTATTCCCAGCAGACACAGAACAGTAAACAGAATGCTATATAGTGTGGCTGAGCGGTGTACCACTATTCCCAGCAGCGACACACAGCACAATGCTATACAGTGGCGGGTGAGCGGTGTACCACTACTCCCAGCAGCGACACAGAGCACAATGCTATACAGTGGCGGGTGAGCGGTGTACCACTATTCCCAGCAGCGACACAGAGCACAATGCTATACAGTGGCGGGTGAGCGGTGTACTACTATTCCCAGCAGACACAGAGTGGCAGTAAACAGAATGCTATATAGTGTGGCTGAGCGAGCGGTGTACTACTATTCCCAGCAGACATAGAACAGTAAACAGAATGCTATATAGTGTGGCTGAGCGAGGTACACAGAGTGGCAGTAAACAGAATGCTATATAGTGTGGCTGAGCGAGCTGTGTACTACTATTCCCAGCAGACACAGAACAGTAAACAGAATGCTATATAGTGTGGCTGAGCGAGCGGTGTACTACTATTCCCAGCAGACACAGAACAGTAAACAGAATGCTATATAGTGTGGCTGAGCGAGGTACACAGAGTGGCAGTAAACAGAATGCTATATAGTGTGGCTGAGCGAGCGGTGTACTACTATTCCCAGCAGACACAGAACAGTAAACAGAATGCTATATAGTGTGGCTGAGCGAGGTACACAGAGTGGCAGTAAACAGAATGCTATATAGTGTGGCTGAGCGAGCGGTGTACTACTATTCCCAGCAGACACAGAACAGTAAACAGAATGCTATATAGTGTGGCTGAGCGAGGTACACAGAGTGGCAGTAAACAGAATGCTATATAGTGTGGCTGAGCGAGCGGTGTACTACTATTCCCAGCAGACACAGAACAGTAAACAGAATGCTATATAGTGTGGCTGAGCGAGGTACACAGAGTGGCAGTAAACAGAATGCTATATAGTGTGGCTGAGCGAGCGGTGTACTACTATTCCCAGCAGACACAGAACAGTAAACAGAATGCTATATAGTGTGGCTGAGCGAGCGGTGTACTACTATTCCCAGCAGACACAGAACAGTAAACAGAATGCTATATAGTGTGGCTGAGCGAGGTACACAGAGTGGCAGTAAACAGAATGCTATATAGTGTGGCTGAGCGAGCGGTGTACTACTATTCCCAGCAGACACAGAACAGTAAACAGAATGCTATATAGTGTGGCTGAGCGGGGTACACAGAGTGGCAGTAAACAGTATGCTATATAGTGTGGCTGAGCGAGCGGTGTACTACTGTTCCCAGCAGCGACACACAATGACTGGGGGGACCCTGGCTAGCGTGGCTGGAGCGCGAACTACCCTGCCTGCCTACCCAAAGCTAAACCCACAGACAAATGGCGGAAATATGACGTGGTTCGGGTATTTTTTTACCCGAACCACGTGACAGTTCGGCCAATCAGAGCGCGTTCGGGTCCGAACCACGTGACCCGTTCGGCCAATCACAGCGCTAGCCGAACGTTCGGGGAACGTTCGGCCATGCGCTCTTAGTTCGGCCATGTGGCCGAACGGTTTGGCCGAACACCATCAGGTGTTCGGCCGAACTCGAACATCACCCGAACAGGGTGATGTTCTGCAGAACCCGAACAGTGGTGAACACTGTTCGCCCAACACTACTGGGAAGCCCTGTCTGAGTCAGACAGCAAAAGACGGTACTGTGTGGGTAGAGGAGGACATTGGAGTGCCCAGTGCAGTAGCAAATCACTCCTGCTTCACTGCGCAAGCTGGACCCACAAAGTCTGCTAAGGTTTGTCTATTCTGAGTAAACAAATGGAAATGTGCGAGGCCTCACAGGTAATGGGTGGTTTGAACAACAATAGATTGAAGATAATCAAGATGAAGACCTGTGAACATCGCAGCAGGGGTGAATAACACATAATAAAGAAAGGTTAGATAAACTGGGTTTATTTAGTCTAGAGAAAAGACGCCTTGGAGGGGATCTAATTAACATGTATAAATTAAATACATCAGAGGGCAATATAATAGCTTGGCGGATGAGCTTTTTGTCCCTAGGCCTTCTTAAAGGACTAGAGGACATGATCTGTGCATGGAGGAAAAACGTTTTAGCCATTTATTTAGGAAAGGGTTCTTTACAGTAAGAGTAATTAAGATGTGGAATGCATTGCCACAGGAAGTCGTTATGGCAAACTCTATACCTGCATTTAAAGGGGGCTTAGATGCTTTCCTTGCATTGAAAGACATCCATGGCTACAATTACTAGGTAATGCCTAATGATGTTGATCCAGGGATTTTATCTGATTGCCATCTGGAGTCGGGAAGGAATTTTTCCCTTTAGGGGCTAATTGGACCATGCCTTGTAAGGTTTTTTTTTGCCTTCCTCTGGATCAACAGGGATATGTGAGGGAGCAGGCTGGTGTTGTACTTTATACTGGTTGAACTCGATGGACGTATGTCTTTTTTCAACCAAAATAACTATGTAACTATGTAAGTTGCACATGTGAGTGTTGGCTGCCTTTGGTGAGCTAACAGGTAAATTCATTGGAACGTCAACTCTAAGGGCCTGGGCATGCAAATTTCATACCGCCATGCCCCTGCCCCATCCCCTTTTGAGCAAAATTTTCCTTCTGAACTGATTGATAACTTTGATGGATTACAGCCAAAAATTGGTCGTTATTATGATCGGGCAGCCATGATAGGGCATTGATCTCTCATTGATCTAATCTGCTATGGAAAACTGATAAGTGTATGTTCACCTTACAAGAAACATAAAGTGAAAAGGGATGAGGATAGAGGTCTGGAAGAAGCCCTAGGTAAGTGAAGCTGGTCAATTTTATTTTAGTTTAGGTTACCTTTAAATCTGCACACAGATGACAAGCACATTTGAGACAAGTACGTAGTGTGATTGGCTCAACTTTCTATTTAAATTTTCCTTTATTATATATACTTTAAGGAGAACAGTAACTACCAAATAAATTGGAGGCATATCATAGTAACTCACATTAGGTTTTCGTCCCCTCCTGAAATTGTAGGGGAAGCAATAATGGTTACATTCCATGCTAGGGTCTACAGCAGTGGGTTGTGGTCATCTGAATCTCTAAAATACAGCCATGCCACCCAGATCAGGATGAAATCCAGTTTTATCACTATGTGCTACTTTGTTCAAAGCCCAGCTGATGATAGATGGAGGAATAGGGGATTTCCATAGTTGTGTAATGGTTGTTTTGGCTACAATGAGTAAGTTAACCTGTGCAATCACGTTGGGTATCATGGACAGAACAGCAACACCATGACCAGGTTACCCAGACACCTTGGATATACAAATCTGTTATGGTGGCCATACACGGTACAATAAAAACGTTCGATTTTCCCGTTTATTCGATCTAAATGATCGAATTGAATGAAAGTTGAAAATATTTTTTTTTTCGATCAAGAAATTCGAACGATTATCCCGTTTTTTCGGGAAAAATGATCGGACATGCTGGAAAAATCTTTATATTTGATCTAATGGAATAATCGAACTAAATTATCTAATTGAAAAATTGTACCATGTATGGCCACCTTTAGTGTGCCTCAAATACCCCAATGTTTGATCATGGAGCAGTCCCACCAAATATGAAGCTGGGTTTAATGTTCCATTTGTAAAAAAAATGTGCAAAAGAGTCAACGCTATACAAATGTGCAGAATAAAATGATATGCAATTACAAACTGCATGTCATCTAAAAAGTGAGGGAGTGGACAAGCTTTTTATTGGCACGGTGGAATGAAAGCAAACAGAATACGGTCTGTGGTACCCACAAAATCCAAGTAAAAGGAGTGTTTAGCCAGTTCACTATAGTTATGAGTCAAGCCAGTGAGCTGGGAGAGGGCAGGCTGGAGCATCTGGGCCCCTATGCAATTAACTTTTCTCCTCGGTTTTCTTCCAGGACATAATTTTTTAGCTTCTGTTTAAATTAATGTTTCAGCACTTTGCAATTGAAAAAGTATCAAAAAGTAGAAGAAAAAGTATTATCAAAATTATTTTGAGTATTTTCTTGCTTGCTGGTGGCTTAAAAGGCATTTTATGGACAAGGATGAACATATCACCTAGGAGAAAAACGCAGGAGAAAAATTATTTGCATATGGCCCCTGATCTCTACAAAATATCACCAATCTGGACCAACTGATACCTTTCAAATACTCAAGGATCCTAAAGCGACATATACATGCTACATTTCTGTCACCTGAGGGGATTGTTTGTGACCATCTAGGATAATACAGTAAGGATGACAATAAGGAGTGCCGTCCCCAACTACCGACTATTTACAGTAAAAATGTAATATGAGTATGGATGTTCGCCAAACCTTCCCTTCAGCAATTTGCTATGTCAGATCTCCTTGCCAGACTGCTACTGCTATTCTATTGTACTGTAATTCCTGAAGAGAGATGACTCCTGCTCCTCCTCCCACCAAACTCCACTTTATGACCGTAATCTGCTGATTACAATTACGCAAAATTTTGCGTACATTTTTGCAATTACGGACATACATACTTATGATTTGGAAATTCAGTTGATTTTGTGTAATCAATTCATAATTTTGCGCAACTTTAGACTAATTTTCTGACAACTTTAGATGTTAATAGCAATATCATCACCAAAAGTGGTATGTGTGTTAAGATGAATAGTAGGAACAAGTCAAAAGGGGAATTTTTAAAAAAGACCTTGTAGTTTTAAGAAAATTTATTTTGAATATGAAAAGGCAAAATGCTTTTAAAAAACATTTTCCTTTGCATTTTTAAAATCAATTTTCTCAAAAACAACCTCTTTGTGAAAAAAAAATGTTTTCCGTGTTCACACTATTCTCCTTAAAGAGGAACTTTAACCCAGCATTGAACGTCATCCCAATTAGTAGCTGATACCCCATTTCCCAGGAGAAACATTTTCTTTTTCTCAAATAGATCATCAAGGACATCTGTATGGCTGATATTGTGGTGAACCCCCCCCCCCCCCCCCCCACACACACACACACACACACACACACACAGTGACAAAAAATACAATCTTCTATGAACTCACTATACTCCTAACGGAATACCTTGGGGTGTCTTCTTTCTAGAATGGGGTCACTTGTGGGGTTCCTATACTGCCCTGGCATTTTAGGGGCCCTAAACCATGAGGAGTAGTCCAGAACCAAATGCCTCAAAATGACCTGTGAAATCCTAAAGGTACTCATAGGACGTTGGGCTCCTTAGCGCACCAAGGCTGCAAAAAAGTTTCACACATGTGGGGCTCGATTCAGTAAGCAGTGCTAACTGTTAGCACGCTTCTGAAAAGGCTATTATCATGCCTTATCTCAGTTTGGGTGGGTTAAATCAGATTGCGCGCAAAGATCCGCGCGCAAAGTTTTGCGCGCGCAGTGCGCGCAAAGTGCCCATTCACATCTATGCGATGTTCCGCGGGTACCGCGCTGTGCGCACGCAAAGTTTTGCGCATGGGTCTTTGCACGCGATCTGATTGTAGAAACAGTGCTAACCTGCTTAGCACCCTGGTTAACACGCCTAAAGACTTTAGGCGTGCTAAGTAGGTTAGCATCGTTTACTGAATCAAGCCCGTGGTATCGTCGTACTCAGGAGAAGTAGTATAATGTGTTTTGGGGTGTATTTTACACATACCAATGCTGGGTGGGAGAAATATCTCTGTAAATTATTATTTATTATTATTTAGTATTTATATAGCGCCGACATATTACGCAGCGCTGTAGAGTGTGTATATATATATATATATATATATATATATATATATATATATATATATATATATATATATATATATATATATATATATATATATATATAAATTACCAAGGGGTGAGCAGCACAAACCAACTTTTTTATGCAATTCTATGCAAAGCATGCACGCAGCGCTGGAGGTCCCCAGACTCCATAAGAAATATATAAGTACAGAGGGGCTGCAGCACACAACAGGAAAACAGTGACAGGGGCTCTTGGTTACGCTTTAACGCGCTTAAGCTCACCAACTGCGCCAAAGTGTCCCCAATCTGGTGAGTCCTACTCTACCATGCAAAATGCCAGTTTTTATAAGCAGTCTAGTGGGAACTAAACCAAAAACCCTAAAATGTCAACTAGATGGAAAAAAAAAAGGAAATTAAAAACACCTCACCCTTCACCTAGCTACCAAACGAACTCTCTTAACATGTGCAAAGCACTCATTTATATACTTAACTGTGCTAGAGGTGGGCGTGGTCATGCAGGCTCACAGGGGAAAATTATAAATAAATTACCAAGGGGTGAGCAGCACAAACCAACTTTTTTATGCAATTCTATGCAAAGCATGCACGCAGCGCTGGAGGTCCCCAGACTCCATAAGAAATATATAAGTACAGAGGGGCTGCAGCACACAACAGGAAAACAGTGACAGGGGCTCTTGGTTACGCTTTAACGCGCTTAAGCTCACCAACTGCGCCAAAGTGTCCCCAATCTGGTGAGTCCTACTCTACCATGCAAAATGCCAGTTTTTATAAGCAGTCTAGTGGGAACTAAACCAAAAACCCTAAAATGTCAACTAGATGGAAAAAAAAAGGAAATTAAAAACACCTCACCCTTCACCTAGCTACCAAACGAACTCTCTTAACATGTGCAAAGCACTCATTTATATACTTAACTGTGCTAGAGGTGGGCGTGGTCATGCAGGCTCACAGGGGAAAATTATAAATAAATTACCAAGGGGTGAGCAGCACAAACCAACTTTTTTATGCAATTCTATGCAAAGCATGCACGCAGCGCTGGAGGTCCCCAGACTCCATAAGAAATATATAAGTACAGAGGGGCTGCAGCACACAACAGGAAAACAGTGACAGGAAAAAGTTGGTTTGTGCTGCTCACCCCTTGGTAATTTATTTATAATTTTCCCCTGTGAGCCTGCATGACCACGCCCACCTCTAGCACAGTTAAGTATATAAATGAGTGCTTTGCACATGTTAAGAGAGTTCGTTTGGTAGCTAGGTGAAGGGTGAGGTGTTTTTAATTTCCTTTTTTTCCATCTAGTTGACATTTTAGGGTTTTTGGTTTAGTTCCCACTAGACTGCTTATAAAAACTGGCATTTTGCATGGTAGAGTAGGACTCACCAGATTGGGGACACTTTGGCGCAGTTGGTGAGCTTAAAGGGACTCCGAGCTCAGCGAAAAAAGTAAAGTTGTACTCACCAGGGTCTTTCTCCAGCCCAGTGCTGGTCGGGAGGTCCCACGCCGGCGTCCTGGCTCCTCTCCTTCACCCCGCTCCGGTATGGCTGACAGGCCGCAGCCCGGGCGACACTCGGTGGAGTGTCGGGCTGCAGCTTCCGCGTATGACGCGGATTACGTCACACGCCGGCCGCCTCGCGTCATCACGGCGGCCGGCGTGAAAGTACTGCGCATGCGCGCTTTAATCGCGCATGCGCAGTACTTTCACGCCGGCCGCCGTGATGACGCGAGGCGGCCGGCGTGTGACGTAATCCGCGTCATACGCGGAAGCTGCAGCCCGACACTCCACCGAGTGTCGCCCGGGCTGCGGCCTGTCAGCCATACCGGAGCGGGGTGAAGGAGAGGAGCCAGGACGCCGGCGTGGGACCTCCCGACCAGCACTGGGCTGGAGAAAGACCCTGGTGAGTACAACTTTACTTTTTTCGCTGAGCTCGGAGTCCCTTTAAGCGCGTTAAAGCGTAACCAAGAGCCCCTGTCACTGTTTTCCTGTTGTGTGCTGCAGCCCCTCTGTACTTATATATTTCTTATGGAGTCTGGGGACCTCCAGCGCTGCGTGCATGCTTTGCATAGAATTGCATAAATAAGTTGGTTTGTGCTGCTCACCCCTTGGTAATTTATTTATAATTTTCCCCTGTGAGCCTGCATGACCACGCCCACCTCTAGCACAGTTAAGTATATAAATGAGTGCTTTGCACATGTTAAGAGAGTTCGTTTGGTAGCTAGGTGAAGGGTGAGGTGTTTTTAATTTCCTTTTTTTTTCCATCTAGTTGACATTTTAGGGTTTTTGGTTTAGTTCCCACTAGACTGCTTATAAAAACTGGCATTTTGCATGGTAGAGTAGGACTCACCAGATTGGGGACACTTTGGCGCAGTTGGTGAGCTTAAGCGCGTTAAAGCGTAACCAAGAGCCCCTGTCACTGTTTTCCTGTTGTGTGCTGCAGCCCCTCTGTACTTATATATTTCTTATGGAGTCTGGGGACCTCCAGCGCTGCGTGCATGCTTTGCATAGAATTGCATAAAAAAGTTGGTTTGTGCTGCTCACCCCTTGGTAATTTATTTATAATTTTCCCCTGTGAGCCTGCATGACCACGCCCACCTCTAGCACAGTTAAGTATATAAATGAGTGCTTTGCACATGTTAAGAGAGTTCGTTTGGTAGCTAGGTGAAGGGTGAGGTGTTTTTAATTTCCTTTTTTTTTTTCCATCTAGTTGACATTTTAGGGTTTTTGGTTTAGTTCCCACTAGACTGCTTATAAAAACTGGCATTTTGCATGGTAGAGTAGGACTCACCAGATTGGGGACACTTTGGCGCAGTTGGTGAGCTTAAGCGCGTTAAAGCGTAACCAAGAGCCCCTGTCACTGTTTTCCTGTTGTGTGCTGCAGCCCCTCTGTACTTATATATTTCTTATGGAGTCTGGGGACCTCCAGCGCTGCGTGCATGCTTTGCATAGAATTGCATAAAAAAGTTGGTTTGTGCTGCTCACCCCTTGGTAATTTATTTATAATTTTCCCCTGTGAGCCTGCATGACCACGCCCACCTCTAGCACAGTTAAGTATATAAATGAGTGCTTTGCACATGTTAAGAGAGTTCGTTTGGTAGCTAGGTGAAGGGTGAGGTGTTTTTAATTTCCTTTTTTTTTCCATCTAGTTGACATTTTAGGGTTTTTGGTTTAGTTCCCACTAGACTGCTTATAAAAACTGGCATTTTGCATGGTAGAGTAGGACTCACCAGATTGGGGACACTTTGGCGCAGTTGGTGAGCTTAAGCGCGTTAAAGCGTAACCAAGAGCCCCTGTCACTGTTTTCCTGTTGTGTGCTGCAGCCCCTCTGTACTTATATATTTCTTATGGAGTCTGGGGACCTCCAGCGCTGCGTGCATGCTTTGCATAGAATTGCATAAAAAAGTTGGTTTGTGCTGCTCACCCCTTGGTAATTTATTTATAATTTTCCCCTGTGAGCCTGCATGACCACGCCCACCTCTAGCACAGTTAAGTATATAAATGAGTGCTTTGCACATGTTAAGAGAGTTCGTTTGGTAGCTAGGTGAAGGGTGAGGTGTTTTTAATTTCCTTTTTTTTTCCATCTAGTTGACATTTTAGGGTTTTTGGTTTAGTTCCCACTAGACTGCTTATAAAAACTGGCATTTTGCATGGTAGAGTAGGACTCACCAGATTGGGGACACTTTGGCGCAGTTGGTGAGCTTAAGCGCGTTAAAGCGTAACCAAGAGCCCCTGTCACTGTTTTCCTGTTGTGTGCTGCAGCCCCTCTGTACATATATATATATATATATATATATATATATATATATATATATATATATATATATATATATATATATATACATATACATATATATATATATATATATATATATATATATATACATATATCTTGTCACTAACTGTCCCTCAAAGGAGCTCACAATCTAATCCCTACCATTGCCATATGTCTATATTTTGTAGTGTAAGTACTACAGTCTAGGGCCAATTTTAGTGGGAGCCAATTAACTTATCTGTATGTTTTTGGAATGTGGGAGGAAACCGGAGTGCCCGGAGGAAACCAACGCAGACACAGAGAGAACATACAAACTCTTTGCAGATAGTGCCCTGGCTGGGATTCAAACCAGGGACCCAGCGCTGCAAGGCGAGAGAGCTAACCACTACGCCACCGTGCTGCCCAATAAATGGCAATAAATGGATAAGTGTCCATCTGTAAATGGACAATTGTGTGTAAAAAATCAACAAAATGTCATTTACAGAGATATTTCTCCCATCCAGCATGGGTATGTGTAAAAATACACCTCAAAACACATTATATTGCTTCTCCTGAGTACGGCAATACCACATGTGGGACACTTTTTTGCAGCCTAGGTGCGCTAACGGACCCAAAGTCCTATGAGCACCTTTAGGCTTTACAGGGGTGCTTACAATTGAACACCCCCAAAATGCCAGGACAGTAAACACACCCCACAAATGACCCCATTTTGGAAAGTAGACGCCCCAAAGTATTCAGAGAGGGGCGCTGCGTAATATGTCGGCGCTATATAAATACTAAATAATAATAATAATAAAAAGGGGCATGGTGAGTCCGTGGCAGATTTCAATTTTTTTTGTCACAAGTTAGCAGAAATGGAAACTTTTTTTTATTTTTTATTTTTGTCACAAAGTGTAATTTTCCGCTAACTTGTGACAAAAAATAAAATCTTCTATGAACTCACCATGCCTCTTAATGAATACTTTGGGATGTCTTCTTTCCAAAATGGGGTCATTTGGGGGGTATTTATACTATCCTGGAATTCTAGCACCTCATGAAACATGACAGGTGCTCAGAAAAGTCAGAGACGCTTCGAAATGGGAAAATTCACTTTTTGCACCATAGTTTGTAAACGCTATAACTTTTACCCAAACCAATAAATATACACTTATTGTTGTTGTTTTTTTATCAAAAACATGTAGCACAATAAATTTGGACAAAAATTTATATAGAAATTTTACTTTATTTGAAAAATGTCAGCACAGAAAGTTAAAAAAAAATCATTTTTTTTTACAAAAATTGATGTCTTTTTTGATGAATATAATAAAAACTAAAAATCACAGCAGCAATCAAATAGCACTAAAAGAAAGCTGTATTAGTGACAAGAAAAGGAGGTAAAATTCCTTTAGATAATAGGTTGTATGGCCAAGCAATAAACCATTAAAGCTGTAGTGGTCTGAATGGAAAAAAGTGTCTGGTCCTTAAAGGGAACCAGAGATGAACAATACTGAAAAAATTAAAAAGCCTTTATACATACCTGGGGCTTCCTCCAGCCCCATAAGCCTGGATAGCTCCCACGCCGCCATCCTCCGCTTCCTCTATCGCCGCTACCGGGTCTCGTCACTTCCGGCGGACGCGACCAATTTTCCGCATGCACAGGGGCTCCCTCCATACCCTTACGAATGCGGCTGCACAGTATGCGCCCGCATGCGTAAGCATATGGAGGGAGCCCCTGTGATGCGGACATTGGACAATTGGCCGCGTCCGCCGGCCGACTGGCGGTAATGACGGGACCCGGTACCGGCAGATCCAGGCAGCGGATGACGGCGGCGTGGGAGCGACCCAAAGCAATCCATTATTCTCAAGGTGCTTCCTAGGGCTTTTTTGAAGGCCATTTTTTTTTTTGCACTAATTGTTACAGCACCATGATGGATTGAGTTTGTCTCTACCTATTTTTTATGTGACAAGGTTCCAAGCTATAAGAGACATCAAAATGTATTCTACAACTCATTATGATTAAAATGAAGTCACATATACATCATTTGACAACTAGTGGTGCTCGTAAAGGTTCAAATACAATTACGCAAAATTTTGCTAAATTTTTCCCAATTAAGCATTGCATAATTGCGATTATGTTATGTACAGCATAATACATTCGTGAATCATAATTACGCCTATAATGCGTTCAATGTGTAAACATTTTTGCATATATTCATCAGAGTTCTGAGCATGTGCAGCTATTAGTTAAATAATGCGAAAAATAAGTTCGTATGCAAAAAAATGTTGCGTTCCCTAGCCAGTATACTACACATGCGTGGCTATTATTTAAATATTCAATGCGAAAAATGCATTTGTATGCGAAAAAAATTTGCTTTCATCAGCCAGTATACTGCAAACACGCGGTTATTTAAATATTCAATGTGAAAAATCAGTATATATTTTTTAAGACATTTGCGAGCAAAATTACACATAAATCATGCTATTATGCAGAATTACAGTTAGTGATTAACATTTACATGCAAAAATTGTAATGCGTAATCTGCAAAATTCACATTATGATTACGATGTGTAATTGCAAATTACGATGCGTAATTATGAACAAGCGTAATTTCTGCCCACCACTATTGACAACAATCTGGATGCACAGCGATCCATTATTCTCAAGGTGCACCTATGGCTTTTTTGCAGTTCATTCAGATAGGGACTGGTTAGTGTTAGGAGTAGTTAAGGGGTGTTTAAAGGGAACCAGAGATGAACGTCACACAAAATAACACACAAAATAAACATATAATTCAATAGCTTTAGCTGAGGAAATCCTTTTACAAGTATTTTCGCTGCTCTAGTGTGCCTGATAACATTTATTTTTACATTTATAATCCCTGATAAATTAAAGATGGCCGCCGGCTCACACCCTTCGTCTTCCGGTTCAAGAGCCGCTCTAATTGTCATTATTTCGGCTTGCTGCGCACCGTGCTGCTTAGCGCACAAGCCTAGTAGGGGGTCGTATGCCTAGTGCTGAGGAGCGCCTGCGACGTAATCTGCACGCTGTGGAAACTCGACCTGGATTTCCACTGACCTGGGCAAGAACGAGCAGGAGATAGCAGGAGATAGCAGTACATAGAGTACAGAGGCCATACGTTCGGTAACTGTACAGCACCCTACAACCTACAGTCTGCTAACAATCTGCTAACTCAAAAGTACCATCCATGTACCAATCATATATCTATGTACGCATATGTGTATATACTATATACAAACACTCCCTTCTCATCACAGCCCTCCCGTGATGCTGTGTATGCAAAGCAGGTAGGCAGAGCCAGGAGGGGGAGGGCTTGAAATGACTTCACACAGCAGACGGACTCAGCTTATCTGATTCCAGGTCCAGGTCAAACTAAAGACTGAAACAGCCGTATCAGTCTGCAGACAGACTGTACACACGCCGGACTGTCGCTGGAATGCCCACCCAGCGGGAGGTGACGACTGACCCGTCGTTGCCTGCAGTCCGGCATGTGTACGGACCTTAAGACTGGCTCAGTCGGGCTTTCTTATCACAGCTGATAGCAGAGTAATTGGGCAGAGAAGAAAGAAACTAAAAGCATGGTAGGTGTTTACTGTCATGTTCTCATTGATTTTTATGATAAAATACATGCGGGTGCTTCATCTCTGGTTCTCTTTAAGATATAGGGCATGGTAAGCTGAGGGTTCAGGTGAGAGTTAGGGTACGGTGGATGATAGTAGAATATTGGTTAAATTACCAATATTTTACTATAGTGGATACTAGATTATCGGTAAAATTACTTCTATTACCATTATTATGTGCCTATTGCTGTCAATTTTTCACCCAATTTTCATTGAGCCGCTATTCTAGATATGCCCTTATCGATGCCTAACTCTAGCTAACTCTCCCCTATCTATGCCTAACCCTAGCCACCCCACACAGACTGCTAACACTAATTTTTCCTAAACTATATTAGCAGCTTTTTACATGGGCACATATGGTGGCACACAAATGTATCAGTGCTGTGTCTAAATATACAGTATGTGATCCCTCACAGCAGCTCCTGTCACCCCAGAACACAGATCTGAGGTAACACAGAACTACTGTGAGAGAGGCACAGTTAACAAGTGGCCACACTTCAGTCCATGGAAAACACCAGCATTTTCCCATGGACAATTTTTAACATCCTTTGCACGTTATTGCCCAAGTGTCATCCAACATAGACCTGCAGCACCTGCTAGCAGTCTATGGGAATCATACGTGTGTGCTGATTTCATGCAGTGGGGAATCAGTTTCTGTTATGTGCGCGAATCACAGGTAGAAAACAGAGTAGGATCATCCACCCGGCAACGTAGGCAGGTGCCTGGGGCCTAGTGGGTGTCAAGGGGCCCACCAGCCTCCTTCTCTGACCTCTTTTCACTCCCGCTTACCAAAAATACCACAAGGGGGCCCCATTACTTCTTAAGCCATCTCTGGCGGAAGACAATCGCATGCAGCGCGTTTGAAAAGCATTATGTGCAATTTCGCATTGCATGAAATTGCACACGCATTTCAACAAAGTTTTACTATTTACCTAACACTTGTTTTTATGAATGATGACTGTTACTGGCTGTAACAGTCATCAATCAAATATAAACTCAGTACCCACGTGAGGATGGATTGGAGATCAGCGGTGACCAGCAATCATTCCCCAATCCATCTTAACTACTGTGGTAATGAACAACATTTAAATGTTTGCAGTAAAATTCTCACAGTGGGCCAGTGGCGTACCTACCATGAGCCTGCAGGATCTCACAGCACCAGGTGTAGTCATGGCTAGGGGTGCCACTGTGGCAGTAGCGTTGTGACGGGGGTGCGGGGCCGCCCTAGAGGGGGTGCGCTCAGGGCATGGGCATCCGCAGTTTATGGCAAAAACTGGCGGCTGCCTCCCCCTGGCCGCCCGCTGCCCCCCTTCTAGCCGCCACTCCCCCCCCTCTAGCCACGTCAGACCTCGATCAGGCAGCGACCAATAGTGCGGGTGCTAGGACCTAGCACACCGCGCTGATATGCGGAAGTGACATCACTTCCGCATATAGAGCGTGGTGCGCCCAGCGCCTGCTCTTACTGGTCGGGTCGCCTGCTGATTGAGGTCTGACTGACGCTACAAGGTAGATGGGGGGAGCGGCGGCTAGAGGGGGGGGGGCTCCTGTCACTCACTACCTAAATGGGGTCCCTGTCTCTTACTACCTAAATGGGGGTCCCTGTCTCTCACTACCTAAATGGGGGTCCCTGTCATTCACTACCTAAATACCCAGAGTCCACTTGTCCTACTAGTCCTATGGGAGAAAAGCGCTATAGAAATGTTATTGTATTGTATTGTATTATTAAATGGGGGTCCCTGTCACTCACTACCTAAATGGGGGCGCCTGTCACTCACTAATGGGAGCGCCTGTCACTCACTACCTAAATGGGGGTGCCTGTCACTCACTACCTAAATGGTGGTCTCTGTCACTCACCCCCTAAATGGGGGTCCCTGTCACTCACTACCTAAATTGGGGTCCCTGTCACTCACCTAAATGGGGTCCCTGTCACTCACTAGCTAAACGGGGGTCCCTGTCACTCACTAGCTAAACAGGGGTCCCTGTCACTCACTACCTAAACGGGGGTCCCTGTCACTCACTACCTAAATGGGGGCACCAGTCACTCACTACCTAAATGGAGGTCCCTGTCACTCACTACCTAAATGGGGTCCCTGTCACTCACCCCCTAAATGGGGGTCCCTGTCACTCACTACCTAAATGGGGGTCCCTGTCACTCACCTGAATGGGGTCCCTGTCACTTACTAGCTAAACAGGGGTCCCTGTCACTCACTAGCTAAACGGGGGTCCTTGTCACTCACTAGCTAAACGGGGGTCCCTGTCACTCACTAGTTAAACAGGAGTCCCTGTCACTCACTAGCTAAATGGAGGTCCCTGTCACTCACTACCTAAACGGGGGTCCTTGTCACTCACTAGCTAAATGGGGGTCCCTGTCACTCACTACCTAAACGGGGGCCCCTGTCACTCACTACCTAAATGGGGGCCCTGTCACTCACTACCTAAATGGGGGCACCTGTCATTCACTACCTAAATGGGGGGCCCTGTCACTCACTACCTAAATGGGGGGCCCTGTCACTCACTACCTAAATGGGGGGCCCTGTCACTCACCCCCTAAATGGGGGGCCCTGTCACACACTACCTAAATGGGGGGCGCCTGTCACTCACTACCTAAATGGGGGACGCCTGTCACTCACTACCTAAATGGGGGGCGCCTGTCACTCACTACCTAAATTGGGGGATTCCTGGCACTACCTAAACCATCCAGGGCAGCCAGCCCAGTATCACTGTCAAAAAGGCCACAGCATCAGCACCAGTCAGGCCACATTACCGCCAGCCAGGTCACAGCATCACTGCCAGTCAACCCAGCCACAACATCGGCCACAGCATCACTGCCAGGCCTTTCAGCTCACACATCATCCACCATTCCAGCCAAAAACAGTATTGCCAGGCACAGCAGCCAGTAGAGGAGAATTCAGAAGCCAGGTTAGAGGTGTCTACCATATTAAGGGGGCATTCTGCCTATTTATGTGAAATGCTGTCTATTTATGTGCCTCATGACTGCTGAATTTGTCTTGTTGGGGGCCTCATGATTGCTGAATTTGTCTTGTTGGGGCCTCAAGATTGCGGAATTTGTCTTGTTGGGGGCCTCATGATTTGTTGGGGGCCTCACGATTGCTGACTTTGTCTTGTTGAGGGCCTCACGATTGCTGACTTTGGCATGTTGAGGGCCTCATGATTGCTGAATTTGTCTTGTTGGGGGCCTCATGATTTCTGAATTTGTCTTGATAGGGGCCTCATGATTGCTTAATTTGTCTTGTTGGGGGTCACATGATTGCTAACTGCGAGACTATGGGAAAAGCTGAATCATCATATGAGACAATAGCATTAAACCTACTTTTTTTTAGCTTTTTAAAACAGAAAATAAAACTGGGAGGTTCTAAAAACATGAATTCATTTATTCATGAGTAGGATGGATGGAATTGTTTATCTTCACAGTTTATTTTCAACTTGGGTATTCCATAATGTTCATGTATGAGTTAAAACATATGTATTTAGTTTAAATTGCTGTTGCCACTTTGCGATAAGTAACTTGTGGGTTGCAGTTTAAGCACTCGGCCTCCAAAAAGTTCGCCACCACTGTCCTAGTCTAATGTCCCACCATTGCTAGGTTCATGTAAATTTGTCTCCACCCATGGCCACACCTATTTTTTGGCAAGCTAACTGCAGTGTGCTGATCTCTGCTGCCTACAGTATGTACAGTATAAGCTGTTCTCTAGTGCCTGCACTGTGTGCTGATCTACCTCCAGTGTGTACAGTATAAGGTGTTACTCTGTGCCTTTACTGATTGTAAACCAGTATTGTATGCTGATCCCTGCTACTTTCAGTACGTACAGTATTAGCTGTAAAGCCTGGTACACACATACAATTTTGATTAGCCAATTTTAGCTCTGTTCATCAAATTCATTGTCTGTTGGCTCACTTACTGCATGGGGTGGTAAAATTGGTCAGTGATTGACCAATCAAAATTGATCTATGCCTATACTGATTGTAAATTATCTAAATAAAGGACGGGACTGAATCCAGTATTTCAATGGGCAGGCCCTTTATCTGTAACTTACACCGCTGCTAAGTTCATGTATGTTTGGCCCCACCCATGGCCACGCCCACTCACGGCATGACCATGCACATTTTTTGCCGTGGCGCGCTTTGCTTTTTTTTTTGGGGGGGGGGGGGTAAATTATCCGCACCGGGTGTCAAGCACCCTAGCTATGCCTCTGCACTGTGGTGTTCAGTCACTTTGTTCTTCCACCTGGGACCTTTTTTCATAGTTTGGGCAACATTCGGAAAAAATAGCAGCAGGCAGTGCAGGGAACTGAACTACTTTCCGCACTAGATGTAGCACCCCTCCCCTTTCCTGTCCCGTGGGCAATGTGTCTGCTCACTCTCTACACACAGCGTACAGTGAGTGAATGTGCAGAGCAGCAGGGTGAGTGGAGAGAATGATTGATGTGCTGCAGCTGGGACATTAGCAAGGAGAGGTGTCAGTATGTGTTTAGTGCTTCAGAAGTTGCCTGCCATTTGTAGCCATGTGCACTGGCTGCTGTAATATTAGCGTGCCCTAGACTATTGATTATTTATCCTGATTAGAGTAATTAATCAATAATGCAGGGCAGTGTGCTGTTTCAGAAGCCAGTGATACAGGTGCTGACAGCCATCTTCTGTACTGAGCAGAGAAGCAAGCTTCAGGCAATTTAGATTAGCTTGATTGTAGGTAATCTTATCTCTTTTCCCAGCTCCCTCTCCCACCCTGTTGTCTTCCCCATGACCCTTTCCTCTTTTCAGATTTTAGTGGCTTCTTTGAAACTGCATCTCCCTGCCAAACAGCACTAGTGATGTCTGCAGTCCTGATGAGCGTCCTTCCTTCCATTTCTCTTCTCCCACCTGGCTCTCTGTCTTGTGCCTCTATCGCTTAATCCCCCCTCCCCTCTTCCTATGCATCCCCCTCTTTCATATGTCCCCCTTTTTTGACTGTCCTCAGAGGACCTCATAATCTAATCATACCGTAGTCATAGTCTAATGTCCTACCATATTATTATTGTGTATTTATATAGCAGTGACATCTTCTGCAGCACTGTATAGAGTGCAGAGTTTCTTAATGGTTAGCTCCGTCAACATCCTGATGACTCCTTTTCCCCTCAAATCCCCAAAAATGTGCAGCGACATGCTCAGCTCCCGAACCCGTCAACCCTCCCATCAAAAAAATTAGTTGTTTTAGGAGGGGTTGGGGTGGGGTGTCTGTAAATAATCAGCACCGAGTGTCAAATTCCCTAGGTACGTCACTGCAGTGGGCGATGGATATCTGAGTGATATGTCATGCCAGTCGCAATTGCCTTATGTTGCTAAACAACAATTGTTGATCACGAAAAAAAGTCTACCGCCGTGAAAAAAGCCGCAGCAAACGTGTAGTGGGTAAGTTCCTTCAGGCATACTGATTGTTTCAGGGACGCCATGAATGATCCCTTGCACCAATCATTGCCTTGACGGAACAGGAATAATTCTTTTTAACTATTTTTTATTTTTAACTTTTTTTTTTAATCAAATTGCACTGTTCCTGTAGTAACAGTGTTCAATGAGGGACTGGGAGGACACTGATTGGCCAAGGGATCACATGATCCCTTGGGCCAAACACTGCAGCCACAGGGGTCAAGGGATCTTTTGATCCCTTTGCCCAACCAGTGATGCCGTACGGGGTTCATGTGCGCACGTGTACTCGTACACGTGCGCACAAGCAATACAGGAAGTAATGTACTTCCTGTGCACAATTTACAGTGATTATTGTAACAGCAATCATTTCGGCTTAACAGGGCACCCCTCGGTAGAGGGACCACATGGTGGGTATGTTTCTCTTGGACGTAGCTCCTACATCCTGGTGGCATAAGCAGCCACTTTTCAGGAAATAGGAGCTATGTTCTGGTTTATCTTTTTATTTTAGAGTAAACCTGAAACAAAGAAAACAAATAGAATCTTTCCTATGGAGAAAGAAGGCTCTGGATAGCATAGAGCCCATAGAGCCTTCCCTATCCTTGCTCTGTTCTGTTGTTCCAGCACTGTTTCTCAGTGAGGTTCGGTTCAGACTAAATACCTCCCTATGTATCCATACTGCATCATGCAAGAACTGTAAAAGCTCTATGCTATCCTGAGCCCTCATGGGTAAGTATCTAACCATTTGTCTCCTCGGTTAAAGTGAACCTCCAGACTAAAATCTACTCAGCACTGAAAAGGCTTGGTGTTTCTTTAACAGTTTCACAGCATCAGAACTTTGATTTTCTTACCCAAGCCTCATTTTTAGCTGCACCGAAGCTAAGCTCCGCACCATTAAAGAAATCTGCCTGGGCATTTTTCCCCTGTTGCTGTGCAAAGCTTGATGGGATTTCTGATGTTGTTGTTCTCCTTCTGCTATTTTGGCGCAAATTTGTTTTTTTTTACATTTTGAATTTGAGATTTGAAGTCTAGCACGCACAGCTGGGAGGGGTGATGAGGACACAGGACAGTTGGAACTACGTCTCCTGCTCCCTGGCTGTCACCTCCTTTCAACCAAAAAGATGGCTGCCCCCTGAAATCGCAAACATTTGCCTGTTATTTTAACCACTTAAAGGAGTTATCAGGCAATATGAACAAAATAAGCGCAACTTACCCGGGGCTTCCTTCAGCCCCAAGCTCCCACCATGTCCCTCGCCGCAGCTCTGCCGTTCGCCGCAGCTCCGTCCCGGTCCTCGGCGTTGACGTCAGGCTGACCTCCAGGTTGGCCTGTACTGCGCCTGCACGAGCGGTGCTGTCAATCACCACCACGTGGACCGGAGCGGACTGCGCAGGCGCAGTAGTTGATGGTCGACCTGACGTCATTGCCGAGGATCGGGACAGAGCTGCGGCGAACGGCTGACGGCAGAGCTGCTGCGAGGGACATGCTGGGAGCTTGGGGCTGGAGGAAGCCCCGGGTAAGTAGCATTCATATTGCCTGATGATAACTGAAGGGTTTTTATTTTTTGCATCTGAGCAACTTTCACCTCCCATTCATTTGCCAATAACTTTATCACTACTCATCACAATGAATTGATCTATATCTTGTTTTTTCCACCACCAATTAGGCTTTCTTTGGGAGATACATTTTGCTAAGCATTATTTTATTCTAAATCCATTTTAAGAGGAATATTAAGAAAGAAATGGAAAAAAAAAATAATTACTTCTCTGTTCTTGGCCATTATAGTTTGAAATTAATACATGCTACCATAATTAAAACCCATGTATTTTATTTGCCCATTTATCCTGCTTATTACACCATTTAAATTATGTCCCTATCACAATGTATGGCGCATATATGTTGTTTGGAAATAAAGGTGCATTTTTTCAATTTGCGTCCATCACTATTTACAAGCCCATAATTTAAAAAATTATATTGATATACTCCTTTGACATGCATATTTAAAAAGTTCAGACCCTTAGATAACTATTTATGTTTTTGTTTTGGTTTTTTTGCTTTTTAATTACAATTTTTAATACAAAAAAATAAAAAAATTACATGTGGATAATTTTTGGTGTGGGAGGTAAACAGCTAGTTTTAAATGTAAAAAAAATGTATTTATTTATTTAAAAAAATGGATGTGTGTGTAGTTTTACTATTTGGCCACAAGATGGCCACAGTGAAAAAGTCCTGGAAGCATGATCGTACGCTTCCAGGAAGAAGAATGAAAAAAACGGGGAACTTTTTGAAATTCAGAAAAACTGCAGCCTCTGATTAGAGGCTGTCAGATTTTCTGCGGGGGGTGGGGGGGGGGGGGGGTGGGGGGGGGGGTAGGTTCGATCAATGAATGGGATCTATAATCCCATTCATTGATCGCTGGGCTAACGGCCGGCAGCAGGAGCGCGTGGGAGCGCTTGAGCCGCGGGACTGCGCACAGCCCAACTGGACGAGAATGTTCATCCAGTTGAGCCTAAGTGGTTAAAACAGGGTGGGTAAGAGATTAATATTACCTATTAACATAACTAATGTAACTTAATTACAGTATGTTTGTTTAGGCTGAAGTTCCTCTTTAAGTTGTTTTTTGAGTGTATTGTTTTACATGATGTAATACAACAAAATAATCTAATAAATGTACATATATCTCTAGCTAAGCCTTATTGGAGTTGATTCAACATAACAATGTGAGCATTACTCATGTAACACGGGTTGCACAATGTGCATTACACTAGTGACGTAAGTACCACTAAAGCGCAGTGCATTGTCACAGCAGTTTTACAGTAGGATAGTAAATTGACCCATTATGTACTTTATTATGTAGAATATTATGTTAATCTAAAGCTTCAAATAACGAAGAACTTTAAACTTTGAAAAATGGCACTTTGCCAGCTGTCTACCCCGAAGGCCATTATATATTTGATCTGTTTCCCTTTTAAGTTTGTTATGAGAAGATTTTCCAGTTGCATTAGTGCATACTTAAGTCATTTGAAATCTGAGTTAATAAGATACTCCCAATAATTAATTCCTGGCTAATATGATTCTCCAAAAAAACATGTTTACTATTTGCAAATCACGCTATTTGGACAGCAGGCACCCATCTAGTTTTTTATTTTTACATAATAATATCCAGGGTCAAATCCCCCTTAGGATTTTCAAGGGGGGGGATTCCTGGAAGGTCTCCCTCTGCTACATACAATATAATAATATGGTAGGCATGCTGGGTACGCACGATGCAATTTTTCATCCGACTAACAGAATCAGATGATTATTTCTGACATGTTCGATTTGCTCCGGATTGACAACGGTATAGATCAGGAGCAGTTTGGATACAAATAATAATGAGAACAACTGACAGTAATGAAAGGGAAAGTGAAGCATTCTGCGAGGTCCCAACTTCCTTCTTTACTAGCACAAAGCAGGGGCCCAGGGCTGTGCTCATACCTGGCTCTGTGCTCTGTCAAGTTCCCCAGATATGTACACACGCTGCTGCTCCATCCAAATTCAACTGTAGCCAGGAAGAAAGGGGGCAGGGCAGCGCATAGTGCAGGAGGCAGCATGATGCTGTGAGCTGCAGGATGTCTCAACTTGTGAAGGTCCCCAGACACTGCACTGGCCCCGGTGCAGTGCTCTGGGCAGGGCCAGGCCGAGGCATAGGCTGGAGAGGCTCCAGCCTCAGGGCGCAGTGTAGGAGGGGGCGCAGAATTCATTCAGCTGTCATTCCTAATTGTGTTTGAAGCAGAAAGAAAGAAGAAAAGGGGATACATGGCAGTGACTGCAAGCCATATAACTAGATATTAAGGTGTTTGGGAGGTTGTGGGCCCTGTGGCACCTCTTAGTGTAATAGCAATCAGTGTGCGATGGCTGGGGTGGCAGGGATGGAGGGGCGCACTTTGGTGTCTCAGCCTTGGGTGCTGGAGGACCTTGTCCCGGCTCTGGCTCTGGGAGTATTCTGGGCACCAGTAATCCCCCCTAAACTTGCCTGTGATGTCTTTCCAAATGTCCACCAAAAGGTGGGTAAAATTACCTTTAAATGGCAAGAAGTGACTCCACAACAATCTTGTGGTTATAAGATGGCCTATAACTGCATAATGTAGAGCTGACATATTCTCAAAAATTCACCATATTAAGAAACAAACCGCTCCAGCCTCATCTTTCAGCAGTTTGCACTCCATTTTACAAGTAAGCCTCAACTAGGTGAAATAGCTTAATAAATAATTCTGTGCTCAAGGGCCTGTCAGAGTGTCCTATCAAAGGTTAAAGCGAGATTGTAAGCTACAGTTAAAGTGGACCCAAATTAAAAAATACAAGATTTCAGAAATAAAATCTATTTTCTAAATTATAATAATAAATAGCAGCCTTTTTCAGCTGCATGATGACAAATATAAAACATTTTACATTTATTGGAGGAACCCCTCCCTTCCTTTCATATTGCCGGGACAGAATCCGGCAAACTGGTGGAGTAGGTGGTGTCCGGCAAAGGAGGAATTGCTAATGGCTGCCACCTGTATAACCCTAGTAATGAAAAGAGAAGGGTGAAAAGCATACATTGAAATGCTCATAGGCTTGAAGGAGTGTTTATTTATCTTTGTATGTGTCAGAGTGGGGCAACTAAATACTTTGAATTAAATGTTTGGTTTGGGTCCGCTTTAAGAGGAGAAAAGAAAACACATAAATCAGAAGATAAATACAGAAGAGTCTCTTTTATCCGGCACTCATGAGGATTGGCTGATGTCGGATCAATGTGCTTTCTGGTTGCTTGTGACTCAAAGTTAAAAAGAGGCCTAGCTAATACAGTACTACTGTATACCCCACTCTATATACTGCACATTACCATGAACATGTGACTGCGTTTTGAACAAAGCTCACAGTAATTTCTGAGCTATACAGATTGGGTTTCAGCAGTAGCTTATCTTACCGGCCACCTCACACTAGAGATGGCCCGAACTTCCGATTTTAGGTTTGCGAACCGTGTTCGCGAACCTCCGCAAACGTTCGCGAACTTGCGAACTTTCGTGAACCGCAATAGACTTCAATGGGGAGGCGAACTTTGAAAACTAGAAACATTTATGCTGGCCACAAAAGTGATGGAAAAGATGTTTAAAGGGGTCTAACATCTGAGTTTTTGCATGGATGAGTGGGATAGACGCCAAAAGTCCCAGGGAAAAATCTGGATTTGACGTAAAGCAGCGTTTTAAGGGCAGAAATCACATTGCATGCTAAATAGGAGGCCTAAAGTGCTTTAAAACATCTTGCATGTGTATACATCAATCAGGGAGTGTAGAGTACTGCTTCACACTGACACACCAAACTCACTGTGTAACGCACCGCAAACAGCTGTTTGACTCAAATGGTAACTGAACCAACTAGGGGGAATGCGTTACTGGATCTGATCATTTCTAATAGACCAGATAATGTATCAAATGTGCAGGTTCAAGAACATTTGGGAAATAGTGATCACAACATGATAACGTTTGAGCTGGTGACTGATAGGCCACGGGGCAGCGGGACCACTAAAACTATGAACTTTAGAAAAGCAAAGTTCACTCAAATTAGGCAGGCACTAAGTTTGGTGAACTGGGATAATTTACTACAAGGGGAAGACACTGAAGGGAAATGGCAAGCTTTTAAACTTATACTCAATCAATACTGTAGTATGTATATCCCATATGGAAACAAAATGTCTAGGAATAAAAAAAGGCCTCTATGGATGAATAGAAAGGTTAAAGATAAAATGAAGAGGAAAAAGAATGCCTATAAGGTCTTAAAACAGGAGGGGACAGAGGCTGCACTAAGCAATTATAAGGAGTGCAATAAAAATTGTAAAAAAGAAATTAGGCAGGCAAAGATTGAAGCTGAAAAACAAATCGCTAAGGATATCAAATCTAACCCAAAAAAGTTTTACAAGTACATTAACTCTAAAAAAAGAAAGGTTGACTGTATAGGACTCCTAAAGGATGAGGATGGGAACTCAATGGTGGATGACCAAGGTAAGGCAGAGTTATTAAATGCTTTCTTTGCTTCTGTCTTCACAAAAGAAACAGCACTGTTGCAAACTACAGAGGCAGAAGAGTCTCAATCTTCTAACTGTAATATTAAATACTTAACGCAGGAAGAAGTGAAGGCAAGACTAAATAAATTAAAAATAGACAAGGCACCTGGCCCGGATGGCATGCATCCTCGGGTCCTAAGGGAATTAAGTTCAGTTATAGATAAACCCCTTTATCTTATCTTTTGTGACTCTCTTGCAACTGGCAGAGTCCCAGTGGATTGGCGTACAGCCCACGTTTTCCCATTATTTAAGAAGGGCAAAAAATCTGATCCAGGAAATTATAGACCTGTAAGTTTAACATCAGTTGTATGCAAACTATTTGAGGGGTTACTAAGAGATACTATACATGACTTCATAGTAGAAAATAATCTTATTTCTCAGCATCAACATGGGTTTACTAAAGACAGGTCCTGTTTGACTAACATGCTCAGCTTTTATGAGGTAGTGAATGCTAATATGGATATTGGGAATGCTGTAGATGTGATATACTTGGAATTTGCAAAGGCCTTCGACACTGTTCCCCACAGTAGTCTGGTGCAAAAGTTGAGGATGCAAGGACTGGGGAAGAGTTTGTGTGCATGGATAGGGAACTGGCTAATGGACAGAAAACAAAGAGTTGTGGTCAATGGATCGTACTCAAAATGGGAGACTGTTAGCAGTGGGGTCCCACAGGGGTCTGTACTGGGTCCAGTGTTCTTCAATTTATTTATTAATGACCTAGTAGATGCAGTAGTGAGCAATGTTGCTATTTTTGCAGATGATACAAAATTGTGCAGAATCATTAACTCTCAGGAAGATAGTGTCATATTGCAACAGGATCTGGATAGGATGGCTATATGGGCACATACATGGCAGATGAAATTCAATGTTGACAAATGTAAGGTCATGCATTTTGGACGTACTAATGGTCTAGCACCATACAAAATAAATGGGATACAGTTGGGGACATCAAACTTGGAGAAGGACTTAGGAGTACTCATTGACAACAAGTTAAATAATCGTACTCAATGCCAAGCAGCTGCAGCTAAAGCTAACAAAATTTTGGGATGCATTAAAAGGGAAATAAAAACTCGAGATGCTAGCATAATATTGCCCCTGTTTAACTCTCTAGTAAGGCCACATCTGGAATATGGAATTCAGTTCTGGGCACCACATTACAAAAAAGATATTGCAGTTTTAGAGCAGGTGCAGAGACGAGCAACAAAATTGATGCGTGGGATGGAAGGTCTCACTTATCGAGAAAGGTTAGATAAACTGGGTTTATTTAGTCTAGAGAAAAGACGCCTTAGAGGGGATCTAATTAACATGTATAAATACATCAGAGGGCAATATAATACCTTGGCGGATGAGCTTTTTGTCCCTAGGCCTTCTCAAAGGACTAGAGGACATGATCTGCGCATGGAGGAAAAATGTTTTAGCCATTTATTTAGGAAAGGGTTCTTTACAGTAAGAGTGATTAAGATGTGGAATGCATTGCCACAGGAAGTCGTTATGGCAAACTCTATACCTGCATTTAAAGGGGGCTTGGATGCTTTCCTTGCGTTGAAAGACATCCATGGCTACAATTACTAGGTAATGCCTAATGATGTTGATCCAGGGATTTTATCTGATTGCCATCTGGAGTCGGGAAGGAATTTTTCCCTTTAGGGGCTAATTGGACCATGCCTTGTAAGGGTTTTTTCGCCTTCCTCTGGATCAACAGGGATATGTGAGGGAGCAGGCTGGTGTTGTACTTTATACTGGTTGAACTCGATGGACGTATGTCTTTTTTCAACCAAAATAACTATGTAACTATGTAACTATGTGTTGTGACGGCCATGCTGGACTGGTGCACACCATGGCGAGAGTGCAGGTCATGGCGGTTTTCAAGCCCATATGGTCGCCAGGCTGAGGTAGCTCAATGACAGAACAACAGTGACTGTCCAGCTGATCGAATTTGGTCTGTCTACAATGAAGCAATGACCTTATTATCTTTGGTGTGCCACCCCCCGAGACACTCATATAGCCGACGGTCATTGCTTCATTGTGATACGCAAGCCCCTTCACCGCGGCAAGGTAACGATCATGAAGGAGAATTGTTTTGTTGTTGCAGCCACAGTGCAGCCAGAGAAATTAGGCAGGCATGTACACGCACCAGAAAAATTAGTATAGCGGCCACTGCTAGCAGCGGCCTTAAAAATTCAGGAATCTGCCTGGAGTCCTGGACCCTGTTGGTGGTGAGAAGGCAGTCAAGAGGCCTGCAGGCAGAGATGCTGTGTGGGGGAGCAACTTAGTCATGGGGCAGGCAGTCACACGGCATGCAGGCAGAGATGCTGTGTGCGGGGACTGACTTAGTCTTCGGGCGGGCAGTAGCCCTCCGGGATCCATGCCTCGTTTATTTTGATAAAGGTGAGATACTGAACACTTTTTTGACTTAGGCGACTTCTCTTCTCAGTGACAATGCCTCCAGCTGCGCTGAAGGTCCTTTCTGACAGGACGCTTGAGGCAGGGCAAGACAGAAGTTGGATGGCAAATTGTGACAGCTCTGGCCACAGGTCAAGCCTACGCACCCAGTAGTCAAAGGGTTAATTGCTGCTCACAGTGTCTACATCCACGCTTAAGGCCAGGTAGTCGGCTACCTGCCGGTCCAGGCGTTGGTGGAGGGTGGATCCAGAAGCGCTAAGGCGAGGCGTTGGACTAAAGAATGACCGCATGTCCGACATCACCATGAGATCGCTGGAGCGTCCTGTCCTTGCCTGTGTGGACATGGGAGAAGGAATACTGGCAGTGGCACCTTTATTGCGTTGTGCTGTGACATCACCCTTAAAGAGATACTGAAGCAAAAAAAATATATGATATAATGAATTGGTTGTGTACTATGAATAATTACTAGAAGATTAGCAGCAAAGAAAATATTCTCATATTTTTATTTTCAAGTATATAGTGTTTTTTCTAATATTGCATCATTCTCTAATATGTGCAGATTACACAACACCCAGCATTCAAAATGATTCTTTCAGAGCAGTCTGTGAACTAATGAACTCTCCTCTGCCAGAGGAAAAGTAAATAGTTAACTAACAGTTGAGATAATAAAAGTCAGAAAACAGCCCTCTCCACGACTTTTGAAAGTCGTAGAGATAATGGCTTTTTTGTATAGAGATAACAACTGGAGTTTCTTAACTCTTCCTGTACTGGAAACAATTAGACTGATGTATCTGATCTTAATGTTTTATTTCTTAGCTGTACTACACATATAAATCATAATATCATAGTTTTTTTTCCGCTTCAGTGTCTCTTTAAATGCATTGTAAAGCATAGTTGCCAGCTTGTTTTGCAAGTGCTGCATCCTTTCTGCCTTCTGGTGATTTGGAAACATCTCTGCCACTTTGTGCCTATACCGAGGGTCTAGTAGCGTGGCCACCCAGTACAGCTCATTCCCCTTGAGTTTTTTTATACGGGGGTCCCTCAACAGGCTGGACAGCATGAAAGACGCCATCTGCACAAAGTTGGATGCAGACATACTATCCATCACCTCTTGCTCTTCCTTAGTGATGTCAGCTAAGTTCTCCTCCTCCCCCAGCCACGAACAATACCACGGGAAAGTTGAGCAGCACAAACTACATGCGATACCTGCTGCAGTTGTTCTTCCACCTCCTCCTCCAAGACAACATCTTCCTCATCATCTGACTCCTCTTCCCCAAACGACTCTTTCTCCTCCTCCCCCTCCCCCCCTCTGTGCTGCCGCAGGTGTTGAGGAATCATCTGCTTCTGCTGAGAATTGATGCCACAACTCTTCCTTCCATTCCTGTTCCTGTTCACGCTCCTCCCCAGCTTGATCCACCATTCTATGCACGGCACGCTCCAGGAAGAAGGCATATGGGATCAAGTCGCTGATGGCGCCTTCACTGCGACTCACCAGGTTTGTAACCTCCTCAAACGGCCGAATGAGCCTGCAGGCATTTCGCATCAGTGTCCAGTACTTTGGTCAGAACATCCCCATCTCCCCAGACTGTGTCCTTTGACTGTAGTTGTAGAGATACTGTTTGATGGCTTTCTCCTGTTGTAGCAGGTGGTCAAACATCTGGAGGGTCGAATTCCAGCGAGTCGGGCTATTGCAAATCAAGCGTCTCACCGGGAAGTTGTTTCTCCGCTGAATATCGGCCAAGCGTGCCATGGCCGTGTAAGACCACCTGAAATGTCCACACACCTTCCTGGACTGCGTTAGGATGTCCTGTAAGCATGGGGACTTAGACACAAATCTCTGAATTACGAGATTCAGCACATGTGCCATGCAGGGTACATGTGTCAGCTTTCCCAAATTCAAAGCCGAAATGAGATTGCTGCCATTGTCACACACCACGTTGCCGATCTCCAGTTGGTGTGGGGTCAGCCACTGATCCACCTGTTTCTTCAGAGGAGCCAGGAGAGCTGCTCTAGTGTGACGCTCTGCTTTAAGGCAAGACATGTCTAAGATGGCATGACACCGTCGTACCTGGCATGCAGCATAGGCCCTGGGGAGCTGGGGCTGTGTAGCTGGAGAGTAGATCGCAGCACCATTAGAGTTGCGGTGCCACTCAGCCAAGGAGGAGGACGACGACGACAGCGAAGAGGATGTAGCAGGAGGAGAGGAGGTGGCAGCAGGCCTGCCTGCAAGCCGTGGAGGTGTCATTAGGTCCGCTGCACAGCCACATACTCCCTGCTTGCCAGCGGTCACCAGGTTGACCCAATAGGCTGTGTAAGTAATGTACCTGCCCTGACCGTGCTTGGCAGACCAGGCATCCGTGGTCAGATGGACCCTTGACCCAATGCTGTGTGCCAGAGATGACACCACTTGCCTCTCAACTTCATGGTACAGTTTGGGTATCGCCTTTTTAGAGAAATAATTGCGGCCTGGTATCTTCCACTTCGGTGTCCCAATGGCCACAAATTTACGTAAGGCCTCAGAGTCCGGCAGCTGGTATGGTAACAGCTGGCGAGCTAAGCCAGGGGGTGGCTGGCAGAAATTGGCTTCTTCCGCTTAAAGGGAAGGTTCAGGGAACTCTTGAAAAAAATAAAAATCCCTATCCACTTACCTGGGGCTTCCTCCAGCCCGTGGCAGGCAGGAGGTGCCCTCGCCGCCGCTCCAGAGGCTTCCGGTCATCTTCGGTGGCCGACCCGACCTGGCCAGGCCGGCTGCCAGGTCGGGCTCTTCTGCCCTCCATGGCCGGGCTCTTCTGCGTCCCACGCTGGCGCGCTGACGTCATCGGACGTCCTCCGGGCTGTACTGCGCAGGCGCAGAACTACTGCGCCTGCGCAGTACAGCCCGGAGGACGTCCGATGACGTCAGCGCGCCAGCGTGGGACGCAGAAGAGCCCGGCCATGGAGCGCAGAAGAGCCCGACCTGGCAGCCGGCCTGGCCAGGTCGGGTCGGCCACCGAAGACGACCGGAAGCCTCTGGAGCGGCGGCGAGGGCACCTCCTGCCTGCCACTGGCTGGAGGAAGCCCCAGGTAAGTGGATAGGGATTTTTATTTTTTTCAAGAGTTCCCTGAACCTTCCCTTTAAAGATTTCCCTCACGGACACCTGACTGCTGCTGTGGGCAGAGGAGCAGGAACCGCTCAAGGTGAGAGGCGGAGTGGAGGAGGGTGGCTGTGATTGTGAAGGTGCAAGGGAGAAAGCGGCTGAAGATGCTGCACCTGAAGGAGAAAGAGAAGGAGGGTGGCTTTTCTTTTGTGTGCTGCTTTTCCTCTGGTGCTCTTCCCATTGCAGTTTGTGCCTTTTCTGCATGTGTCTTCGTAAAGCCTTTCCATGGCTCAATTTTTGGAGGCAGAGAGAACAGATGGCATTGCTCTGATCTAAGGCAGACTCACAAAAAAATGTCCAAACCGCTGAGCCTCCCTGGGGTGATGGCACTATGGTGGCATCAGCAGCTGACGTTGAAGGGCATGTTGGCTGGCTGTCCATAGGTGGCGATACA
Source organism: Hyperolius riggenbachi (assembly GCF_040937935.1). Classification (NCBI taxonomy): domain Eukaryota; kingdom Metazoa; phylum Chordata; class Amphibia; order Anura; family Hyperoliidae; genus Hyperolius; species Hyperolius riggenbachi. The sequence goes on from NC_090656.1 coordinate 141,616,196, forward strand.
TGGCGCGGGACACTGCCACCAGCTGCTTCTGATGACGCGCTCCCCCTGCTTCTTTCAGGAACTCGTCTCCTCCTACTTCTCTCTGACTCCTGACTCTGACTGTCCCCTTGGTCATCTTGTCTCTTAGGATCCCACGTGACATCCATATCATCGTCATCATCATAATCATCCTGCCCAGCTTCACTTGCCTCAGACACCTCATAAACTGCACCAACAGCAGGTACTTCATCATCCTCCTCCTCACACCTTACGTCCATAGTGTCGCCTAACTCAGACATATGAGGTGGTGTAACTTGCTTAGCGCCTTCATCTTGTTGTAACAGTAGTTGCTGTGAATCAGTTAATTCCCCACCAAATAACTCCTGCGAAGTGTCAAATGGAATGGATGTGGTGCTAGTAGTAGTGCTGGTGGCTGCGGCAGATGAGGTGTTCTGTGTTAAATAGTCAACCATGTCCTGACGATCTTGGGAGTTGATGGGACATGCCTTCTCCTGAGCACTGTACATTGGTCCAGGGCCGCACAAAATCACATCAGCACAACCTCGAACAGACCTGCCGGGTGGCCTTCCGCTGGGTCTGCCTCTGCCTCTACCTGTTTTGTCCATATCGGGGGGATGAAGTGAAAGGCATGCACTGACTTGACTAATATAATGTACAGTCACACAGATGCAGTTAACAGGTATGCACGGAGTGGTATATCATACTGCGTGTGCTAACGTAGGTAGGTGGGTGCACTGAACAACAGGTAAGTATATGCAGTGATGGGTATTAGAAATGTGCACCTGTAACCACATGTACCGTGAACAGGTACAGTGACTAGTGGTATTAAAATAGCACACTGCGTGCGCTCACGTGGGTGCACTGAACAACAGGTAGGTATATGCAATGCTGCTGGGTATTACAAATGTGCACCTGTCACACACACGTACCGTGAACAGGTACAGTGACTGGTGGTATTAAATATCACACTGTGTGCGCTCACATGGGTAGGTGGGTGCACTGAACAACAGGTAGGTAGGTATATGCAGTGCTGCTGGGTATTACAAATGTGCACCTGTCACACACACACACATACCGTGAACAGGTGCAATGACCGGTGGTATTAACAATGCGTGTGCTCAAGTAGGTAGGTAGGTAACTATCACAGGAGCCCTAGTGGTCAGACCGCAAATTGCCTTCCAATCGGTTTCAGCACACCAATCATGCAAGCTGTGGTCGCACTCGGTGCACGGAAATCGACGGAACTTGGGCAGCAGCCCGACCAGAAGGGAGCCTGTGAGATACGGTAATTACAACTTACACACTATTTTAAGGTATCTGCCACCACCACTGGTATGGGCCAGTGGACCCAACTGACTGACTAGTCCTGCAAATAAAAACGGTTAAACACACTTTATTCTGTCTAGATATCAACAATAGTAGCGTCTCTTCAGAGACCTGAGTTCAGTTTCTGTGTATGCTGAATAATAGGGTAGCGGAACAGTGAATGACTTTGATAAAGTCTTTATTCACGGCAATATAAATAATTACTATATACAGAAAATTATTAAAATCAACAATTATTGAGACATGAGATAACACAGTATGAAAATAAAGGGGAGAAAAAACGGATACTTAGAGTTCATGGAGAGGTGTCCTTTTGTGGGAAAACGTGTAAAGTTCTTGGTTTCAATCAAAGTTCAGAGTTCAGACCAGGTGGATGCCAGCATATCCTCAAGCTGGCACAGATGTGATCAAGATGGAGTTTCAGAGTGGAGGACACTGAGTTTGTCTTCTCTGCCATTCTTATGCCCCTGATCCAGTATGAGGGAGTGAGGGTGGGAGCCACACACCCCCTTAGAATATGAGATGAGTCCTCCCCTTGTCCTGGGGACCAGAAATCATATCTAACCATATATGGGCTCTATCTCACAGGTGCAGGTCAGGGCAGATTTACTAACATTTTCATGTCTGTCTCGATTTACCCAGCAGCCTGATACCAAACATGAGGGGTGGGACCCCTGTGGTATCATCAGGGCACTTTCGAACTGCCTAACTGGCAGTATTTACCTCAGAATGTTCTGAAACTTCCTCAGAACCAGCGCCAGATAGGGCCAAGCATGCTCTGTTAGTTTGGAGGGTCTGCCAGCCTGGAAACACAGAAAATATGACACATATAGCAGTTTATGGAATATGAGATACATCTGGGATTTACAGCAGGTCATTCCCAGGCAAAGGCTCCTTAAAGTTTGGGGCAGCAAGCTACGTGTCAGCTCCCCTGCTGGGAGGGAGCCAGAATGTCTGACTTTTCCCCAACTACATTGTTTCTGCCATCCTGCTTATCAACTATATCTGATGGATGGGCCATCAGCACAGCTTGAAGCCAGGGACACTCTGCAGCAGGCTAGTGCCTTTTGGTGGAAGGAGGGAAAGAGAAAAAAAAAAGAAAAAACCCCCAGGAATGTCAATTCTGATTCCTGTAATGGCTGCACAAATTTAGCCAGAAAGCGATCAGAAATTGGACTGCGCGGATCCTTCCAATTCGCCCACGTTTCTCACGGCTGTTCCGTGACAGCACCCCCTGGGGAGAATGCAAATAGACATGCATCAGCAAGATGTGTGTCGTTGCCGCTAACCTGCGATATCTGATCTAGTTCCCCGTTGCAACGGGATAGCCCGTCGGCATTCTGGTGTCGGCTGCCTGCCTTGTGTTGAATCGTGAAGTCGTACTGCTGTAATGACAGGCTCCAGCGTAAGAGCTTGCCATTGGTCCCAGCAGTGCGGTTCAGCAAACTCAGGGGATTATGATCGGTAATGATCGTGAAGGAGCGGCCGTACAGATAGGATTGCAGTTTCTGTAGGGCCCACACGATCGCTAGGCACTCCTTTTCAGTAGTGGAGTAGGCTACCTCTCGGGGCAGGAGCTTCCGGCTCAGGTAGAGGATAAGGGTGTTCATCTCCCTTTCCATCCACCTGGCTGAGAACTGCGCCGAGACCGTAGTCAGAGGCATTGGTTTGCACAACAAACCGACGACTGAAATCTGGGGCTTGAAGCACAGGGGCGCTTGCGAGTGCCTGCTTCAAGGCTTGGAAGGCGTTCTCGCAAGCGGGGGTCCAGCTAACAACCTTGGGGTGTTTCTTGCTAGTGGCATCGGTCAGGGGCTTCGCTAGGGTACTATAGGCTGGAACGAATTTCCTATAGTAGCCGGCAGTCCCCAGGAATGCCTGGACCTGCTTTTTCGTGATAGGCCGAGGCCATGCCAGGATGGCGTCCACCTTTCCCGTGTCAGGTTTCAGGGTGTTACCCCCCACCCAGTGACCTAGGTACTGCACCTCGGTCATGCCAATCTGACACTTACTCGGCTTAACTGTCAGATTGGCTGCGGCCAGCCTCTCTAGTACCTGGGACAGGTGTTTGAGGTGTTCCTCCCAGGTGGGGCTGAACACTTGTCATCCAAGTACGCTACAGCAAACTCTTGCATCCCCTCCAGCAGGTCATTTACGGCCCGCTGAAACGTGGCAGGGGCGTTCTTCATCCCGAAGGGCATCATCGTGAACTCGAAGAGGCCGAAAGGGGTGATGAAGGCCGACTTTTGCCTCGCGTCAGGTGCAAGTGGTACCTGCCAGTACCCCCAGGCTCAGATCCATAATTGATAGGTACCTGGCAGACGCCAGTGTATCCAACAACTCATTGCTGCGAGGCATGGGGTAGGCGTCTGTAGTGGTGATGGCGTTCAACTTCCTGTAGTCCACGCAGAACCGAGTTGTCTGGTCCTTCTTGGGGACCAGGACAACAGGGGCTGCCCAGCAACTACAGGACTTTTGAACAACCCCTAGCTCCAGCATCTCCCTCACCTCTTTTTGTATGTCCGCTTGCACCTCTGGGGAGACGCGGTAAGCGGATTGCCTGATGGGGGGATGGGTGCCCGTATCTACCCTATGCACTGCCAGACTGGTCCGCCCAGGGACACCAGAGAAGGTGTGCTGGTACGGACCCAGCACCTCCTGCAACTGCTCTTGCTGGGACGAGGAGAGTTGTGGGTTGACGTTTAGGTCGCTGTCCACATCTCGTATGTCAGCCAGCAGGTCTAACAGGGGGTCTGCCTCTCCCTGCTCTAACCGGCTGCACACTGGCTGCACATACTTGGTCCTGTCATGGTGGGCCTTCAGCATGTTGACATGAAAGCTTTTCTGTTTCCTGCCTCCCATGCTCACCAGATATGTCAGAGGGTTTAACCATTGCACTATAGTGTAGGGTCCCTCCCAGGCCGCTTGCAGCTTGTTCTGCCTCACTGGAAGAAGGGCATATACTTTGTCACCTACTTCAAATGACCGCTCTCCAGCAGTGCGGTCATACCAGAGTTTTTGTTTGGCCTGAGCCTGGGCCATGTTTTCCGTTACCATTTCCGTGAGGGACTCCATCTTGTCCCTGAACTTGAGAACTTAATCAACTACAGAGACATCTGTGGGGTCACTCTTGCCCTCCCACGTCTCCCGCATTAATTGTAGGGGTCCTCGGACATTCCTACCATACAGGAGCTCGAACGGGGAGAACCCGGTAGATTCCTGCGGCACCTCCCTGTATGCAAACAACAGATGAGGCAGGTATCGTTCCCAGTCCCCACCTTGCGACTCAACAAACGTGGTCAGCATTTGCTTCAGCGACCCGTTGAACCTTTCACACAGTCCATTGGTCTGTGGGTGGTAGGGACTGGAGACAATGTGCGTCATCTGTATATTTTTGCACAGGGCCTCCATGAGTCCGGACATAAACTGTGATCCCTGATCAGAGAGCATCTCCGCAGGGAACCCGACTCGGGAGAAAATGTTAAGTAGCGCGTCGGCTACCTTGTCCGCCCTCAGGGAGGAAAGTGCCATGGCCTCAGGATAGCGGGTGGCGTAATCCACCACCGTCAGGATTTACCTCTTGCTACTGCTGCTGGGAGTGGGCAACGGTCCAATTATGTCGACTGCCACTCTGTGAAAGGGCTCACCTATGATTGGCAGTGGACACAAGGGAGCTTTGCGGGGATTCCCAGCCCTTTTTACCTTTTGGCAAATGGTACATGAGAGGCAGTAGTTCATCACATCTATCCGCATTCGAGGACAGTAGAAATGTCCCTGGATACGATCAAGCGTCCTGTGGATTCCCAAGTGCCCGGCCAGGGGAATGTCATGTGCGGACTTCAGCACATGCCCCCGGAAGGCACTAGGTACCACAAGCAACTTGGTACCCATCCTTGGTACCCTTCGGTGGGGTGTACAGGCTCACTGTACAACTTCCCACCTTACCAGTATACCTTGAATGTAGCCTCGTCTGTGAGGGGCTCAGAAGCCTGTCTTCTGAGGGCCTCAAGGCTAGGGTCAGTCTGGAGTGCTTGCACAAACGCAGCACTCTCACTCTCAGCCAGTTGGCCCGTGGCATATAAGGTTAGTGGCTAAAGGGTACCATCCCTGTGGTCAGAGGAGGGGGAGGATGCCGGAACCTCCTCCACCTGTTCTGAGCTCAGGTTCTGAGCAGTACGGCTGCGTGTTACCACTAGCACAGGTATACCTTCAGAATGGCATATATTGGCATTACCTACATCATTGTTACAAGCATTAATAACAGTAACAGGAACATTTTCATCACACACAGTTTGTACATAAAACATAGGTACCCTTGAACTAAGCACGTTCAACCCACCTCCCTCCTGTTCTTGCCCCTTGGTGCAAAGTACCTGGGTGTGGGCAGAGAGTCCGTCTCCATCCTGGCATTCCACAGGGCTTGGTGCAGGTTCATAGTACGACACCAGCGCGCCCAAGTCGGTCCCCAGCAAAACAGGGACCGGCAGTTGGTCCAGGATCCCAACAACCTTCTCTTGAACTCCCACCCCCCAGTCGATGGACACCTGAGCTTGGGGAATGTGAGAAAGAGTGCCCCCCACTCCAGTGAGGGTGAGGTACTTGTCAGGAATGATGTCCTCTGCGGGGACAAGGTGTGCACGCACCAGAGTGACATCTGCTCCGATGTCACGGAAACCAGTGACAAGATGGTCATTCACAGTAACCAGCTGGTGATTGCTTGTGATGTTGGATGCGGCTCCTGGTTGGGGTACACTGGCGGGTTGTGTCTGCCGCGGGCGAGGTGCAGGTGGTCCAGGTGTTGGGGTGGTCTGCTTCCGCTCCGGACAGGTGAACTTCATGTGTCCCGTCTTGTGGCAGTAGTGACAGGTGACCTCTCCAGGGGCTGCAGGCCTGGGTGCAGCAGCTGCGCTGGGTGGCCTCTGTGGCTGACGGCTCACAGGGGCAGGAGAGTCTGCCGGGGTATTGGGCTGACCTCCTCTCTAGCTGAATGGGACAGTTCTGCATGTATCAGACACCCGGGTAGTTGTAAAGGTCTCAGCGAGGTCTGCAGCGACAGTTGCTGACGCAGGCTTGCGCTCCAGCACAAACTGTCGTACATCAGCAGGGTTAATGTTCAGAAATTGTTCTAGGACTATCAAGTCCTCCAGGACACCATAAGACCCTTTGGTGAGGCCTAGAGTCCACTGGCAGAGTGTGGTGAGCAAGCTGCTGACCACATCTCGGTACGAATCAGAAGACTTTTTCTGCCAGGCCCTGAACTTTTTGCGATAGGCTTCTGGCGTCAGCTGGTATTTGGTAATGATAGCGTCTTTTTTAGCGGCATAATCATTATCTTTCTCCGCTGGCAACTCTGCGAAAGCATCAAGCGATTTGTAGCGCAGCAAAGGTGTCAGATGTCTGGCCCACTGGTCTTGGGACAGACGATACTGATGGCACACTTTTTCAAAAGATCGCAAAAACAAGTCAATGTCTGTGTCTTTTTCAATATTAGCAAATTTAAATTTTGCACTTACGGGTGATGCTCCTTCAGCAGGGAGGCTGGGCGGCGAACTCCGGCTGGCCTGTTGCACTTTTGCCATGTTTAGCTCATGCTGTCGTTGGAGCTCCTGTTCCTCTTGTCCCTCTGCAGATTGGCGCTCCCGTTCCTCTCGTGCTTCCATGTACTGCAGGTACTTGTCCAGGTCAGTGTCCATCAGCCTTTGTAATGCCTGCTGCATTAGCGGATCAGCACGAATGGACAGTCCAGTACTGGCTGGTTCCGGGCGAGTACTTACAGGAACTCTGGTATTGGGGTCCACACTGACAGCCTCCTGTGTAACTGTTGCCGCATTGCCCGCAGGTTGCTCAACCTCTGTACGCTCAGGATCTTCAGTCTCTGGTTCCCCTCGACGTGAGTCAGATGGGCTGGTATCCACTTCACCGGACACTCCCGGCTCCCGCAGTTGCTGGATATCCCATCTGGACAAGTCTGCTATCAGGTCCCGTTTTTTTCTTGCGGAGGATGTCCATGCCCCTCGCTTTGCAAAGATTTTCCAGGTCTGCTAGGCACATGTTCTGGTAGTTCCCGGACATTTCCATGCCAAATAAAATAAAACTTTTGGGGAGGGGTACTGGCTGCACAGTCTGGCCTCTTGCACACTGCAAGCAATTCAGATTCAGATTCCGCTTTTTAATCTGTTTTTACTTCCGAATCAGATTCAGATTTGCAGTTTGCTCCCTGCACACTGCAAATCTGAATCTGAATTGGAGGTAAAAACTGATTAAAAAGCGGAATCTGAATCGGAATCGCGTGCAGTGTGCAAGAGGCCTTTCTCTGTATATATAAAAAATATATTGCCTTCCAGCTACACCAACGATTTAGTTTGTTTCCTTATAGTGCTAGCGCTATTTTAGATACTTTCAGCACAACACAGGTCCCAACCGCTGCCAAACACTGTCACAGGAGCCCTAGTGGTCAGCCTGCAAATTGCCTTCCAATCGGTTTCAGCACACCAATCATGCAAGGTGGTCACACTCGGTGCACGGAAATCGACGGAACTTGGGCAGCAGCCCGACCAGAAGGGAGCCTGTGAGGTACGGTAATTACAACTTACACACTATTTCAGGGTATCTGCCACCACCACTGGTATGGGCCAGTGGACCCAACTGACTGACTAGTCCTGCAAATAAAAACGGTTAAACACACTTTATTCTGTCTAGATATCAACAATAGTAGCGTCTCTTCAGAGACCTGAGTTCAGTTTCTGTGTATGCTGAATAATAGGGTAGCGGAACAGTGAATGACTTTGATAAAGACTTTATTCACGGCAATATAAATAATTAATATATACAGAAAATTATTAAAATCAACAATTATTAAGACATGAGATAACACAGTATGAAAATAAAGGGGAGAAAAAACGGATACTTAGAGTTCATGGAGAGGTGTCCTTTTGTGGGAAAACGTGTAAAGTTCTTGGTTTCAATCAAAGTTCAGAGTTCAGACCAGGTGGATGCCAGCATATCCTCAAGCTGGCACAGATGTGATCAAGATGGAGTTTCAGGGTGGAGGACACTAAGTTTGTCTCCTCTGCCATTCTTATGCCCCTGATCCAGTATGAGGGAGTGAGGGCGGGAGCTACACACCCCCTTAGAATATGAGATGAGTCCTCCCCTTGTCCTGGGGACCAGAAATCATATCTAACCATATATGGGCTCTGTCAGGAACCGGCCCGCGGCACGCCTGCGTATACGGTTCCCGACTGCGGGTTTGACCAGATTAAGCGGGGAACAGCCTTATTTAAGCTACAAACAAGGCTGGAACCCCTCAAACACTTCCCACTGCCACCACTAGCGTTGCTAGACACGTTCACTCTGCTGTCGAGTCCTCAGCGCGCACTCCGCGTTTTCGTATTTGGGTCAGCTTTGCGCTTAGGCCAAATACGGGAACGCCACGCACCCACACACACACACAGTTGCAATCTTACACTGTCGTGAAGCAAAGACCCACTAACAGTCGTTCCGAACGATACTGTTAGCCACTCTGCTGTCGCTACTCGCACTGGCGTTGTTCGTACGTTGGGTCAGCTGCGCGCTTAGGCCAACGTATGACAAACGCCCCCACACACAATGCAATTACAATTTCATACGGTAGTGTTGCTCAAGCGTACAATTAGGCATGAACTTATACACGGTTACACTTCAGTCTCTTCTAGGCTATGAGTGTTAGTTTAGTACGGCAGAAGTCAAACTTATTAAATAATAATTTAATATTCTAGAAAAACATAGAACAATGCAGAACTTAATATATACAAAAAGATTACAAAAAAACAAAGTAAAAATAGTTACAAGATAAAAGTTACAAAGATAACACACAAAGCGATTTTGCTTACCAAAATAAACGGGAAATAAACGTACCAGCGTATCGATCTGGTGTTGTTGCGGGGGGTTCGCACTTCTGGTCAGGAACCAGGTTAGTTCTAGCCGTGTGAGCTACCTCCAAGAACTACAAGTTGTGGCTATCCTAGCTGCGGTTTTATACTATGAAATACGCCTGGAGGCTGTAAGCCTGTGTGGACGGGGGGGGGGGGGGGGGAGGGGGAAGCTAGATTTAATTACATCCTCAGTCATAATTAGACCTCCAGAGATCTAACATCCACCTGCGAAAAATGTACAATAGCCCACATACATGAAAAGATTTCCCTAGTCCACGTTACAGGTGACAACTTCATTGTTGACAGTACTTCCTAGCTGATCAAAGATAAGGAGGTTGCACCTCCACCAATAATTCAATTTCCACAGGTAGCAAATGGTATCAAAAGGACTTCAACACACTTCACTTCTGCCATTGTCTTATTACCCCAAGCATTATTCACTGAAGTCCTCTTTAGATGCAAATGTAGGTCTTTGAAGTTCCCTGACTATGTCCTGATTGGTATAATGGGACAATAGTGCTTCTAATTAGCTCCCTGCTCTCCCAGGAACTGAGAGTAATTGTATTCCACACTGTCACACAGACAAGTACAGCTTCCCCCAAAGCCAGATGATGACCCATACATACGCATCTGAAGTACAGTACATAGCAGTCAGACAGGCAAATTAAAATATTATCCTTACATCATAAGCACCTCAGTATATTCCTGACACGCCCCCTCTTCCAAATGGCGCCGGCAGATGATTCTAACGAATCGTCCTGCCAAAGCCGACACTGACGGCCGGGCCTGGAGGGGTAATTCCTTAGCTCCAAGCTACAGGACTGGAAAGCTAGGTCAGGTTGCTGCAATGTGTCATTGCCCCTGACAACCTGACGTAACCAACCAGGGGAATGTGAGTCAGTGACAACCTTGAATTGGCGACCATAGAGACAGTGCTGCAGCTGGGGAAGGGTTCCAACCGTCGCTACACGCACTTCCTCTACAGTGGCAGGAGCTATCTCTCGGTCCCTTTGGGGAATGATTATCTGCCGGTCTGCCTCCTCCACTTCGGACAGCTCAGAGGGAATAACTTCCCAGGACCCTCTCAGCCCGCCCCTCCCAGCTGGTGACCTGCTGGCTAGCCCACTGAGCTCTTCCAGGCTGCTGTCAAATCTAACAGCCCCAGAGAGCTCAGTGCTGCCTGTCACACATTCCAGGAAGGCTGCAGACGGAGAGGCTCCTGGGCCCTCCAGGCCAGGTTCCGGATTGGATGTGGCTGACCCAGCGACATTTGCCACTTCGGTGGACAGTCCCTGTGCTGTAGACTCGCTAGCGCTGCTGGTTACCACGGCAGCTGAGGGAGCGCCCACATTACACACATCGTAAATCACATCGCCTTTGGTCTTGAAACCATCTGAAGGGGGAGGATCTGGCCTGGTGCCATCTGCCCCTTCAGTGGACAGTCCACCTGCTGCAGCCCAGCGAGCGCCGCTGGTTACTCCTGCAGCTGACGGAGTGTCCACATGACACACAGCATTATGTAGCACAACACAGGTGACATCAGCATAATCAGCCCTACGTATATGGTCATTTGGGCCCTCACATAAAACATCAACATTATCTGCAACATTATACACAGTGGTACTCAGCACTTCACCAGTAGCATCAACAGTTCCTGCATCGATCGCATCGATAGTCCGGGCGTCATAAATGACATTATCAATTTCTGCATTCTTTGTATCAACATGTCCCACTCCAGGCCTAGGCACTGGAGACTCACTAGGGCTGGCTCCTAGCATACAGTCCGTAGCCCCTGGGGCCTCGCCAGCACTCCCCACTTGCACAGCATTATCCAACAGTGCCTTGCAAGAGTCCTGAACTTCTGCTGGGGATGCAGGCCCCACAGGGTTTGGGGTAGGCTCATACCGGGCCACTAACCGTCCCAGGTCAGTACCCAGCAAAACGTTGGTGGGGATTTTGTCAGTTACTCCAACTTCTTTCAGTCCGCTGCCGGCCCCCCAATCCAGGTGGACCAAGGCGGTGGGTATTGCTGGGGTGACACCCCCAATTCCTCTGACAGCAATCATTTTCCCAGGTATGTACTGCTCCGGGTTCACAAGCTGGGGATGTATGAGAGTCACTTCTGCTCCAGTGTCTCTCAGCCCAGTGGCAACTGTACCCCCAACCGTGACAAGCTGCAGATTCTCTGCATAGCCAGTGGCATTCCTGGTAGCACACAAAGCCGTTGGGACTTCACTGGGGTTTGAGGCCTCACTGGATTTTGGGGCCTCCCTCTTCCTCTCTGGGCAAGTCGTGCTGATATGACCCACCCTGTCACAGACACATACAAAGCATTTCCGAGTGTCAGTGGTTGGTTGCCTGAATCCAGGAGACAGCGGTGCTTGCCTCCTCTGGGTGCTGGGTGAAACAGGTTTAGCCATCTGTTCTCCTCTCCAGCTGGGCGTAGTAGTCCTCCGGGACTCAGGTGCTCTATGGGCGGTGTAGGCATCGGCCATTTCCGCAGCCTCATCCACTGTCTTTGGTTCTCGATCCAGCACAAACAGCCGGACCTCAACAGGACAGGTGTGTAGGAACTGGTCTTTTATCATCAGCTCCTGCAGGGCATCCAAGGTTTTAACTGACAGTCCTTTTAGCCACTGCAGGAAGGCAGTGCGCAGGTTGCAGGCATGATCCAGGTAGCTGTCATTAGGACCTCGCTGCACTGTCCTGAAACGTTTTCGATACACCTCTGGCGTGAGGTGGTATCGTGCAATGATGGCTTTCTTAATTGCCTCAAAGTCTGTTTCTTCCTCCTGGGGGAGACTCACAAACGCCTCCAGGGCCTTGCCTCTCAGCCCTGGTGTGAGGTATCTTGCCCACTGCTCACGGGGCACCCCATACTGCCGACAAGTCCTTTCAAACCCCTGTAGGAAAGTGTCTATGTCAGAGTCCTTGTCCATAGCGGGGAACTTATCCAGGGGGATTCTGTGGACTCGCTCACCTTCACGTTCTGCGGGTCCAGCAGACCGGTTCTGTTGCTGAAGTTTAGCCAGCTCCAGCTGGTGTTGCCGTTCAGCTCTTCCCTCCTCTGCCCGGAGTCGCTGTGCCGCTTGTTCCTTCTCTGCCTGTCGGTGCAGTAGGATCAGCTTTAGGCGCAGTTCAGGATCAGCCGAGTTCAGTAGCTGTAGATCAGCTTCCAGAGATGTCATCTCCGTGTTCGGTGGATCATCCAGGACATCGTCTCCACTCGCATTCTGTGGCAGGAGCGATGCCTCCTCTGGCGTGTCGTGAGCTGCATCCGCTGACGTTGAAGCACGGGCTCGCTCTGCCTCATCATGCTCCTCGAGCGCACGAACTAACTGCTCCTTAGTCTGGCCGCTCACCGTCTCGATGCCTTTGTGCTCACACAGGTTGAGTAGTATCTCTTTGTTTTGCCTTGCATAGCTGGATGCTTTCTGAGCCATCGTGTTGCAAAAAATAAAAAGGGGGGAGGGGAAAGCAAACACCAAGTGTGTATCTTTGAACAAAAAAAAAAAAAAAAAAACGTATATAGATTCTGCACTGAGTAGACTTCTGTAGGCTATTTGCTTCTAGCAAGCTTCCAGCCTTTAGTACTCAGAATAGCGAGCTAAACTGCGTACTAATGTACTAAACGATGCCACCACTGCCAGCCAATTATGTCAGGAACCGGCCCGCGGCACGCCTGCGTATACGGTTCCCGACTGCGGGTTTGACCAGATTAAGCGGGGAACAGCCTTATTTAAGCTACAAACAAGGCTGGAACCCCTCAAACACTTCCCACTGCCACCACTAGCGTTGCTAGACACGTTCACTCTGCTGTCGAGTCCTCAGCGCGCACTCCGCGTTTTCGTATTTGGGTCAGCTTTGCGCTTAGGCCAAATACGGGAACGCCACGCACCCACACACACACACTGTTGCAATCTTACACTGTCGTGAAGCAAAGACCCACTAACAGTCGTTCCGAACGATACTATTAGCCACTCTGCTGTCGCTACTCGCACTGGCGTTGTTCGTACGTTGGGTCAGCTGCGCGCTTAGGCCAACGTATGACAAACGCCCCCACACACAATGCAATTACAATTTCATACGGTAGTGTTGCTCAAGCGTACAATTAGGCATGAACTTATACACGGTTACACTTCAGTCTCTTCTAGGCTATGAGTGTTAGTTTAGTACGGCAGAAGTCAAACTTATTAAATAATAATTTAATATTCTAGAAAAACATAGAACAATGCAGAACTTAATATATACAAAAAGATTACAAAAAAACAAAGTAAAAATAGTTACAAGATAAAAGTTACAAAGATAACACACAAAGCGATTTTGCTTACCAAAATAAACGGGAAATAAACGTACCAGCGTATCGATCTGGTGTTGTTGCGGGGGGTTCGCACTTCTGGTCAGGAACCAGGTTAGTTCTAGCCGTGTGAGCTACCTCCAAGAACTACAAGTTGTGGCTATCCTAGCTGCGGTTTTATACTATGAAATACGCCTGGAGGCTGTAAGCCTGTGTGGACGGGGGGGGGGGGGGGGGGGGGGAAGCTAGATTTAATTACATCCTCAGTCATAATTGGATCTCCAGAGATCTAACATCCACCTGCGAAAAATGTACAATAGCCCACATACATGAAAAGATTTCCCTAGTCCACGTTACAGGTGACAACCCCATTGTTGACAGTACTTCCTAGCTGATCAAAGATAAGGAGGTTGCACCTCCACCAATAATTCAATTTCCACAGGTAGCAAATGGTATCAAAAGGACTTCAACACACTTCACTTCTGCCATTGTCTTATTACCCCAAGCATTATTCACTGAAGTCCTCTTTAGATGCAAATGTAGGTCTTTGAAGTTCCCTGACTATGTCCTGATTGGTATAATGGGACAATAGGGCTTCTAATTAGCTCCCTGCTCTCCCAGGAACTGAGGGTAATTGTATTCCACACTGTCACACAGACAAGTACAGCTTCCCCCAAAGCCAGATGATGACCCATACATACGCATCTGAAGTACAGTACATAGCAGTCAGACAGGCAAATTAAAATATTATCCTTACATCATAAGCACCTCAGTATATTCCTGACAGGCTCTATCTCACAGAACCGTACAGGTCAGGGCAGATTTACTAACATTTTCAGGTCTGTCTCGATTTATCCAGCAGCCTGATACCAAACATGAGGGGTGGGACTCCTGTGGTATCATCAGGGCACTTTCGAACTGCCTAACTGGCAGTCTTTACCTCAGAATGTTCTGAAACTTCCTCAGAACCAGCGCCAGATAGGGCCAAGCATGCTCTGTTAGTTTGGAGGGTCTGCCAGCCTGGCAACACAGAAAATTTGACACATATAGCAGTTTATGGAATATGAGATACATCTGGGATTTACAGCAGGTCATTCCCAGGCAAAGGCTCCTTAAAGTTTGGGGCAGCAAGCTACGTGTCAGCTCCCCTGCTGGGAGGGAGCCAGAATGTCTGACTTTTCCCCAACTACATTGTTTCTGCCATCCTGCTTATCAACTATATCTGATGGATGGGCCATCAGCACAGCTTGAAGCCAGGGACACTCTGCAGCAGGCTAGTGCCTTTTGGTGGAAGGAGGGAAAGAGAAAAAAAAAAGAAAAAACCCCAGGAATGTCAGTACTGATTCCTGTAATGGCTGCACAAATTTAGCCAGAAAGCGATCAGAAATTGGACTGCGCGGATCCTTCCAATTCGCCCACGTTTCTCACGGCTGTTCCGTCCGTGACAGGTAGGTAGGTAGGTGGACTAAACAGTGAACAGGTGCAGTGATTAGGATTACAAATGTGCAGCTGCCTGTCCCACACTGAATGTGCTGGGCCTGGCAGTGGCACAGTAGGAATTAAGGGGCCAAAGGCCAGCTGCGACTGACTGACAGGACTGTATATAAATATAATGCAAGTGGGCCACAAAAAAAAAAATAATAGACCACAAGAACAAGATTAGCTCCCAAAAGAGCTGTTGAGGGGTGCTTTTTTAGCAATAAGAATCAGCAAGGAGCAAGCTAACAAGCCTACAAGAGTCTAACTAAGCTTTCCCTATGAAAGTCTGCAGCAGCTCTCCCATTTCTAATTACCGCAGGCACACGAGTGAGTCCAATGCCTGACCCTGCCTGCATTTTATAAGGGGGGGAGGGCCTCCAGGAGGGAGTGTAGCCTGATTGGCTACAATGTGCCTGCTGACTGTGATATAGAGGGTCAAAGTTGACCCTAATGATCTACTATGGAGGTGAATCGAACTTCCGGAAATGTTTGCGGTTCTCCGCGATCGCGAACCCCGGAAGTTCGCCGGGAACCATTCGCCGGCGAACCGTTCGGGCCATCTCTACCTCACACCAGTTTAGTGTCAGCTTTTAGCCTCTGTCACAGGCAATGATAAGATTAAGAGCCTGGGGACCTAGGTATAGTACATAACTTACAGTATGCTACTTGAATCCTTGTAAATAAGAGGATTGTAGGGCAGGATCATACAGATGTAAATTTCGTAAACACATTACAGTGGTTTTCAAAATTTTGATTGTGAAGTTTAATACCACTTTCAAACAGAATTTTTTGTTCATCCAAAAATATAATCATTTATCATTATAGTGAGTGTGGCACTCACTATAATGATAAAAAAAAATTTTCTTCATTACCCTGCCGGCAGTGTACAAGGGACAGAAGGTGGAAGAGCCTACAATCTATTAGAGTATATTGGAGGGATGCAGAAGTCAGAAAAGATTCAAATCTATTAAGAAGACAATGTTGTCACAGGCCCCTATTGACCAGTCTGCTCAATGCCTACCAATCTGTTCTCAGCCCACACACCATCCAATCTATTGGATGTAATTGATGTGCTGAAACCATTGGAATTGGGCAACCGACGGGCCAGGAGGGAACGTGCAAGTGACACAAACGCTTTAATACACAATTTTCAAGTACAAGGCTGCCGCCATCCCTTTTATCTGGGAAAAGAGAAACCCGCCAGCTAGGCTGCGCTAAAAAGAAAGGGTTAACAATCTATTACTACTGAAACAATGCAATACTTCAGGTAACAAACTTTCAGAAAGGCTAGGATTCTTTCTGCGGTGCTCAAACCACGTGTGTAGCCGAAAAAAATGACCTTAAGCCGTTTAATTTTAAATGTGAAATAAATAATTACTATATACAGACAATTCTTAAAAGTAACAATTATGGAGACGATAGCCACAGGTAAAATAAAAGGTCAAAACAAAGAAAATGAATACCTAAAGTTTTGGTAGAAAGATGTCCTTTGTGTGGAAATCCAAGAAAAATGGAAAGTTGCTTTGTCCCAGAATTCAGGGAAGATAGCCTTGGGTTCTCTTGCTAGCTTCAACCCATAGGTGTTGTTAAAATGGAGAACTCAGATTAAATTTCAGTGGTTTCTTTTATACATCTTTGTTGGCAGACTTAGTGTAATGCATGTGGGTTATACTTAGACCACCCAGAGCAATAAGGCTGGTAGCTGAATAATGGAAGAGGCTACACAGGTTGCCCAGAACAACTGCAGCTCTGGGCTTCCGATATCGCTACAAATAAGACACAATGGCAGCGCAGTGCGATGTTGCGCTGCCTTAGCGATACCAAGCATTCAGACCGGTACAAGACAGGACTATAGATTGGAGCATAACTAGTAGCAACTGCAGCTCACAGTCACGTCCACAGAAGCAGAGCAAGCAGGCTAACAACAGTCACCAGCAAGCATCCACACAGGCAAGACTACAGGAAAGAACGTAACTATTAGCAACCGCAGCCTATAGTTACATTCCCAGAACTAGAATATCAGGAATACTACCAGTCGCCAACGTGGTGATAGCAGAATCCAAGCTATCAGGATAATGTACTTCACTGACCCACCGCGGATGCAGCGAACGTCCATCAGGCATGGAAACAAGGCAATACACAATAATACAGAAAAATAACGGCTCAACTAACGGATAAATATATAGAACAAGTAATAAGGTCACATTGAACTACAATAACAGATCTTTTACAGAGTGACAAAGTGCCCAGCAGACCACCGTACTGACCGCTATGTCGGGCAAAGTCTAAAATGGCAGGCAGACTTTTATGCCGGCATCAACCAATGGATGCAAGCATGCAAATTTCCACACAGCTGAATGGTAATCATTCAATCCTGAGCTGGCTTGATTACCATTTGCTAGCTGGCTGTGAATGCATAAGACTCCCATAAGAAATACATGCAGTATTATGTAACAACATGCATGCAGGAAATCCAGGACTATCTTGCCGCTGCAGCAAGCAATTGGTGGAATGATGACAGCATCCTGAGCTGCCCAGCTCAGCTGCAGCAAGCAATTGGTGGAATGATGACAGCATCCTGAGCTGCCCAGAACTGCAGAGCGATAGCAAATGACAATGAGACTTATTGCGAATGCACAACCGAATGCAAGCAGATAAGCCAGAACTGTCAGTTTGCAGTTCCGCTGCAACGGACAGAACACGCTACAGGAAGGATCCTGACAGTACCCCCTTCCTATAAAGGCAGCTTCCAGACGCCTATAAAACTGGTCTAATTCTCATGAACCACCGAAACCAGAAAATCAGATGCAGAAAATCCAGCAAACTGTTCTGACTGATAACTCATGGAGGTCGGGACAGCCCGACAAGACCAAATTCCAGGATCAGTCACACCAAGACTGAACCAATCGGAACCAGAACCTCCAGAACTATGCCGATCAGTACTACAAGCCCCAGTGTGATACCCATCAGAACTGTGATTTCCAGGAAAAAGCCCCCCGAAACTCTAGGAAGCGATACCCACCACCTTCCAGGGACTGTCCAAAAATGCCAAACCTTTTAATGCAATGCCCACCGGAACTGTCCTTTCCAACACAGTACCCACTGTAGAACCAGTCCAAGGCACCAGGACATGTTTCCTCAAAAATCTCCCAGAACACTTTAAAGCTCCATAGAGATACCAAGAGGTTAGAACGCCCTTTAGGCTCACATGGAGATCTATCAAGAACCCCTATGGAACCTAGGGCAATTCCAGAGTCAGGGTTACAAGGACAAACATCAAGATCAGGGCTTTCATGGACCAGAACCATCTCTGGGCATGCAGGCAGACTGGCAATATCAGAACATGTCACCACTAAGGAAGCTTCAGAGTATGCTGACACACAAGACACACTTGGGCATTCTGGCACACAGAGCACATCTGGGCACTGTCAGGAATATGGCAGCTAGTTATGATGTTGGGATAATACAGGAGTATGTTCTAATTTTTTATCCGCTGTATATTATGTCAGAGGTGTAGGTATGCCAGGCTGGCAGCTGGCTTCATGGAGTTCCTGTATGTACATGTAAATTAACTCTATCATTTTCTGCATTTGAATAGGTCAATTACGTTGAATAGGCAAATGAACCTAGACATTCAAGTAGGGACTGTCTACCTAGCCTCTAATTAGGAGATGGCTAATTATGCCCATAGCCAGTCATGTCCTTACCTTTTGATCTTCTGGGAAATACTGTCTCAGATGTGTATTGTGCTTGGGAGCAATTGTCACCTGGACTGGCTGCAGTGTGCTTTGACACAGCTCACACCAGCACAGGGCCAGGAATTTACATATGATAGCCAGGAAGCTTCACCCCCCAATCTTTTGATGTATGGACTAGACTATAGTTTTACCTGTGGAAATTGGGTTTATGGAAGTGTTCTGAAATCTCTGAAAAGATCAAACACTAATACAGGAACGCTTTGAAGTTGCACACGTTAAACAGGAAATTGGATTATTCCTGGACCTGGGACATTGGGGAAATTGCATTAGATTGTGGGACTGAACATTCATTGCCCGGGGCAACACTTGGGACTATAAGAACCAGCCTGGGACAGTCACAGATCATCTTCTCTTGAGGGTAGCACATCGCCAGAGCTGATCCCGATCGAATCAGTAAATCCGTGTCCCTCCACGGTTGGACATTTGCGCTGATAAAAGTTCACTTTACGTTTATTTCCCTTTTATTTTTGCAACTTGTTTTGTGTGTATCCTTGTAAACTTTTATTTTGTAATTTTTTTACTTTGTTTTTGTAAATCTTTTGTATATATTATTTTCTGCATTGTTCCACTTTTTTCCTGCAATATTAAATCAATATTTAATAAGTTTGACTTCTGCTGTACTAAACTAACGCTCATAGCCTAGTTCGGAACGACTGTTAGTGGTTTTGCTTCACTACAGTGTTAGATTGCAACTGTGTATGTGTGCGTGTACCCGAGTACGAAAACGCGGATTGCGTGCTAAGCACTCGACAGCAGAGTGGACGTGTCTAGCAACAGCTAGTGGTGGCAGTGAGAAGTGTTTGAGGGGTCCTAGTCTTGTTTTTATCTTGAATAAGGCTGCTCCCCGCTTGATCTGGTCAAACCCGCAGTCGGGAACCGTATACGCAGGCGTGCCGCGGGCCGGTTCCTGACAGGCACACTGGTACAAGATAAACTTCTGGGCATGTCAAGGAACTGTGGACCTCAGAGTCAGTCACGATAGGACCGAAACCTGGACTGGGCAGAAAATCATCATGATTAGACTTTACAGTTACTGGACTCTCACTAAAGAATGCAGAATCAGACTTAGGTGTCACTGATTCCACCAAGGTTATTAACAAGTCATGTTCAAGGGCATTAACAGGGCAGGACAAATCTTCTGATGTATGCACTGAACTAGATAGGGTCTCCACAACTTCCTCTGGACTGGACAGAGACTCATCATCTACTACACTGGATTGGAACTCCAAAAGAACTGCAAAACAAGTCAGTATTGCAGCAACCCCCACTAAACTGGGCAAGACTGAGGAACTCACTGGACAGGAAGGGGACTCTGGAACCTCTGCCACACTGGACAGAGAACCAGAATTTTCCAAGATACAAGGCAAGATTTCAGGAACCCTCACTAAACAAGACTGAAATTCTGAGACTTCTGTTATTTTTACCAGAGAGTCAGAATTATCCATGTTACAGGACAAGACTTCTTAAACATTCAGAGGACAGGGCTGGAGTTCCCTGGCTGCTACAACATCAGACATGGATTTAATAACATTAGGTAAATCAGACTGTGTACAGGGTAAGGTATCTAAAACACTTGCTGACGAGGACAATGCCTCCATGGCTTCTGCTTCACTGGAGAGAGATTCATCAAGTTTTACTAGAGTGGACTGTAATTCTAAGACAGCTGCTAAACAGGTAAATATTACTGCAACACCAACTGAAGTAAGCAGAGGCTCTGAGTCCTCTGCTAGAGATCTTGAAGCATCCAAAGTACTGGGTGAAGCATAAGACTCTGCGACTTCAGCTTCACTGGACAGGATCACTGAACAATCCATGTTGCAGTGCAGAACCATGGAAGCACCTGCTGGACAGCATAATGATTCTGTGACCTGAGCTTCATTGGACAGAACTACTGAGTAATTAATGGTACAGGGTGAATTTACTGGAACATTCTCTGGAAAAGACAATGACTCTGTGACTTCAGATTCACACAACAGATGCTCCGAATTACTCGCTGAACTAGAGCAAGGTGCGGAAACAGAAGTATCAGAACACAGAGTTTGCGAATCTGAACCACAGTTCTTCAACTGTGAAGTTGGAGAATTCAGATGCTGGGGTTCTAAGGTTACTAAACATGATTGCTGAGACTCAGGAACTGATGCAGTGCATCCATTGGTGTCTGCTGGATCATATGGTTTGCAGGATGCAGAAAACACATCAGTAGGAATTTGTTTGTATTTTTTCGCAAAACGTTTTGTGATCAATTTAACAAATTCCAGG
The DNA here is from genome assembly GCF_040937935.1 of Hyperolius riggenbachi. Taxonomy (NCBI): domain Eukaryota; kingdom Metazoa; phylum Chordata; class Amphibia; order Anura; family Hyperoliidae; genus Hyperolius; species Hyperolius riggenbachi. Next base: position 141,637,228 of record NC_090656.1, read on the forward strand.
GAGTCATCAAAAACCTCCCCGTTTTCATCAGCAATTTCCTCAGCCCAAGTTCTCATCTGGCTATCAAGCAGGTATAAGACAATAAACCTGGACTGCTGAAATGCAGAAGCTGATCTAAAGAAAGAAACATGAATTCAAAATTTTGCAATTCTGCAAGAAATTAAAAAAAATACTTATTGCCACCATTATAACGGGTTAGAGAAGCAAGGTGTGCATCTGGAGCAAGGCTAGCAGGTGATGTCGTTGCTAGGGGCAACGAAGAGACCGAATTGACATTGGTTACTGAGTGACTCACACTGACTCCCAGAGCGATCATTCAAGATCTCATTCCATGCATCAATTAACGGAATCACAAAGTCATGCACACACAGATTCATTCCAATCAAAGAAAAAGCAGACTCCATGCATGCATGCAAAATTATGTTACTCTTAGCAGTGTAAAATTCATAGAAATATTTTCGATCATTCTCCAATTCATAAATCAAAGCTTCAATTTCCCATTTTTCAAACGGAGGATCCAATTCATTCTTGTCAGGAACTAAACAATTATTCTGGGCTTAATTTAGGGCCCATTCACACTTGAGCGTTTTGAAGGCGATTTTGGCAAAATGCTCAAACGCTATCGCTTTTCAAAGCGCTAGGGTAATAAAAGTCTATGGGCTCATTCTCATTTGGGCGATATGCACTGATCACTTGCAAATTGCCCAAAAACGCTAAATGCGTAGCCTGCACCATTTTCAGGGAATTTCCCGACGATCGCATTTCAGTGCTATAGAAGCGCAAAACACGATCGCTTAAAAATCGCCAGTTGTGAATGGGGATTTTTTGGCAATAATCGCCAAAAAACGCCAGAGCAAAACACGAGCAAAATCGCTAGCATTTTTCGATCAGCAAGTGTGAATGGGGCCTTACAGTTGGACCAGTCTGCCGAAAGCTAGCTGGAGTAGACTTGGCTTGGTTTACTCCTGACAGAGAATCAACTTGATTAACTGGATCATTACTAGGATATTTCCTATTCTTAAGAATGTCCAGGACTTGCAACAAGTGTTGAACTGCAGAATATGCAAATTTTCCTTGCTGCACAAACAATTTGATTTGCTCAATACTCTGTAATATTTCCTCATAAGAATATTCAGACAATTATTTTAAACAAAAATCTTTATTCTCCCTGGCTAGTAAGGAAAGTTCATTGATAGTTTCATAGGTCCATTTGACACCCATGAATGACAATTGAGTCTAACTATGGATCCAGGGCCGGATTACCGACCAGGCAACAAAAGCAGTCGCTTGGGGCCCCATTCAGAGTCAAAGGGGCCCCATCAGCACATAAACCAGCCCTCGCCATCCTGTCAGCGGTGGCTGGATGGTATAATGGTTAATGGGACTGAGCAGTGTAGTAACTATGGAAAGATGCATATCATTTTAAAGCTCTCTTTCTCCTCTTTCCAATGATATATAAACCGCCGCCCTATGCCTTTTAGTTTTCGCTATTTTCACGATCGAAATCGCGGCCACAGCGAAAACTAAAAGGCGTAGGGTGGCAGTTTATCTATCATTGGAAAGAGGAGAAAGAGAGCTTCAAAATGATATGCATCTTTCCCTAGTTACATTGTATTACACAGGACGACTTTTCTCCAAAGTCAGCAGCTCGATTCAGCACAATGCAATGAAATATAAGGAACCCAGGGGGATATAATTACAAACATCATGCTGGTAGGTATGAGGATGTAATTAATTAGTTGTGGGTATGCTTAAAGGCATACACACAGGCACTGCTCGGAGTCCCTTTAAGGGCTCTGACACAGGAGACCAGGGTTCGAATCTCGGCTCTGCCTGTTCAGTAAGCCAACACCTATTAGGAGACCTTAGGCAAGTCTCTCTAACACTGCTACTGCCTATAGGGCACGTCCTAGTTGCTGCAGCTCTGGCGCTTTGAGTCCGCCAGGAGAAAAGCGCGATATAAATGTTATTTGTCTTGTCTTGTCAAATGATGCCGTGTGCTACTGATTGTCTTCAGAGCCAGGCTCTCCTCCTAGGTCCCCCTCCTGCTACTGTGCGCTCTGCCGCTGCCCACTCCTCCCTCCCTTCCCACAGAGAACCACAGCTGCAGCAAGAATGATAGCAGCAGATGGCAAACGCTCACTCACCTATCCATGATCCAAGCGATAGAGATCCCGTCATCTGAAACCCATCTGTCTCTTCTACAGTGCAGCCGCTTGCTCTGAACTTCCTGATTCTCAGATCAGACAGGAGGTAGGAAGTAGTAATAGTAGTAGTAACAGAGCGGCAGCACTCTAGAGGAGACAGATGAGCTCCGGATGACTGGACCTCTATTGCTTGGATCGCAATAGGTGAATGTGAGTCATCTGGTGCTGTCATTCTCCCCCGCTGCGGCTGCCTTCTCTGCTGGACTATCGTATTCACTGGGATGGAGGCTGCGTGGTGGCTGTCTAGTTTGGGAGGAAATCGGTTGTTTGGTGGTGGGTGTGGTTATATAATTCTGTCTGGGGAACGGCTTCCGGTTTGGCGGTGTCCAGAGCTTTCTGCTATTGCCAGGCTGGAGATGCAGGGGGAAAGTGCTGCTGCTGTGATATCTGGCGCCCTCTTCACAGGGGTGCCCCAGCCCCTGAGTGCAAATGTCCCAGCCATTCATCTCTAACTCTGCATTTTGCCGCTGTTATTCCCTGCATTGTGCACCCACAGAGGAAAGCGGACTGTTGCCCATAGCAACCAGTAGCTCGGCTGCCCCGGTGTGTGCGGCATGTTGCTGTGCAGCTGCATCTTCTGATTCTATTATGACATGATCGGGGGCCCCAAATCAGTTACTTTGCTTAGGGCTCCATTTAGCCTTAATCCGGCTCTGTATGGATCTGATGCGCAGTTGCTATAGACAACGATACTGCTGGTTGTGAACATTTTCTGGAACGTTTACGTTTAGTTTTATGCAAAACTTTAGACTTTGCTGCATACAGATTGCTTTTAAATGCTGCTTAACCACCCTGGCGTTCTATTAAGATCGCCAGGGCGGCTGCGGGAGGGTTTTTTTTAAATAAAAAAAAAACTATTTCATGCAGCCAACTGAAAGTTGGCTGCATGAAAGCCCACTAGAGGGCGCTCCGGAGGCGTTCTTCTGATCGCCTCCGGCGGCCAAAAGTAACACGGAAGGCCGCAATGAGCGGCCTTCCGTGTTTTGCTTACTTCGTCGCCATGGCGACGAGCGGAGTGACGTCATGGACGTCAGCCGCCTCCGATCCAGCCCTTAGCGCTGGCCGGAACTATTTGTTCCGGCTGCGCAGGGCTCAGTCGGCTGGGGGGACCCTCTTTCGCCGCTGCTCGCGGCGGATCGCCGCAGAGCGGCGGCGATCAGGCAGCACACGCGGCTGGCAAAGTGCCGGCTACGTGTGCTGCTTTTTATTTTATCAAAATCGGCCCAGCAGGGCCTGAGCGGCACCCTCTGGCGGTAATGGACGAGCTGAGCTCGTCCATACCGCTAAGGTGGTTAAGAGACATTTGATTGACTAGCAATCAGGAGTTCATTGCGAGGATATGGTAATGGAGATATTCTTAACCAGTTATGGATCACAAAAGCTATGAATACTAAAGGCTTTTCTCTCTCCTGTCCCTATCCCCCACTCCTTAGATTGTAAGCCAATTTAGCAGGTCCCTTATCCCTATGTGCTCTTCTTCACCAGATGGTGACTGACTGTAACGATTGCAGAATTATTTCCGTGGTCAGCGCACAAGATGTGCGCTGACACTACGGAAATCCTCCACAAGCGTGTAATTTAACGGAACCCAGCTATGGTGCTATGCACCTGTAGAGGGAAATTCCCACCGGCAGATGGAGCTGTGGAGTGCAGAGGAACACAGCCTCTGCTCTGCCACAGATGCCAGATGGGAATTGCACGAGTCGAAGCAATGCAGGGCAAGTTAGCCCTTAAAGAGAGAGAGCACAGAAACAGAATGTATGTGTGTCCACCAATCTAGTCGCCACCCAGCGACGGTGAACACACAACAGCGGAAACGAAGTGGGAACGCAATCGCAAGAGTGGTGATTGCCAATGTATGTGTGTCCACCAATCTAGTCGCCACCCAGCGACGGTGAACACACAACAGCGGAAACGAAGTGGGAACGCAATCACAAGAGTGGCAATTTCCAATAGTGACACAAGACCGTATCAGACAGAGCACAAGTGTAGCAAGAAAGACATAGCAAATAACAATGATCAGAACATCAAAGAAAATAACAAACGCTAGCTAAACGCGAACTCCGCACTCATTCGCAACAGCGAACGCGTTAAAGACACGATCACCACGCGTTAGGTGCCCAGTGATAAGCGTGCCACCCTAACTAACCAATGTAACACAAACACGAAAATAGAGAACGCGAACGCTTGCTAAACGGTTACCACACCGAGCCTACAGCAAGCGTTCGTACCAGACAAGACAGAGAGAAGGAGTAGCCAGCAGCAACCGCAACTCTGGCCTATACTCCCAGACAGAGTACAGAAGGAACCACCGCCACTACCGCTAAGGCGAATGCGATCCCAACAGACAGAATGATTTCCTGTCGACCGTCGCTGGTGACAAGACAATCGCAACAGATAGACAGTAGAAAGCAAACAGATAATACAACCTGACTACGCTAGAAGGAATGCCTAGTGCACTCCCAAATAATTACTCTAAGATAATCTTAACAAACGATTAGCAAAGGCTGAGACTCCAGGTAAGTCAGCAGGAACAAACCATCATGACCAGCAAGGAATTCTGGGAAGAAATGATTTTTATACTGCAAGCCATCAGAGGAGGCAGCTAATCAATTTGCATGACAAGTGGATGCAAATTCTTCCCCAGAACAGCAACTCTGCAGCTTGCAGAGTGGAGACAGGTCTCTTTTCCAGGGACCTGCCGCACTCAGATTACAAAATGGTCAAACAGCTGTCTGCCTGTGCAGACAGCAGAGCCGATCATTACACTGACCTGCTTTATTTATCCCTACATTGTAACTTTGTTATTTAATGTACCATTGTTGAACATTATAATGCCATGTGTAACACTGTAATGCTGTAATGTCTCCCCTATGTATTGTACAGCGCTGCGTAATATCTTAGCGCATTATAAATAAAGTTTAATAATAATAATGCCCAAATAAAAAGTACAAGGTAGTATAGCAGATATTTTACTTCTCAAAACATCATGACTTTGGAAGAAAAAAGTATCCATTTTTAACATGGTATCTTGATCAGCACAATGATCAGCTCCTGTCCTTGCTGTCTAGAGGTGAGGCCCTTTGTCATCACAGTGCACTACGCTACCTTTGGCGAGAGTGCATGTCAGTCACCTCTCTCACCTCTCTATGGGAGGCAGAATGGCACTTGCTGCCAGTTGCCCTTTTTCTCACTGTCTGTGCATTCTGAAAGAGGGTATAGTTGGGCTATCAATAGCACTTTCCACTGTTGGCCTGAGGAATGTAACTTCCAGACAGCCAGGAATCTTGAGAGAGCAGTCTACCCAGGAATATAAGAACATGGTCACACAAAGACAATTTCAAAAAGGAGTACGGTATATAGTAAAAGGAGTTAGATGTGTGGGCAACCCTGTTGTTTAATTACTGAAATTATGCTTTCAACACGGTGTATTTGATGGAAAATAAGAACATGGGCCAAAGAAGGCACTCTGCCTATGGTTCCAGTCGGTTTTATTTTGAGGTTATTCCAACTGACTATCATAGAAATATAAAACGCTTTAAGGGGCCCATACACCTAACAATTTTCCCACCGATACACAGCAGATTTGATCACTGTGATAGAATCTGCGGTGAAATCATTGCACAAACGCTGACAGAATGATCGATTTCCATCCGAAATCAATAGTTCCCGTAAATTCCCGTCGATCCGTCCGTGCGGAAGATTTCACTCGATCGCCGGTGGGTCGGGAGTGCGTTGATAGCGGCGTTCGAATGCCCGACGACCGACGCTAGCTGCAATACATTACCTGCTCCGCCGGCACGTGTCCCCGCTCTCTCCACGGTCACTTCTCCGTGCTTGGCTCCTCCAGCTGGAAGTTTAAACAGTAGAGCGCCCTCTACTGTTTAAACTTCCCCGGCAAGAAGTTCAGTGAAGCTGGAGGAGCTGAGCACGGAGGAGAAGACAGCGGAGACCGGGGGTCTCGCGCCGGCCGGAGCAGGTAATGTATGGGGGGGGGGAGGGGAGTCTTGGCAGCGGCAGCAGCAGCTTCACAGATTGTGATCGGCTTCATGCTGAAATCGATTCACAATCTGTTTGCAGTAAAGACAGCCATAAGATCCCTCTCTGATCAGATTCGATCAGACAGGGATCTATCTGTTGGTCGGATCTGATGGCAAATCGACCAGTGTATGGCTACCTTTAGTGATAGCAAGTGAAAAGATACTTTCACAGTAGATTGTTAACTCTTTAGATTAGAACAATGATTGTGCAAACAACAATAATGCAGTAAGTAATGGGAAAGTGTTAAACTGCAAAGAATGAGACTTGCCTCAGGGCAGGGAGAGGCTCTCGTTCACTTTCTCTCAGAGTTTTCCTCTGTTGATCATGGGGTGGGTCAGGTTGTTTATCTATATCACAATCAGCTCAGCTTTCCTAAGTCTCGGCTGTCTTCTTTGTCACATTTGCTAACCCTTCATATTCCTTACGCTTTCATTTATTTTTTCCTGCTTATATGTGTCTGTCTTCCCCCCAATCTGTCTGTTCATTTTACTTATTCTTTTAAGAGCTCTTATTTCTTTCTGAACAACACATCTAATGTTGGTAAACAGCAACCCAGATCTCTCTCCACCCTCCCCTTCCATTCTTTGTGTCTCTTTTCTTCCTGCCTGTTCTCCCCTTCTCTGTGCTTCTTCCACCCTCTGCCCGCCCTGTGTGTCTCTTGCTCTTGTAAACAGGCCTCTCCCACCTTGTGCTGAGCTGGGAATGTTCTCTTGGCTTCAGTAGCTCAACATGTTGGCTTGAAAAAGACAGAGGCGATCATAACAAGCTTGGTCAGAGAGAAGAGGAGGGAGAAACTTATAGAGGAAAACACATCTGACAGGCAGATGAGGGCAAAAAGGAGACACAAAGAATTCAAGCTAAAGGGTAACTCTAACTTTGGGTAAATTGGTTTTCTAATTCAGTGCAGCAGAAACTTTTAAAAGTCAATATCCATGACTATAGTTTATCTATGCAGGGAGTTAAAACATTCACTGTGCCAAATGAAGAATGACCAAATGTGTTCAATTTATCATAAGTGGATTATAGAAACAGTGTAAGGCTATGTGCATTGGAACATTGTATAATTAACTGCATACAGTTGTTGACTCTCTCATGCCATTTAGAAAATGTGCAGTAGGCACAATGAATACTTTGTTTGAAAGATGATTTCAATAAAACAAATGACAAATGTTATTTTCAAACTGCCTTGTTGCAAGCTCTTCTTTGCAGTATCAAATACCTTACAAAGTGAAGTTACATAATCAGCTTTTCCCAATCTTTTTACTTTGGACGTACTCCACACAATTGCAATTCCTTAGCCAAAGGGACAGCATTGTTTCCAGCTAATGCTCTTGTTCACACTGCATGTTATACAGCTTGTCTTGTATACGGTATAGGTTTCAAGAGCTTAATTATGTTTTGAGAGCTTAATTACAATAAAAAGTGCACAATTGGAAGCAGCTCCAAGCTTATTTTGGTCCTCCACATAATTTGGGAATCTCAGGGAACACCTACATAAATATGTCATGGTATGTTAGTTAGGCTACAAGTTCACAGTGGGGCGTTGTGATGCAACGTAATGGAGGCATTTTAACACAGAAAATCGCACTGCAATAGTAAGTCTATGAGACATTCAGACTGCCTCCAGTGCAATGCAATGTAATGGGCTACAGTATCTGAACACAGTGCATGCAGCGCGTTAACATGTGGCTAGCATGTTAACAGTGAAGCATATTGTTCATTGACTATATGCTTCACTGTATATGATGCAACGGCCCCATAACGTACAATGGGCCGTTCCCCTCCTTTGTGTTCCTGTTTTTACCAGGAACTCAATGTAGCTCCCACTGTGAACTTAGCCTTAGGCCAACCTAGAAAGGTAGAGAAAATAAATGTGCAGGAATTGTGCAAAAGCTGTTAAATTGGATCTGATCAAATTAAATTATACTATAAGCTGAGGAGAGCTGAGAATTCCTCATGACTGCAGAAAGAAACTGGGGGAAGGGAGGTGTTGTGACTGTCAGAGATGGGGGTCATCTTTGACTGCAGCAAGATCGGGGACCAGTTTGCAGGGAGGACAGAAAGGATGCCTGTGGCTGCTGTGAGAGTGGGGGGCTGCTTATGACTGAAGGAAGAGATAGGATATGTGGGTTCTCTGACTGTTAGAGATGGGGACACCATGATTGCAAGGAGCGATGGGATCAGTTTTCAGGGAGGAAATACATTTTTCCCAGGAGTATTTAAATTAATATTAATCACATTTGTTGGAACTGTTGGGTCTTTAAAGTATCTAGCTTCTATGTAGGAATTGTGGTTGTTGTAACAAAAACATGGAAGAAGAGTCAAGCAAAGCAGCAGTACACAAATGAGGTTTCCACAGCTTTGTTTTGCATCAGGCCGAACAAAAATAGCAAAAGCTTGATAGATACTCAGTGAGATTTCTGTAATCTTACGGTTATTTAATAGTGCAAGTTGGTAAAATGAATTAATTCTATTATCTATCTATACATAGTGTGTGCCTAGCTTTATAGAGATCTATGAGGATAGCTTGGAAACTTTTGCCAGTTTTGCTAGGGTTAGGGCCTGAAGCACAGAAGATCTCTCCTCTCTAACTCTTAAAGGACACCTGAAGTGAGAGGGATATAAAGGTTGCCATATTTATTTACTTTAAAGTTAACCCAAGGTGAGAGTGATATGGAGGCTGCCATATTTATTTCCTTTTAAACAATACCAGTTGCCTGGCAGGCCTTCTCATCTAGAATATGTTCCCGGTGGCTGTAGTTTGGGAGCAGGGAGAATCTGAGAGACAGCTCTTCCTGCGTAACATAATCTAGGAGAATATAACAAATGTATTCCTAATTTACTTCTGTTATAATTTCATAATTACAGTGTTTTTAGTGCAATTCCCACTGCACCCTTGCGCTGTTATTGCATTAATATTACGGTCTATGGCGGCACCTGACTCGACCTGACTTGTGAAGACGGATCCTGGAGAGATGATTTTTTTTATCCTTCTGCTGTGCACTCTGCATGAGATGGGGGAGCCCTCACTGGCCACCTATACCTGGTGGGGGATCATGTGGCAACTTATACTGGGGTGGGTCATTGGCAAACGCAGGGGGGGATTACAGCTGCCCAGAATCCCCCCTCAGACCAGGGCCAGTGCAGTGTCTGGGGACAGGCACAAGCTAAGATACCAGAATATCTGCGGCATCCTGTAGCTCACAGCACTGCCCCCTTTCTTTACCTACTACTGTTGACTTTGGGTAGAGCAGCAGCGTGTGTACAGAGCATGGAGCAGCTCTAGGGAACATAACAGAGCACAGATTCAGGTATGAGCACAGCCCTGTGCCCTTGCTGTATGAATGCTTCACTTTTACCTTTATTAGTGAGGTCGGCTGTCCTCATTATTATCTGTATCCAAACTGCTCCTGATCTACCCCATTGTCGATCAGGAGCAGATTGGACATTTAGGAAATAATTGTCAGATCCTGTCAGTCGGACGGGAAATTGCATTGTGCGTACCCAGCATGATGTCCTACCATATTATTATACTATATTGTGCGTGGCTGAGGGAGACCTTTCTGGATCCCCCCCCCCCCCCCCCCTTGAAAACCCTGGGTTTGTCCCTGTGGGTCAAGTGGATACCTAAACTATAAGAAATTGTGAGGAGACTGGCACTTCCACAAATTATATTTTAATACAGAAGGCAATAGCCAACATTTCAAGACCCAAGACATTGGCTAATGTCTTCTAAATAAAAAGTATCATTTGTGGCAGTGCCAATCTCTTCACAATTACTTATGGAATAACAAAGTGGGTGTTGTCAATCATCTTCAAAATATATACAGTGGGATGCGAAAGTTTGGGCAACCTTGTTAATCATCATGATTTTCCGGTATAAATCGTTGGTTGTTACGATAAAAAACGTCAGTTAAATATATCATATAGGAGACACACGCAGTGATATTTGAGAAGTGAAATGAAGTTTATTGGATTCACAGAAAGTGTACAATAATTGTTTAAATAAAATTAGGCAGGTGCATACATTTGGGCACCACAAAAAAGAAATTAAATCAGTATTTAGTAGATCCTCCTTTTGCAGAAATTACAGCCTCTAAACCCTTCTTGTAGGTTCCACGGAGAGTCTGGATTCTGGTTGAAGGTATTTTGGACCATTCCTCTTTACAAAACATCTCTAGTTCATTCAGGGTTGATGGCTTCTGAGAATAGACATCTCTCTTTAACTCACACCACAGATTTTCAATTATATTCAGGTCTGGGGACTGAGATGGTTATTCCAGAACATTGTACTTGTTCCTCTGCATGAATGCCTTAGTGGATTTTGAGCAGTGTTTAGGGTCGTTGTCTTGTTGAAAGATCCAGCCCCGGCGCTGCTTCAGCTTTGTCACTGATTCTTGGACATTGGTCTCCCAATCTGCTGATACTGAGTGGAATCCATGTGTTCCTCAACTTTGACAAGATTCCCAGTCCATGCACTGTCACACAGCCCCACAGCATGATGAAACCACCACCATATTTTACTGTAGGTAGCAGGTGTTTTTCTTGGAATGCTGTGTTGTTTTTCCTCCATGCATAATGCCCCTTGTTATGCCCAAATAACTAAATTTTAGTTTCATCAGTCCAAAGCACCTTATTCCAAAATGAAGCTGGCTTGTCCAAATGTGCTTTAGCATACCTCAAACAGCTCTGTTTGTGCTGTGGGAGGAGAAAAGGCTTCCTCTGCATCACTCTCACATACAGCATCTCCTTGTGTAAAGTGTCACAAATGGTTGAACGATGCACAGAGACTCCATCTACACAAAGATGATGTTGTAGGTCTTTGGTTCTGGTCTGTGGGTTGACTCTGACTGTTCTCACCATTCGTCGCTACTGTCTATCCGAGATTTTTCTTGGTCTGCCACTTCGAGTCTTAACTGGAACTGAGCCTTTGGTCTTCCATTTCCTCAAACCAGGGGCGTTTCTAGGGTCCTTGGAGATCGGGGGCACCTGTGGGCACCAGGCGGGGAGGTATATGCCGCCGCGGCAAAAAATGGGCGTGGCCATGAGGTGAGTGGGCGTGGCCATGGGTGGGGCCAAATGTACATGAACTTAGCAGCGGTGTAAGCTACAGATAACGGGCCTGCCCATCGAAATATTGGATGGAGCCCCCGGTCCTTTATTTGGATAATTTACAATCAGTATAGGCATAGATCAAAGATGTATACGCACATACAATTTTGATTGGTCAATCACTGACCCCCAATTTTACCACCCCCGTGCAGTAAGTGGGCCAACAGACAATGAATTTTATGAACAGTGTTAAAATTGGCTAATCAAAATTGTATGTGTGTACCAGGCTTTACAGCTAATACTGTACATACTGAAAGTAGCAGGGATCAGCATACAAAACAGCTGGTTTACAATCAGTAAAGGCACAGAGTAACACCTTACACTGTACACACTGGAGGTAAATCAGCACACAGTGCAGGCACTAGAGAACAGCGTATACTGTACATACTGTAGGCAACAGAATTCAGCACACTGCAGCTAGCGTGCCAAAAATATGAGGATCACGTTGTGCGGCGTGCTTATCGCGCCGCACCGAAAAATGGGTGGGCCATGGACCAGAATATAGGTGTGGTAACGGGTGGAGACAAATTTACATGAACCTAGCAATGGTGGGACATTAGATTATGACAGTGGTGGCGAACCTTTTGGAGGCCGAGTGCCCAAACTGCAACCCAAAAGTCACTTATCTATCGCAAAGTGGCAACAGCAATTTAAACTAAATACTGTACAAACGTTTTAACTCATACATGAACATTATGGAAAATCCAAGTTGAAAATAAACTGTGAAGATAAACAATTTCATCCATCCTACTCCTGAAAAATGTATTCAATTTTTTAGAACCTCCCAGTTTTATTTTCTGTTTTAAAATGCTAAAAAAGTAGGTTTAATGCTATTGTCTCATATGATAAGGATTCAGCTTTTCCCATAGTCTCGCAGTTAGCAGTCATGTGACCCCCAACAAGACAAATTCAGCAATCATGAGGCCCCCAACAAATCATGAGGCCCCCAACAAGACAAATTCAGCAATCATGAGGCCCCCAACAAATCATGAGGCCCCCAACAAGACAAATTCAGCAATCATGAGGCCCCCAACAAATCATGAGGCTCCCAACAAGACAAATTCAGCAGTCATGAGGCACATAAATAGACAGCATTTCACATAAATAGGCAGAATGCCCCCTTAATATGGTAGCCCCCCAAGTTAGGTAGTGAGTGACAGGGACCCCCAGGTTAGCTAGTGAGTGACAGGCGCCTCCAGTTAGGTAGTGAGTGACAGGGACCCCGATAGTGAGTGACAGGGAGCCCCTTTAGGTAGTGAGTGAGTGCCAGGGAGCCCCTTCAGGCAGTGAGTGAGTGCCAGGGAGCCCCTTTAGGCAGTGAGTGAGCGACAGGGAGCCCCTTTAGGCAGTGAGTGAGCGACAGGGAGCTCCTTTAGGCAGTGAGTGAGCGACAGGGAGCCCCTTTAGGCAGTGAGTGAGCGACAGGGAGCCCCTTTAGGCAGTGAGTGAGCGACAGGGAGCCTCTTTAGGTAGTGAGTGAGCGACAGGGAGCCCCTTTAGGTAGTGAGTGAGTGCCAGGGAGCCCCTTTAGGTAGTGAGTGAGTGCCAGGGAGCCCCTTTAGGCAGTGAGTGAGTGCCAGGGAGCCCCTTTAGGCAGTGAGTGAGTGCCAGGGAGCCCCTTTAGGAAGTGAGTGAGTGACAGGGAGGCCCTTTAGGGAGTGAGTGAGTGCCAGGGAGCCCCTTTAGGAAGTGAGTGAGTGACAGGGAGCCCCTTTAGGGAGTGAGTGAGTGACAGGGAGCCCCTTTAGGGAGTGAGTGAGTGACAGGGAGCCCCTTTAGGGAGTGAGTGAGTGCCAGGGAGCCCCTTTAGGGAGTGAGTGAGTGCCAGGGAGCCCCTTTAGGGAGTGACTGAGTGCCAGGGAGGCCCTTTAGGTAGTGAGTGAGTGCCAGGGAGCCCCTTTAGGCAGTGAGTGAGTGACAGGGAGCCCCTTTAGGGAGTGAGTGAGTGCCAGGGAGCCCCTTTAGGAAGTGAGTGACAGGGAGCCCCTTTAGGGAGTGAGTGAGTGCCAGGGAGCCCCTTTAGGGAGTGAGTGACAGGGAGGCCCTTTAGGCAGTGAGTGAGTGACAGGGAGCCCCTTTAGGCAGTGAGTGAGTGACAGGGAGCCCCTTTAGGGAGTGAGTGAGTGCCAGGGAGCCCCTTTAGGGAGTGAGTGACAGGGAGGCCCTTTAGGCAGTGAGTGAGTGACAGGGAGCCCCTTTAGGCAGTGAGTGAGTGACAGGGAGCCCCTTTAGGGAGTGAGTGAGTGCCAGGGAGCCCCTTTAGGGAGTGAGTGAGTGCCAGGGAGCCCCTTTAGGGAGTGAGTGAGTGCCAGGGAGCTCCTTTAGGGAGTGAGTGAGTGACAGGGAGGCCCTTTAGGTAGTGAGTGAGTGCCAGGGAGCCCCTTTAGGCAGTGAGTGACAGGGAGCCCCTTTAGGGAGTGAGTGAGTGACAGGTAGCCCCTTTAGGGAGTGAATGCCAGGGAGCCCCTTTAGGAAGTGAGTGAGTGCCAGGGAGCCCCTTTAGGGAGTGAGTGAGTGCCAGGGAGCCCCTTTAGGGAGTGAGTGAGTGCCAGGGAGCCCCTTTAGGGAGTGAGTGAGTGCCAGGGAGCCCCTTTAGGGAGTGAGTGAGTGACAGGGAGGCCCTTTAGGGAGTGAGTGAGTGACAGGGAGCCCCTTTAGGGAGTGAGTGAGTGCCAGGGAGCCATTTAGGAAGTGAGTGAGTGCCAGGGAGCCCCTTTAGGGAGTGAGTGAATGAGTGAGTGAGTGAGTGAGTGAGTGAGTGAGTGAGTGACAGGGAGGCCCTTTAGGGAGTGAGTGAGTGCCAGGGAGCCCCTTTAGGGAGTGAGTGAGTGCCAGGGAGCCCCTTTAGGGAGTGAGTGAGTGACAGGGAGGCCCTTTAGGTAGTGAGTGAGTGCCAGGGAGCCCCTTTAGGAACTGAGTGAGTGACAGGGAGCCCCTTTAGGGAGTGAGTGAGTGACAGGGAGCCCCTTTAGGGAGTGAGTGAGTGCCAGGGAGCCCCTTTAGGAAGTGAGTGAGCGACAGGGAGCCCCTTTAGGTAGTGAGTGAGCGACAGGGAGCCCCTTTAGGTAGTGAGTGAGTGCCAGGGAGCCCCTTTAGGTAGTGAGTGAGTGCCAGGGAGCCCCTTTAGGCAGTGAGTGAGTGCCAGGGAGCCCCTTTAGGCAGTGAGTGAGTGCCAGGGAGCCCCTTTAGGAAGTGAGTGAGTGACAGGGAGGCCCTTTAGGGAGTGAGTGAGTGCCAGGGAGCCCCTTTAGGAAGTGAGTGAGTGACAGGGAGCCCCTTTAGGGAGTGAGTGAGTGACAGGGAGCCCCTTTAGGGAGTGAGTGAGTGACAGGGAGCCCCTTTAGGGAGTGAGTGAGTGCCAGGGAGCCCCTTTAGGGAGTGAGTGAGTGCCAGGGAGCCCCTTTAGGGAGTGACTGAGTGCCAGGGAGGCCCTTTAGGTAGTGAGTGAGTGCCAGGGAGCCCCTTTAGGCAGTGAGTGAGTGACAGGGAGCCCCTTTAGGGAGTGAGTGAGTGCCAGGGAGCCCCTTTAGGAAGTGAGTGACAGGGAGCCCCTTTAGGGAGTGAGTGAGTGCCAGGGAGCCCCTTTAGGGAGTGAGTGACAGGGAGGCCCTTTAGGCAGTGAGTGAGTGACAGGGAGCCCCTTTAGGCAGTGAGTGAGTGACAGGGAGCCCCTTTAGGGAGTGAGTGAGTGCCAGGGAGCCCCTTTAGGGAGTGAGTGACAGGGAGGCCCTTTAGGCAGTGAGTGAGTGACAGGGAGCCCCTTTAGGCAGTGAGTGAGTGACAGGGAGCCCCTTTAGGGAGTGAGTGAGTGCCAGGGAGCCCCTTTAGGGAGTGAGTGAGTGCCAGGGAGCCCCTTTAGGGAGTGAGTGAGTGCCAGGGAGCTCCTTTAGGGAGTGAGTGAGTGACAGGGAGGCCCTTTAGGTAGTGAGTGAGTGCCAGGGAGCCCCTTTAGGCAGTGAGTGACAGGGAGCCCCTTTAGGGAGTGAGTGAGTGACAGGTAGCCCCTTTAGGGAGTGAATGCCAGGGAGCCCCTTTAGGAAGTGAGTGAGTGCCAGGGAGCCCCTTTAGGGAGTGAGTGAGTGCCAGGGAGCCCCTTTAGGGAGTGAGTGAGTGCCAGGGAGCCCCTTTAGGGAGTGAGTGAGTGCCAGGGAGCCCCTTTAGGGAGTGAGTGAGTGACAGGGAGGCCCTTTAGGGAGTGAGTGAGTGACAGGGAGCCCCTTTAGGGAGTGAGTGAGTGCCAGGGAGCCATTTAGGAAGTGAGTGAGTGCCAGGGAGCCCCTTTAGGGAGTGAGTGAATGAGTGAGTGAGTGAGTGAGTGAGTGAGTGAGTGAGTGACAGGGAGGCCCTTTAGGGAGTGAGTGAGTGCCAGGGAGCCCCTTTAGGGAGTGAGTGAGTGCCAGGGAGCCCCTTTAGGGAGTGAGTGAGTGACAGGGAGGCCCTTTAGGTAGTGAGTGAGTGCCAGGGAGCCCCTTTAGGAACTGAGTGAGTGACAGGGAGCCCCTTTAGGGAGTGAGTGAGTGACAGGGAGCCCCTTTAGGGAGTGAGTGAGTGCCAGGGAGCCCCTTTAGGAAGTGAGTGAGTGCCAGGGAGCCCCTTTAGGGAGTGAGTGAGTGAGTGAGTGAGTGAGTGACAGGGAGGCCCTTTAGGTAGTGGAGTGAGTGACAGGGAGCCCCTTTAGGTAGTGAGTGAGTGCCAGGGAGCCCCTTTAGGCAGTGAGTGAGTGACAGGGAGCCCCTTTAGGGAGTGAGTGAGTGACAGGGAGCCCCTTTAGAAAGTAAGTGAGTGACAGGGAGCCCCTTTAGGGAGTGAGTGAGTGACAGGGAGGCCCTTTAGGCAGTGAGTGAGTGACAGGGAGCCCCTTTAAGGAGTGAGTGAGTGCCAGGGAGCCCCTTTAGGGAGTGAGTGAGTGAGTGCCAGGGAGCCGCTTTAGTGAGTGAGTGACAGGGAGGCCCTTTAGGGAGTGAATGAGTGCCAGGGAGCCCCTTTAGGGAGTGAGTGAGTGACAGGGAGGCCCCCCCCCCTCTAGCCGCCGCCGCTCCCCCCCTACCTCTCAGCAGACCTCAGGATCAGCGGCGACCCGACCAGTTGTACGAGCGGGCGCTGGACGCACCCGCTCTATATGCGGAAGTGATGTCACTTCCGCATATCAGTGCGGGCGCTGGGTCCTAGCGCCCGCACGATTGGTCGCCAGCTCGCCGCCTGATCCTGAGGTCTGAGTGACGCGGCGGCGGCTGGAGGAAGCCGCTGAGATCCGTGGCACCCAAGAACAGATTGGGGGCACGTGCCACCCCAAAACAGGGCTAGCGACGCCCATGCCTCAAACTGTTCCTAACTGAGGAAACAGACAGCTGACATCTCTGAGACAGCTTTCTGTATCTTTCCCCTAAACCATGATGGTGAACAATCTTTGTCTTCAGGTCATTTGAGAGTTGTTTTGAGACCCCCATGTTGCTACTCTTGAAAATTAAAAGAGGAGGGAAACTTACAATTGACCCCCTTAAATACTCTTTTTCATAATTGGTTTCACCTGTGTATGTAGGTCAGGGGTCACTGAGCTTATCAAGCCAATTTGAGTTCAAATAATTAGTTCTACAAGGTTTTGGAATCAGTAAAATGACAACTGTGCCCAAATTTATGCACCTGCCTAATTTTATTTAAACAATTATTGCGAACTTTCTGTATATCCAATAAACTTATTTTCCCTTTTCAAATATCACTGTGTGTGTCTCCTATATGATATATTTAACTGATTTTTTTTATCCTAACAACCAACGATTTATAGAGGAAAATCATGACGGTTAACAAGGTTGCCTAAACTTTCGCATCCTACTGTATATAAAGCAGGTCTAAAGTGTATATGTAATCAATGTCCACCTTTATTATGCAAAAGACACAGTAAGACCAGTTTAAAAACATTTCAGCAGCAGAATATGCTCATTGCTGGCCAGCTATATTGCATGCATCCACCCAATCCACACACTCTCAAACTAAATACTGCCCAACAACGGAATAGTAAATGCTCTAGTAATGTCCCATAAGTGTGGTAAGTTTGCTTGGCAACAGATATCTGGGTCCCACAGCACAGAGGGATATTCATATGAAATGGTTCAACAGCTCAGATGACAAAACTTTTACAAGTGAGTCCAACATAGGCACGTTTCCTACAGCAGCTTGAAATTGGCACCTGGCCAGCAGTTCTAATGATCGTTTAAGTAAACAGATGTCATACAGATTATATGGCGTGAAAATACAGTTGCAATCCACCAGGTGAAGCGAGGCAGAGCATGTGTGTCTTAGCACTGATACACTCACCACCTCCAACTGTTTTGCCTCCGGTGGTGATCTGCATACACTCGGCTACCCAGATATCCTCACACCTGGAGAGTTAAGTTTCTTGCTGGGAGTGTGAGGCAGGCTGAAGCCAACTAGCACCCCATGCTCCTCACTCCCAGTTAGAAAGGTAACTTTCCAGGCTTAGGGATATCTGGGCAGCCAAAGTGTATGCAGGTCGGCACTGGAGGCAAAACGTTTGTATCAGTGCTAGCCAGGTGCTAATTTCAAGCTGCTGTAGGAAACATGCCTATGCTGAACTCACCTGTAAAAGTGTTGTTATCCATGCTATTGAGCCATTTCATATACTGTAAATATCCATCTGTGCTCTGGGGCTGGATATCTGTTGCCAAACAAACTTACCACACTTATGGGACATTACTAGAGCATTTTCTATCCTGTTGTCAGGCAGTATGCGATTTGAGAGTGTGGATTGGGTGGATGCGTGCAATATAGCTGGCCAGCAATGCGCATATTAGTTCTGCTGCACGAACGCTTTTAAACTGGTTTTGCTGTGTCTTTTGCCTAATAAAGGTGAACATTGATTGCATACACACTTTAGACCTGCTTTATATATACGTATTGAAGATTAAATTATTGTTTGAGTATTAGCCAGCAGATGAGATATCTAATGGTGCCCTACATGGTACAATTTTTTCATTTTTTTCTATTAGATAATTTTGTTCAATTATTACGTTAGATCGAATATAAAGATTTTTCCAACATGTCTGATCAGACTTTTATGAAAAAAAATGGATAATTGTTCATTTTTCGTAATTGAAAAAAAAGATTATTTTCTACTTTCATTCAAATCGATCGTTTTGGTTGAATAAACATGATAGTGTCAGTGGCCTAGCCTCCCTGGATATTGAAACACCCCCACCCTGAATAAACCCAATAAAACACACGGATAGCCAGCTGGATTTAATAGGCCAGAGCAGCCCGTTTATTTAACAATATTAGCACTAAAAAACAGATCACTTCAGAGAGCTGAGGTAAGGGGTCCGTATAATCACCACCTGTAGAAGATCAGGATAACTGGCAAGCAGCCTGTAACCGGCCCCCGCCGCGGTCACCGGCTCAGGGACAGCTGCTTGCCCACCGAGACACTCTCACTTGTTGCTAATCACCACGGGTAGATTTGCACCTGAGGCAAATCACCCCAGAATCGATAACTTTTTTGGAGCCCCTTACCCCTCCGGCTGCAATGACGAAGAGTCCATACAAGAACAAAAACCTGCAAGAAAACATATGTAGAAAACAAACATAACATAAGGGAGGGAGGGAGGGAGGGAGCTTCCTTTCCTTGAGCCTGACTGATAGAACTCCGCCCCCCCCACTTCCTATCAACCTCACCCACTTCCCATAACCACCCCCTTCGTTTTATTAACCCTATCCTTCCTATGCAGGCCACACTATCATGTGTGGCCTTTCAGACTGCGCTTTCCTACGCTTCTAGGCCTGTTCTGGAAAACCAAATGTTTTTATTGTACCGTGTATAGGCCCCATTACTCTAAGACTTCCCATACCGCTACTTCCCCCCTTGACCCCATCCCTTCTGATTTACTCCAGCCTCACTTCACGGAATTGGCCCCAGTCCTCACTACCCTGTTCAACCTCTCCCTATCCACAGGCACCTTCCCTTCAGACTTCAAGCAGGCCACTGTACTACCCCTGCTCAAGAAACCCTCCCTCGACCCCTCGCTACCCTCCAACTACCGTCCTATCTCCCTCCTCCCCTTTGCCTCAAAACTCCTTGAGCGTCTGGTTCACAAACGCCTGACCCAGTTCCTCAATGCCAACTCACTGCTAGACCCACTGCAATCTGGATTTCGGCCTGCCCACTCAACCAAATCTGCTCTCACCAAAGTGGTCAATGACCTTGCCTTAGCTAAAGCTGAAGGTAAATACTCCATTCTCCTCCTTCTTGACCTTTCAGCAGCTTTTGACACAGTAGATCATCCCCTACTCCTCCAGTCCCTCCAGTCCATGGGCATTCACGATCTTGCCCTGTCCTGGCTTTCATCCTACCTCTCCAACCGCTCCTTCACGACCGCCTTCAATGAGTCCTCATCCACCCCCAACCACCTCTCGGTGGGAGTCCCCCAAGGTTCGGTCCTTGGCCCCCTACTGTTCACCCTATACACATCCTCCATTGGCAAGGTTATCTCCTCCATGGGTTTTAACTATCATCTGTATGCAGATGACACCCAGATCTACCTCCACACCCCTGACATTTCCACCACTACCATGGACAAGGTCTCCTCCTGTTTATCAGCCATCTCCTCCTGGATGTCCGCTAGGTTCCTGAAACTAAACCTAGACAAAACGGAATTTATGATCTTCCCACCCCGGACATCCATAAATCTCCCAGATGTGCATGTCACTGTTAACCACACTACCATTCACCCTACCTCTCAAGCCCGCTGTCTGGGTGTCACCCTGGACTCCGCACTCTCCTTCACTCCCCACATCCAAAACCTCACAAAGTCCTGCAACTTCCACCTTTGTAACATCTGTAAGATTCGCCCTTTCCTGACCTCTGCCACCGCCAAACTCCAGTCCTCATCCATGCCCTCATAATTTCCCGCCTTGACTACTGCAATGCCCTGCTGTCTGGTCTCCCTATGACCCGAACAGCCCCACTGCAGTCCATCATGAATGCAGCAGCCAGAATTATCCACTGCTCCCATCGCTCCACCATGGCGGATCCCCTCCTTGAATCCCTCCATTGGCTTCCTATCCAGTCCAGAATCAGATTCAAGATACTGTGTCTGACCTACAAATCTGTCCACAAAACCTGTCCAACCTACATTTCTGATCTTACTCAGAGGTACACACCTAGCCGCTCACTCCGCTCTTCCAATGAACTTCGCCTAACCGCTCCCCGCATCATCCAGTCCCAAGCACGCCTCCAGGACTTCTCAAGAGCTGCTCCAACACTATGGAACTCCCTACCTCCACCCATTAGGGCAGCCCCCTCCTTCAACATTTTCAAGAAAGCCCTCAAAACTCACCTTTTCACTCTGGCCTACTACCCCTCACAAGTGCTCTAAACCCACAGCTGAACTCTGGTCTCCTACCTCTCGTGTCCCTACCTCTCCCTTTAGATTGTAAGCCTTTGGGCAGGGTCCTCCTCCTTTTGTGTCCAACCGGATCATGCACCTCCATTACTGTGAACCCATGCTAGGCATCTGAGTGAACCTAACTTGCCTAATCTCCATGCTCCATCCAGTGACTGACTAAGCATTACCTTGTACTCATACTGTGCTGCATGATCTGATCTTTCTTGTATTCAGGTATTGTCATTTTGCTGTATGTCACCCCTAAATATTGTATGTATCCCTATTTATTGTCCAGCGCTGCATAATACGGTATGTTGGCGCTTTATAAATACAATAAATAAATAATAATAAATAAATAAATAAGGAGTTAAGCAAGGGGAATTGACCCAATTTCCCCATTGATCCCATCTGCAATAAAAAAACAGTAGATAACATAACAGGCGCCAAAATAGAATAAAATATGTAAAAACCATTTATAAATGGGAGGTAGTGGTGCACTTACTTTCCACAGTAGACTCATAAAAGTCAAACAGCAAACTTTTTATTCATAGCTTCAAACATTGCAACACATTTCTCGGGTCAATGCCCACTTCATCAGGCTATACAAGGAGCCTCTGCTGGATATGTGTAGCCGGTAAAAGCGCCTCCAATACAGAAACAGATGTAGCAGCCACATGGGGGGGGAGGGGGAGTCATGTGGCTACCTATACTGGGGGTCATCTAACTATGTACATTGGTGGAGGGCCTCTGACTACCTATACTGGGGGTCATTTAGCTACCTATACTGGGGGGTCATTTACCTACCTATTCTGGGGGTTCATATGGATTCCTATACTGGGGGGTGGGTCATCTGGCTACCTATATACTGGGGGAGGTATGAGCGGTCATAGTTACATAGTCACATAGTTAGTTTGGTTGAAAAAAGACATTTGTCCATCAAGTCCAACAGAAAAAAAAATGTATATATATATATATATATATATATATATTGGGGGGGGGGGGGCATCTAGCTGCCAATACTGCTTATACTGGGGGGCACATTTGGCTACTTATACTGCTGGGGTCATCTGGGTAACTATACTGGGAGGACACCTGGGGGAGGGGGGGAAGGGGGGGGGGAGTTGATGTGGATACCTATACAGGAGGGGGGCTCATCTGGCTACCAGATAGCAAAGAACAGAGACGGGCGGCAGTAAGGCGGGCGGCGGCAGGCCAGACACACTTTACTTCCTGTTTGTGCCTGGTGCTGTCCCCACCCTTCCACCACCTGAGGAAGTTGCCTCACTTGGCGTCATGATGGTAACTTTTATAGTCAAACAAAAGAATGTGCTATGGGGGCCAGCTACGCCCCAAGCCTTGCAAATTTTTTTATGGGGAAGTGGGAAGAACCCATAGTTGAAGAAGGGGGACCAGTCAGATTATGGCGAAGATTCATCGACGACCTGTTTTTTGTATGGGGGGTGGACAAGAAAATCTGGAAAAGTTTGTGGATAAACTCAATAGCAATGCCCTGGGTATTTCCCTCACGACGCAATTCAGCAAGGACATAATACAGTTTTTAGATTTGGAGATTATGCGGGATGGGAATTTGATGGGTACTAGGAGCTATTTTAAAGAGACTGACAGAAATGGGTACATTTCTACAGATAGCTGTCACCACCCGGCGTGGATAAAGGTAATTCCTAAGGGACAGTTCTTGAGGTTGAAGTTCAAGCATACAAGATTATTATAGGCAGGCGGAGATCTTAAAAAACAGGTTTGTGGAGAAAGGGTATAGGGAAAAAGAATTGGATGGTGAGATAGAAAGGGTTGGAGTACTGGATAGACAAACACTATTGAGGGATAAAGAAAAGGAAAACAATAGGGGTGAATATGATCTGGCCTTCATTACGGGGTTTACCACCCAATATAAACAACTCCAAGATATAATAAAGCGACATTGGGGGATTCTGAAGACGGACCTGACCCTTAGGAATATTATTCCCTCCCAACCAAAATTCATCTATAGAAAGGCCCAAAACCGAAAACAAATTCTTGCACCAAGTTGTGTGGAGCCTAAAAAGGTTCCACGCATGCAAGGGTGGCAAACAGCGGGTTTCTTTCCATGCAGGGCTTGTAAAGCCTGCAGGGAAGCTAATGGTGTGAAAACTAACAGGGTGGTATCATATAGTAATGGGAAGAGTTTTAAAATTCAGGAGTTCATTACCTGTAATGATAAATTTGTTGTATACCTTGCCTGGTGTAAATGTGGGTGGCAATATATAGGTAGGACTACACTACACTAAGGAAAGGATGGGGGAGCATATCCGCAACATCACTAAAGGATACCCCAATCATGGGGTGTCAGCCCATTTTGGTAGCCATCACAACTGCAACCCTAAGGAGTTATCCTTTTGTGCACTCCAAAAGATATTACTTAACTGGAGGGGGTGCAACAGAATTAAAAGGGTATCACAGGAGGAGACCAAATGGATTCACCGGATGGGTACACTCAGACCAGATGGTTTAAATATAGACATTGACTTGGTCTGCTTTCTAGGTGAGTAGGAGTGTAATGTGTGTGCCTGCACTCCGAGCTTGGTCAGGCGGCCCAAGGGTGGTGTCTACACCCTAGGTAAACAGGAGTGTGATGTGTGCGCATGCACTCCTGTCCTGGGTACGGCCCAACAACAGTGTCGGTTTTGATTTGGGGGGTGAGAGGTGTAATCACTTATGAGAGTGTATGTGGGTGGGTTGGGGTGGGGTTAATTATTATTGGAGAAAGGGGTGGTCATTTAGCATTTTTTCAGTAAGGTGAGCAGGAATGGATGGTCACGTATAATAAAGTCTTTGCACTAAGTGGTCCGAATAATTAATAACCTCTTTTATAGTATAGGCAGTAATATTGAAACTACCATAATAAGATTTTATGACTATGTTTTATATAGTGTATTCTAAATGTATTTTAAATGTGTACTATTAGGCTTTATGCTAGTATTTGATATAAATGTCAATTAGACTGTAATATTGAATCTGTACCCTAGATGGCAGACTCGCAGGCTGCAGAGGGAAGTTAGGGAGCATGCACAATGAGCGCATGCAGACTTTAAGAATCCCCGCTGCGTGCATCAGGCTCCATGCCCCTGATGAGTCACTGAGTGACAAAGCCTGATTCGGAAGCGGGACTAGCGCTTACACGGAGTGGAGGCGGCGAGGCGGACCACGGAAGGGAATCCCCCAGCATACCGAGCTCGCGGCGGTGTTGGTTGTGAACCCGACGGTATTGGAGCCTGCCAGCCTTGGCCACCATTACAAGGGAGAGCACGTTTACAAAATACTCTGAGCGCTTTTCATCTGCGGAACATGTGAGTGTATTTGGATGTTTTAATAAATACTTTTTAAGTGGTGTTACGCTATGTAGAGTTTTCTTTGAAGTGGCATAACAAAGAAGAGTTTCCCTGGGAGAAAGTCCTATACTGATTGATGTGCCTTAAGAGGTGGGGGATGACCCGGGAACGGTTCCAAGGCTTATACTGACCTGTTGGGTCAGTGGATGCGGTGAGTGGCACACAAAGGGTGCTGGTGGTGGTCTATCCCTATGTGACCAAGTAATAGATCTGCAACAGCATTTAAGAGGATAGGAAGTTGCTCTGGAAATTGCCTATGGATGTTTCAAGGGATTACTACTGTTGTTTTATGTACCTGGCCTCATGCACAGAGACTTTTATGACTGTTTATTTTCCTTGTTTCGTCCCACACTGTGATTATTTATGTACCTGGCCTCATGCACAGAGACTTTTATGACTGTTTATTTTCCTTGTTTCGTCCCACACTGTGATTATTTATGTGCTTGGTCTCATGCACAGAGACTTTTTATAATTGCTCTTTTCTGGTTCTCCCACACCGTGACCACCACCTCTTGATATATATATTTCAAAGGTGTAAGAGGAGGCGAACGGGTGTTAAAGTTTATGCGTATTTAGCTGTGAGCGCTGGCCTCTTGTGGATGTTTTTCACTTGGCGTCATGGCTGGCCTGGGGCAGGAGGTGAGAGAAGGTTAAGGTGCCGCAAGGGGAGTCCTGAGTCCAAGTCCAGACGGTGCACAATGATGGCGGCTAGGGAGTCCTGCGCCAGAGCTCCATGTGATCAGAGGTAGTGTTGGGCGAACACCTGGATGTTCGGGTTCGGGTCCGTTCGCCGAACATGGGCCAGATGTTCGGCATGTTCGGCCCGAACCCCAAACTCCCCCGAACATCCCGCTTTTGGGGGCCCTATGGGGTCGCAGGCATAAGGGGGGAGCATGCCCCGGTCGCGGGGGGGGGGGTCGGAAATTCCCCCCACCCCCTCCGCTAGCGCTCCCCCCTCTGCCCGCTTCCCCATACAAAAATTTTGCGTAAAGTTCAATAGTACCTTCAGTGGCTGGCTGGCACTGTGGTGTGAGTGAGTAGGAGGAGTCCGAGTAGGACGCGTTGAGGCCAGGCAGCGGGCGGTTCAGCGGTAGTACCCTTGTGGTACTTCCACCCTTTCTCTGACCTCACGTCCTCTGCATACGAGGGTACGCGTCACGCGTACCCTCGTATGCGTCATCACGTAGAGGACGTGAGGTCAGAGAAAGGGCGGAAGTACCACAAGGGTACTACCGCTGAACCGCCCGCTGCCCGGCCTCAACGCGTCCTACTCGGACTCCTCCTACTCACTCACACCACAGTGCCAGCCAGCCACTGAAGGTACTATTGAACTTTACGCAAAATTTTTGTATGGGGAAGCGGGCAGAGGGGGGAGCGCTAGCGGAGGGGGTGGGGGGAATTTCCGCCCCCCCGCGACTGGGGCATGCTCCCCCCTTATGCCTGCGACCCCATAGGGGGGCAGTATTCGGCCGAATAGGGGCCCTGTTCGGCCTGTTCGGCTGGGCATTGAGCTGTTCGGGCGAACCCGAACTAAAAAGGCCGAACACCATGAGGTGTTCGGCCGAACTCGAACATCACCCGAACAGGGTGAAGTTCTGCAGAACCCGAACAGTGGCGAATACTGTTCGCCCAACACTAATCAGAGGGTGTTGGCATCCTGTAGCAAGGGGTTAGTGGGTGGAGGCTGGAGTTACGTGCGTGATGTGGCTGGCTGTTTGGATCAGCATCAATGGGTCTGGCATGATGGGGGTGACCTCAGCTTATTTGCAGGAGGAAGATCCTGAGTCTATGTGTGCAACAGACGGAGTAGAGGAGGATCAAAGCAACTTATTACCACAAAACATCGGGCCAGCAGGCCACAGTTTCATAATTGCAGGCCACAACAACACAGCTCTAGCACCCCTGACCTACCCTGGCTGCAGCTCTTCTTCCCGCGGACTTGTGACTCTGCTGCCTCGAACAGGCGACACCTCACCCTCTCCAGCCCTGCAGAATCGGATCACACTACCATGGCCAAGTGACATCAAGCCTTTCCCGGCCACAGCACTCAACCAGTGCTTCCTGCTGCTACGCCGCAGGAAGTGACGTCAGTGGAGCGCACGCTGGCCTGGAACGAGGAAGAGGTGAGTAATCCCCGCCCGTTGCCTCTTACGAATAGCTGCAGCCACAGCACGGACCTTTTTAAAGCTGGAGGGGAGCGGAGGACGGGGGACCCAGGCGAGGGAGGGGGGTCCGACCCCCCTCCCCGCCGCTAGGCCCAATACCCCCTTCCTGCCCGCTATCCCCTCCAGCTCAGGCGGCCCCCCACAACAACGGCTTGGGGGGGGCGGCGGCGATTTCTTTAAAAATTGCCTCAGGCGGCAAAAAGTCTAGGGCCGGGCCTGATTACCTGTCCTGTAGCAGCCTCTGCGCAGTGACCGTCCATGCCGGGTAACAGCCGCATACACGCGTACATGCTGATGCCAGATGCTATGCGCCGCTAGCGTGAATGCGAAACCCGGCAAGATGGACAGAAACCGCGTGGAAGCTGACACTGGACAGGTAATGTATAAATGCACACACAAACATTGATACATTGTGGCGGCGGCTTTGTCATTTCGTCGCTTGTTCTAAAATTGCCCCCGAGCAACCAACTTCGGCCCAACATCTTGCAGCATGCGCGATCGATCATGCGACCAATTTCCATCCTGAAATTGGTCTATTTGTCGGTCGGGCATGCACTTGGCGGCACCGATTTTCATCCAATTCAATTATAATAATCAAATTGGATGGTCGACCAAGTTGCCTGATGTATGTCCACCTTAAGGCATTGTTTTATTCAAGCTAAAGACGCTCATTTTATTTTTGTATTGTACTGAATAAGAACTTTTGTTTTCTGCTGTAAGAATTAATTCTTTTTGCCTTTTTGAAAACAAAGCTTCTGTTATTATTTGGCACCACTGATGCCCCCTCGAACTTTACACTGTTCAAACAAATAAATTAGACAAAATGCCCAAATAATCTTTAAAAAAACGTAAACAATAATTTTATGATGTATCTGTTATATTTGTTTAGGTGGTTGGGTGACCCGACATGGCTCCAGGGATTTTATCTGATTGCCATCTGGAGTTGGGAAGGAATTGTTTCCCTTTTCGGGCTAATTGGACCACGCCTTGTAAGGGTTTTTCACCTTCCTCTGGATCAACAGGGATTTGTGAGGGAGCAGGCTGGTGTCGTACTTTGTTTTCTGGTTGAACTGGATGGACGTATTTCTTTTTTCAACCCAAATAACTATGTAACTATGTAACTATTGGTATAAACCTAGCTAATCCCAGTGTTTTTACTCAAATATAAAAAAACTGTTCAATTCAACATTATAAATGCCCAAACATTCCTAAACAAGCCTTAATGCCTACACCTTGTGGACCAGAGCTGTTTTCACATTTGTCTCTAAAAGCTCGCGCTTACAGTCTTAAACATAAGGAGATAAATTGTCTCACAGTCCGTAGTCCAGACCAATCCACTGATCTTCCCAAGCAGGGTACACACTGTAATCATGGGACACCGTATTTACAACTCCTTTAGCCAAGGCTCTCACGTCATATGCAAAAATAGAAGGAGAAAAAACAGAATATAGTGTGTAACTGCGGGCAAATGTCTTCAAACACCTCTCCACTGTATCACACACTGTCACCTCACAGAGCAATCCACTAGTGCAGGGACACCCCCCTCCTGCCCTCACTCACCCTAGCACCCTCCAAATTATCCGGAGATAAGAATGACAGTGTTGGGGGTAGTGTTGGGCGAACACCTGGATGTTCGGGTTCGGGCCGAACAGGCCGAACATGGGCCAGATGTTCGGCATGTTCGGCCCGAACGCCGAACTCAATGGAAGTCAATGGGACCCCCGAACATGCCCATTTTGGGGGCCCTATGGGGTCGCAGGCATAAGGGGGCAGCATGCCCCGATCGCGGGGGGGGGGGTCGGAAATTCCCTCCACCCCCTCCGCTAGCGCTCCCCCCTCTGCCCGCTTCCCCATAAAAAAAGTTTAAGGCAAGTTAAATAGTACTTGGTGGCTGGCACTGGCAGTGGAGTGAGGAGGAGGAGGAGTCCGAGTAGCAGAGTGACGCGTTGAGGCCGGGCAGCGGGCGGTTCAGCGGTAGTACCCTTGTGGTACTTCCGCCCTTTCTCTGACCTCACGTCCTCTACGTGATGACGCATACGAGGGTACGCGTGACGCGTACCCGCGTATGCAGAGGACGTGAGGTCAGAGAAAGGGCGGAAGTACCACAAGGGTACTACCGCTGAACCGCCCGCTGCCCGGCCTCAACGCGTCACTCTGCTACTCGGACTCCTCCTCCTCCTCACTCCACTGCCAGTGCCAGCCACCAAGTACTATTTAACTTGTCTTAAACTTTTGTATGGGGAAGCGGGCAGAGGGGGGAGCGCTAGCGGAGGGGGTGGGGGGAATTTCCGACCCCCCCCCCCCCCGCGATCGGGGCATGCTCCCCCCTTATGCCTGCGACCCCATAGGGGGGCCGTATTGCGGCATGTTCGGGCGAACAGGGCCCTGTTCGGCCGAACAGGGGCCCTGTTCGGCCCTGTTCGGCGGCCATTCAGTAGTTCGGGGCGAACCCGAACTTAAAAGGCCGAACACCATCAGGTGTTCGGCCGAACTCGAACATCACCCGAACAGGGTGATGTTCTGCAGAACCCGAACAGTGGCGAACACTGTTCGCCCAACACTAGTTGGGGGTTACGATCATAATCAGCAGATGCAGAGGATATCGCTCCAGAAATGACAGCTGCAACTAAAAACGCTAATACAGAGTAAAACCAGCATTTTAATAAAAGATTAAAAAGATATTGCACTCACAAGCGATAGATGGTAATAAGCATCTCATGTACAGATGTGGTCCCGTGGTGACCGCTCTGATGGATGCCGCCTCGGATCCACGCTTGACGTGTCACTAACTAGCTGCACTTGCGGTTGGGGAGAGGAAGGAGGGGGCCCCCAATGCCTCTGGGCCCCCCTGCAATGGCAGGGGTCGCAGGGGTGATTGCTACACCCATGCTCCTGTCCAAGTACAAGCATTTGTGTACTGGGCATGTGTGTGAGTATAGTCTGCACATGTCCGGTAGAATGAAGCCAGCTCAGGCACAGTGGAAAAAGCCTTGAACAAACGACTTCATTCTACTGGGCACATGCGGTTAGTACTTGTGCAATGGAGCACAGTCATGAGAGAGCACATCCCACAAGATCTTGTTATATATGATTAGAGGGACTCAGGATTTGAATGGTGGGCACCAGGAGGATTTGGGAAGCCTCTGGACTATACAGAGTCTTCCCCCCACCCCTGAAAACTCCTGCAAATTGTATACTGCTAAGAACTGGCTTCTGAATCTGATTAGCCCAATTCCAAGCTTCATACAATTTACATGAAATTTGAATGCAAACTGTAATTATTTTCACCTTGATCACCATCCTTAGCTGCAGATCAGTGCTCTTGTTGACCCCAGAATGCAAGCTCCATCTCTATCCTTTCGGATACATTCCATTCACAATAGAAGCTCTTTTCTAAGCGTTTTGCGATTGATTAGCATTTTTTAAAATCGCTCCCATTCACTTTAATTTAAATTTAAAAATCGCCACCATTTTCGCATAGGCGATTGCGAAATTGCCGTGATTTTTCTGTGATCTTTACCGCAATTTTAATGAAAGTGAATGGGAGCGATTTTAAAAACCGCTAATCAATTGCAAACCACTCAGAAAAGCGCTTCTAGTGTGAATGGGCCCAGTTTACATTCAACTGATGTTAGGCTAACATGTCTTTAGTATTTTTCACTCTCATTTTTTTTCATCTTGAAAAATGTAAAAATATCAGCTGTATGGCAGTCATGTGGAAATAGCTCACATGAAAGAGAGTTGCAGAAAATAAGATAAAGTGGCCTATTGATAACTGAGCTCAACCATTTTTTGTCTTGAAAGCTGCTACACATGTCCATCGTGCTACATTTGTCACTGAAATTACTATGATGTCTTCTAATCCTGTATTATGTACCATCATATATAGTTTGTGTTTACCATTATTTGTATTATTATGTACCCCACGTTTGTTTCTTACCCTGCACAGCTCCATGGAACAGGTTGGCGCTTTATAAATCAATAATAATAATAACTTTAACCCCCCAGGCGGTATTCCTATATGTGGCTTAGGGTTAATTATCAGTAACAAAAGCAGTAACCCCAAGCCTCACTCAGAGAAATGGGTAAGCCCATGTGCAGAGTGTGCAGTGGAGGAGTGAAGAACCCGCCTCTCCAGGATCTGGCGCATACATACGACCCGTCTACATTGTCTTTCCCTAGGTGCTCTATCTCTATGGTGCAAGCACCGTCTGTCACGTGATGGCTCTCACACCATAGCAATGGATTGCCTAGGAGTAGATGTTGAACAGGGGTCGCATGTGTCTGCGAGGTTGAGTTCTTTCCCCCTTCGCTGTGCACTCTGCATGGGGCTCCCCCTATACTGGGGGGGCACTCTTTGGCTACCTATACCGGGGGGCTTCTTTAGTTACCTATACTGAGAGGGAGCTCTGGATACCTATACTGGGGCAGGGGCACAGCTAAGGTTTTTGTGGCCCCAAGCAGCACATAATTTGTGCCCCCCCGGGTGAAACTGCGCTGCTGGATAAATTGGCTTGCCCCCCCCATCACCACATGTGGGTGGAGCCAACAGCATGATGCTATCATGTCAATATGGACAAAAAATCTCTGAAGAATGCCATGAAGAATTAAGGCAGTTTTGATGGTAAAAAAGGTCATACTCAGTACAAGCAAGATGTCCCTAATGAAGTGACTAGTGAAATACAGGTAGTCCACGGTTAATGAACGAGATAGGGACTGTAGGTCTGCTCTTAACCTGAATTCATTCTTAAGTCACTTCTGTGCATCTTTTGTCCCCCTCTATGTCACCGCTGTTTCCCCAGTGCCTCTTTTGTCCCCGTGTTACCTCTGTTCCCATGTTAACTCTGTTTCCCCTCTGTTTCTTGTCCCCCTGTGTTACCTCTGTTCCCGTGTCACCTCTTATCCCCCTCTGTGTCACCTCTTGTCACTTCTGTTCTGTTCCCCCGTGTCACCTCTTGTCTGTGGTTTGTCACCTCTTGTACCCTGGTGTTGCCCATGACTGGAGGGCACGTTCTAACTATCTATACTGATGTCATTCTCTGGCTACCTATACTGGGGAGGGGGGGGGGGCACTGTCTGGTCACCTATGTTAGGATGGGCACTCTCTGGCTACCTATAATGGGAAGGCTCTCTGGGGCTCCCTCTGTGGTTACATATACTTATAGTGCTTAACAATGTTCCACTTTGATGTGTTAAAAGGAGGAGGATGCCATTCGAGCTAGGTGCCTTATCTCTTACACCTTCCAGTTAACAATAAACAATTAATGTTGAATATTGAAGACTGGGGACAGCTTACAGCTGTATTATGGACCATGGTATCTCCCATATAAAGACAGAATCAAAGCATTAATTTAATATCTCTCCTTAACCAAATTGCATGCCCCATCCTTTAGAAGACATATGTTTTCTTCTTTCTGTTTTTGAATATACTGTATCTGTAAAATCTTTTGGATTTGACTTAATAATACTAGCAACCTGTTTTTCAGCTTCCATTTTTGTTAGTCATATTTTTTTTAACCTAATTTTAATTTTACAAGCAGGGGTAGAGTCATGTAAAATCTTTTCGGAGTATAACACCTGTCTCCTACATGGAATGGAGTATACAATTTTGTAATTAGTAACTCCTTAAAATTTACATTCAGTCCTCTCATTGTTTTCTGTGGTCCTAAATGCATTACTTTTACACTTAGGAGTTCAAAAATGACCCATTTTACAAATTAAACTATCATCTCCACCTAATCCTGGCACTCGAGGTTAAAAAAGAGCCCCCTGTCAAAACTGATATACATGATCAGCAGAGAGTTCCACTGTATCTCAGACACAAGGAAGAAGTCTGGAGCTTCCCTTTAGCTTCAGCTCAGGAATATAAAACCAGGCGAACATTTACAAACAACTCATGTTACCCACACGGACTGCTTTGGCATTGATTTTAACATAAATAAACAGCATGCATGCCACCAGCAATAAAGTAATACAATGGTGTGCCTCAGCCAAGCATTAAAGAAAATTTGTAATAACAAAAATTCTAGGGAATACTAACCTCAGGAGGGGGAAGCCTCTGGATAAAATGAGGCTTCCCCGTCCTCCTCCATCCCGGCGATCCTGTGCTGGAAGCCCCAGAACGTTGGAAAGGTAAATATTTACCTACTGCGATCCAGCGCAGACGCAGTAGCAACTCTCCACTCGGGCTTCAGCGGAAATAGCTGAACCAGATCGCTCTGCTCTACTGTGAAGGCGCGAGTCATCTGCGCAATAGAGCGGACCTGATTGGCTCGGCTACTTCCACCTGAACCCATCGGAAGGCCGCTACTGCACCTGTGCTGGAGCCGGGGAAGGTAAATATTGCAGGCATCGGCTCTAGTATAGGGGGCTTCCAGCGCTGGATTTCTGGGACGGAGGAGGACAGGGTAAGCCTCTTTAGGATCCAGAGGCTTCTCCCTCCCGAAGTATTTATTTCTTTTATTTTCTTACAGTTTAACTTTAAGCTTCCTGATACCAAATAATCCCAACAAACAACTGTCAGGCCTCTTTCACACAGAGACGTTGCGTTAGAGGGGACATTAAGGCCGCATAACGTTCCCCTAACGTAACGCATGGTGGTGCCGAACTCGGACGCTACATAGACGCTACGGTCTCTTGGTGCACCGTTTTCGTTTGATACTGGTAGAACGAAAACGGCGCATGCGTGCAAAGACTGTGGAGACCACGTGATTGGAACGCTCCGCATCACGTGGTCCTGCCAGCCAATCGCCGCACAAAGCGGCCGCTCCAGGAAGTAAACACTGCACATCACACAGTGCAGTGAATATTAATTAGCCATGTGGCTAGGGACAATAGCGGACTCTCCTCTCCTTCTCTCCTGCACTGAGCATGTGCAAACAGTCTAACGCGGCTAAAACCGCGTATAACGCACAGCATGCTGCACTTTCTTTGAACGTGCAGCGTTACACTGTAACGCAACGTGGGCACTGTGAACAGCCCATTGATTTTTCATTACTGTGAGTTGGGCTGCGTTACAGGTTGCTCTAACGTGCGCCTGTAACGTCCCACTGTGAAAGCAGCCTCAGGAGAGCTAAGTAATATCTGGTGCACGCTATGCAATTTCCCGTCAGGTAGACAAATCTAATTAATTATTTTCAGACAGGTCTGATCTGATTTCCGACTGTTTTTATGATTGATTTTGTGTGGAAGTGTAATCAGTTCACCCGGGGAGCGGGTGGAGCACAGTAAGACAACGTATACTGATCACCCATGGAGCGGGTGATTCAGACTGTACTGCAGCAGGTGATCACCTGAGGGGCAGGAGATCAAGACTGTACTGCAACTCCTAATCACCTGAGGAGCAGGTGATGAGGACAGTACTGTAGTTACTAGTCACCTGAGGAGCAGGTGATTAAGACTGTACTGCAGCTACTGGTCACCTGAGGAGCAGGTGATTAAGACTGTATTGAGAATCCCTCACCAGGGATTAGGTTCACTGGTGAGGGCAGGAGAGTCAGACAAGCAGATTCGGCAACAAACGGGCAGATACGGTACAAAGACAGAAGGCTTAAATCAGAGTAGTGTTCAGGCTGAGTCGGCAACAGGATCAGATAGGCAGAAGCACAGACTCAGTAAGCAGAAGAGTAGTCAAGGCTAGCAGAAGGTAATAACAAATAATACAATTCAATTAGTACTTTAGCTATCAACAGAATCTGACTAAGTGTGGATCCCCAGCTCCTGCTGGTTCTAGCACACTTTGGGATCTGACTAAGGTCTGAGTGCTAACACGTAGCATTTGCAACAGCAGATGAGGAGCTACTGACAGGCAGGTCCTATATATACTGAGAGCGCCCCACAGCGCTGCCCCAGTCACTCAACCAATCAGGAGCACTGCTGGAGTCAGCTGACCGGCCGATCAGCTGACTCCCTTTCTATTCGCATAAAGGTCCTGTCGCCTGGCACGCCTGTGCGTAGCCCTCAGGCTATGTGCAACTGACAGACCAGGCAAAACTCCACCATGTAACTGCACGGCGAAGGCCGCCGGCTGAGACGCGGAGACAGCTGCCATGCCGCTCACCGCTGCGGCGGCATCTCCGCTATCTATTACCGGAAGTGATTGGAAAATCAATCAGAAAAACGATCGGAAATCAGATTGGACCTGTTAGAGATAATTGACTCCACCCATCTATCTGACGGGAAATTACATGGTGTGTACCAGGGCAAAAACTAGGGGGCAAAAATTTGCTAAACCTGGTGCATCCATGGTCCAGGAGCATTCTGTAGCTGTTCTCCCCCAATTACAGTGTCCTCCTACTGTCCCCCTCAGTGTTTTTCTCCTGTCCCCCTTGTGTCCTCCTCCTGCCCATAGTGTCCTCTTCCTGTCCCCCAGTGTCCTCCTTCTGTCCCCCAGTGTCCTTCTCCTGTCCCCCAGGGTCCTCTTCCTGTCCCCCAGTGTCCTCTTTCTGTCCCCCAGCATCCTCTATCTGTCCCCCAGCATCTTCCTCCTGTCCCCGGCGTCCTCCTCCTGTCCCCCAGTGTCCTCTTCCTGTCCCTCAGTGTACTGCTTCTGTCCTTCATGTCTAAGATGGATTGTTGGATCAACAGCTGAGTACAGGCCAAGGCCATTGTTCTCCTTATTACCCTTCCTGCTTCACTTTGTCCCTCCACCATCCTCCATGGCAACGGAGCTTGGCCCTGAACAAACCTGAGCAAACAAATTCCCACCTCTGCAGGTGACTGTGGCCTGCCTTATTTGTTGTAGAATTTTTCTATAATCTTTGATACACTGTTTTTGTCTTTTTTGAATAAATTATATAAAATCATTTTTAGGCTGTCGTAAGTATATACCGCACAGAATCCACCTCTGGGTGTTACCATAGAAATATTGTGTATTTACAGGGAAGAGTAAGCAAAAGCTGTTTTGCATAACTTACTTTTCAGGTCATGTCTCTGTTGTTAAGTTCAGATCAGATGTCTGCTTTCTGATATGGATTTGAAAGAAAAGGTCCTGGATAGTGATTGTTGTTGCAAGTTAGCAACACCACTGTTGTGCAATTCGTTTGGGATCCAGGATCAGTAGGTAGTGGGAGAAGGGTGTGCCTCAAATGAAACTCCTCCAAATCCAGGCCTGAGCTCTGCAGAGAGAGGGTTAACAACCTCACCTGCTGCAGTTGCATAAATGGCTGCATCCCTCAGTATGCAGTAGGGTATGTGTGGAGCAAGGAGGCTCCTGAAGACCTGTGCAGTAGAGAGAGGCTGCACAGTCTGGTGTAGCAGAGAAAATACCAAAGTACTGATAATCCAGGAGAGGCCTGGGTAGGAGAGTGGCTGAGGCCTGCCATTAAGCCCATGGTAGGGTGTCACTCAAGAGCCAGTGTGGCTGTTGAATGTAAACAGGGGTGGCATGCATTAACCCCGAAGATAACCGAGGTCAGGGTTGGCACAGCAGCAGAGTGCATTTTTTCTGTTTTGGCTATTTTATTTCTAACCCTAAAAGACTCACTTGCTGTTGTATGATCTATTTTACCAACATGAGCTAAACATCACAACTTCCCCCACAAAATCACAATTGGTGCTCGGAATGCAGGCAAAGCACAAGGTATTCACACCAACAGTGAAAGGGTTAAATGTCATTCTGTAAAAGTAAAAGACATTTTCTTCTTGTTGCACTTCTAGAATGTTTTGCAAGTTGAGGAACTTCATAATTCTGAAATGGGTTGCAAGAATAAATATGCAGTTGCCGGCCAAGAAAGATAGTATAATTGCCCCAGTATAGGTAGCCAGTATAGTTGCCCCAATATAGGTAGTATAGTTGCTACCAGTATAGTTAGTATAGTTGCCCCAGCATAGGTAGTATTGTTGCCCCCAGTATAGGTAGTATAGTTGCCCCAGTTTATGTAGTATTGTTGCACTAGTACAGGTAGTAGGTGGCCAGCCTGCTCCCCCCTCCCTCCGCACGGCCGCCACTCATGTTACTTTCTGAGCTGGTGGTCGCTTCCTCTATGATAGTACATGGCTGGCCCCCTCTCCGCCGTCATAGACCTCAGTCAGAGCAGCGCGACCCGCTGCTGCTGTGAAGAGGAAGGAAGCAGGACAGTGGTTACCTGTAGCAGCAATATACAGGAAGTACTTAGTTAGGATCAGGGCAGCCATCAGAAATTTTAGGGCCCCTCACACATCATCAGGCTTGGACCCCCCACCCTCCCTGGGCCCACCCACTGGTGGCTGTGCCCCCCACTAGTCACCATACCCCCCC
Source organism: Hyperolius riggenbachi (assembly GCF_040937935.1). Lineage (NCBI taxonomy): Eukaryota > Metazoa > Chordata > Amphibia > Anura > Hyperoliidae > Hyperolius > Hyperolius riggenbachi. Next base: position 141,673,771 of record NC_090656.1, read on the forward strand.
TGTCCGTGCGCGAAGTGCGCTGCGGCAAAAAATGTGCATGGCTCCGACAATGAAGAAAGTGGCATGCACAGCGTGATGTGGCAAAAAGTGGGCGTGGCCATGACATGTGGTGGGTGGAGCTAAATACTAGCAAAATACAGGTAGTCCCCGGTTAACAAATGAGATAGGGACTTGTAGGTCTGTTCTCATCCTTTATCTGTTCTCTTTTGTCCCCCTATTTTCTCCTTGTGCCTCTTTTGTCTGCCTCTGTTTCCCCTGTGCCTCTTTTATTCCCCTGTGTTACCTCTTGTCCCCTTCTGTCTCAGCTCATCATCATGCCCTAGCCAGGTATAGGTGCCCCCAGTATAGGTAGCCAGGTATAGGTTCCCCCAGTATAAGTAGCCAGCTATAGGTGGTGCCCCAGTATAGGTAGCCTGGTGAAGATGCTCCCAGTATAGGTGGCCTGGTATAGCTGGTGCCCCAGTATAGGTATTTAACTATAGGTGGTGCCCCGGTATAGGTAGCCTGGTATAGTTGCCCCCAGTACAGTAGCCTGGTATGGGTGGAGCACCAGTATAGGTTAGCCAGGTACAGGTGCCTCCAGTATAGGCAGCAAGCTATAGGTGCCCCAGTATAAGTAGCCAAGTATAGGTGGTGCCCTCGGTAAAGGTAGTCAAGTATAGGTGGTGCCCCAGTATAGGTAGCTAGGTATAGGTAATTCCAGCCCCAGTATAGGTAGCCAGGCATAGGTGGTGGCCCAGTATAGGTAGCCTGTAGCCAGATATAGGTGGTGCCCCAGTATAGAAAGTCCGCTGTAGTGGGCTCACTCATCTGCTCCCCACGTTCAAGTGCTGATGCCACACTTCTCTCAGTGCTGGAACGCGGTGTGCTGGTTAGTAAGCCACAGGCCCGCAGCCAGCACATGCGGCCCTTCCAGCACTTGGGGGGCCCCCAGAAGCCGTGGGCCCCTTACTGCAGTGTCAGTTGTCCCCCCCTGATGGCTGCCCTGGTTAGGATGTTGCTCCAGGGCCCATGCTGCCTGATTTCACCTGGTGTCATGATTGTCCGACCCTGGGCTGATGTAAATGACCACCATAATGAGAATTTTGATGCTGTCCTTTTAAATCAGGGGTCCCCAACCTTTTTGAGCCCGGGGCCCACTGTCCCGACCAAAATTTTCTCCGGGGCCCGCCTGGGGGGCGTTGGGGGGGAGGGGCGTGGCTAGTGGTGGTGGCAGTTACCACAGTATAGCAAGTACAGTTAGCCCAGTATAGCAAGTACAGTTACCTCAGTATAGCCAGTAGTTACCCCAGTATAGCAAGTACAGTTAGCCCAGTATAGCTAGTACAGTTAGCCCAGTATAGCAAGTACAGTTAGCCCAGTATAGCAAGCACAGTTAGCCCGGTATAGCTAGTACAGTTAGCCCAGTATAGCAAGTATAGTTAGCCCAGTATAGCTGCCCCAGTGTCGCCAGTACAGTTAGCCCAGTGTAGCCAGTAGTTAGCCCAGTATAGCAAGTACAGTTACCACAGTATAGCAAGTACAGTTAGCCCAGTTTAGCAAGTACAGTTACCCCAGTATAGCCAGTAGATAGTTACCCCAGTATAGCAAGTACAGTTAGCCCAGTATAGCTAGTACAGTTAGCCCAGTATAGCAAGTACAGTTACCACAGTATAGCAAGTATAGTTACCACAGTATAGCAAGTACAGTTACCCCAGTATAGCCAGTAGTTACCCCATTATAGCAAGTACAGTTAGCCCAGTATAGCTAGTACAGTTAGCCCAGTATAGCAAGTACAGTTATCCCGGTATAGCAAGTACAGTTAGCCTGGTATAGCAAGTACCGTTAGCCCGGTATAGCTAGTACAGTTAGCCCAGTATAGCTAGTATAGTTAGCCCAGTATAGCTGCCCCAGTGTCACCAGTACAGTTAGCCCAGTGTAGCCAGTAGTTATCCCAGTATAGCTAGCCCAGTATAGTAACTACAGTTACCCCAGAGTGGGCGGTCGCTTCCTTCCTTATATTCCCCCAGGCGCTCCTCTCCTCGGTTGCAGCATCTCGGAATACGGCAGCGCTTCCCGCTGCTGTAATGAAGGGAAGGAAGCAGGGCATCGGCTTCCTGTAGCAGCGATCGCCGTTACCATGGGATATAGTATAGGCCTGATGGATGGTTGATACTAACCCAAAACGCACTAGTGCCGTTGCCTGAACAATTATGCAAACAAAGTGTACACATTTCTCGAATCAACATTGTCAAATTGTGTGACCTCTAGTGAAATGATCAACTTCTTGTCTCTGAAGAGTTATATTTTTTACAATAATTTTTATCGGAAGCCTTTTGTAATTTTTGATGTAATTAAGTTGGATACTAACATACCTTGGTGGTTTCTCCAAATATTTATCCTCCTATACCAGAAGTCATGCTTTAGACAGCTGGAGACAAAAAGTATGTCTTCAGCTGTAGAAGGGGGACTTCACCACAGTGTCTTGTTCCGCCATAGAACACCGCCTGAGCGTTGATCTGAGGGGGGGATATGTGAGGTTTAGATCAGATGTCTGCTTATTTCTGGTATGGATTTGGAGGAAAAAGTTTTGAATGGTGATTGTTGTTGCATGTTAGCAACACCATTGTTGTGCAGATTAGTTTGGGATCTAGGATCAGTATGTAGAGGGAGAAGAGTGGGCATTACATGATACACCTCCAAATCCAGACCTGAGCTTGGCAGAGGAAGGGTTAACCAGCTCACCTGCTGCAGTTGCAAAAAAGGCTGTATCCATCAGTATGCAGTGGGGTATGTGTGGAGCAAGAAGGTTCCTGAAGGGCTGTGCAGTAGAGAGTAGAGATGGGCTGAACGGTTCGCCAGCGAACGGTTCCAGGCAAACTTCAGGTGGTTCGCCTTCGCAGAGAACCGGGAACCTTTTTCCAAAAAGTTCGGTTCGCCCATAGACTTTAATGGCGCTGACTTTAGCGGTTAATAGCAAAGCCCCCTTACATAGTAAAAACACCAAAATTGTTGGGAATGTTAAGTGGAATAGTGGGAACAAGAGGGAAATTTTTTTTCAAAAAGACCTTATACTTTTTGAGAAAATCAATTTTAAAGTTTCAAAGTAAAATGAGCAGATTCATAAAAAAAGAACCGATTCATTAAAAAGAACCGGATGATTCATGAACCGTTAGTATAGCAGAGAATGCGTCCTGAGCAGGACGTGAAGCTGCCGGCTCCGCTGCTGTCTCTACCCACCTGCCTGCACCTGTCACCCTCACCTAGCCTGGCACCCAGTGCACCCATGGGTGCCAGGCTAGGTGAGGGTGACAGGTGAGGAGGTGGGGAGAGACAGCAGGAGCCGGCAGCTATGCGTCCGAAAGGACGCATTCTCTGCTATGTGGGAGGTGTCGGAGATCTTCAATCAACTTAATTGAAGATCACAACATAAGAGGATACAGTTCGTTGGATCGTTTACCGTGGATATTGGCGTAGGAAAACTTTTTTAAAGGTACAGGTAAGTATTTATGGTTAATTTAGAATAATAAAATACTTTTCTCGTGGTTGTGTTTTTATTTTATTTAACCCTTTGTGGAAATGGGTAAGGGGTACTTTGTACCCCTATACTCATTTCTCCTGGGAGGGGGGTGGGCATCTGGGGTCCCGTTCTTAAAGTAGTAGTGGCTGGATAGTGTATTGGTTAAGGGCTCTGCCTCTGACACAGGAGACCAGGGTTCCAATCTCGGCTCTGCCTGTTCAGTAAGCCAGCACCTATTCAGTAGGAGATCTTGGGCAAGTCTCCCTAACACTGCTACCGCCTATAGAGCGCATCCTAGTGGCTGCAGCTCTGGCGCTTTGAGTCTGCCAGTAGAAAAGCACAATATAAATGTTCTGTGTTTGTTTGTTTTGTTTTGTTTAAAGGGGACTCCCAGATGCCACCATGACCCCACCTCCCAGGGAGTCGTCGCCCCCACCTCCTCCTGGGGCACCGGAGGTGGAGAAGAGCCCCTTGTCCATGGATTGGACAAGGGCTCTGGGGGGGAGGAGGGGAAGGCTTGGCCGCCCCTCCTCCCCTGGAGCTCCCCCCATACCATGGACCATGCGGGCTGGTATAGCTCAGGGTGCGAAGCCCCAGTCGGCCGGGGCTCCGCATTCTGGCTATCCCAGCCTGCATGGGGGACAAGGGGTTACAGAGGTTCGGGAGGGGGGACCCCACACCATTTTTTTTTCAGATTTCCCACACACAGCACATAAAAATAATTTTAAAAAAATAAAAACATTTTTTAAAGGACTTCCGAGGCCACAAATGTGAAAAAAAGTTAAATACCTTTTCATAATTCAGATCCATTGAGGATGCCATCCGCACCCTCCCGTTCATTCCCCCATGGCTCCCGCACTAATAACGGCACCGGTCGAGTCCCGACCCCTCTGAACGGGTCGCGTTCTTAACTAATTCCCCCCTCAATATGGCCGCCACAGATTGCCGCGGCTGCGCAGTCTGCATAGAAGTGATTTGGCTGCGCAGCTCTAGGACCTCCTCCCGATGCATCCGATGTATGCACGCATATTGATGATGCGGCGGGAGGAGGGCCTAGAGCTGCGCAGCCGCAATCGCGCCTATGCAGACTGCACAGCAGCGGCAATCTGTGGCGGCCATATTGAGGGGGGAATGAGAACCCGACCCGTTTGGAGGGGTCGGGGCCCGACTGGGGCCGGTATTACTGCGGGAGCCATGGGGGAATGAACGGGATTATAAAAAGGTATTTAACTTTTTTCACATTTGTGGCCTAGGAAGTCCGTTAAATATTGTTTCCCGCTATCTTTTTAACATATCCTGCAAATTTGGTGTTGCTAGGATGTAAGGGGCCTTTGCTATTAACTGCTAAAGTCGGCGGGTGATGATGATAACCAACCAGAATTATAGGGGTGCAAAAGTGCTGAATTCTGCCATAGGCTTCCATTAGGCTCCCTATTTCACTTTCAAAAATCTCAAATCTTTTCAAAGGGCGATGGCTCAGCAGTGGCAAATTTTCTAGCATTGTAGGGACTCTTAGGGGGATCATGACTGGTGACTTTCGGGCCCCTAGGCCAAGGAGGTCATAGCCTAGGGCAGGGGTGCCCACACTTTTTTGGCTTGCGAGCTACTTTAAAAGTTGGACTTGAATTACCTGCCAGGGTTTATTTGACTTTGCCATTGAGGATTTCCATTGGACTGGGTTACTGGTCAGTTGTGGCAGATATTTTCAGCTAGTATGGATGGGCTAGCATTTCCCAATCAAGCAATGATATAACAGACAAAGAATGCAGAAGAAGAAAGGTTTTTTGGGGAAAATAGACACTTTTAATGCAGATAAAGTCTCCTTATGCTTTAAAGAGACTCCGTAACAAAAATTGCATCCTGTTTTTTATCATACTACAAGTTCCAAAAGCTATTCTAATCTGTTCTGGCTTACTGCAGCACTTTCTGCTATCACCATCTCTGTAATAAATCAACTTATCTCTCTCTTGTCAGACTTGTCAGGCCTGTGTCTGGAAGGCTGCCAAGTTCTTCAGTGTTGTGGTTCTGTGATGCATCTCCCCCATCCAGGCCCCTCTCTGCACACTGCCTGTGTATTATTTAGATTAGAGCAGCTTCTCTCTTCTCTCTTATCTTTTACAAGCTGGATAAATCCTCCTCTGAGCTGGCTGGGCTTTCACATACAGAGTAATTACATACAGGCAGAGCTGTCTGCACTCTGCAGGAAGAAACAGCCTGACACTTCAGTGGAAGATAGCTGCAGGGGGAAAGAAACACACAAATGATCTCTTGAGATTCAAAAGGACGGCAGTATACAGCCTGCTTGTGTATGGATGTATTTTCTATGTGTGGACATACTGTACATCAATCTACTTCCTGTTTTGGTGGCCATTTTGTTTGTTTATAAACAAACTTTTTAAAACTGTTTTTAACCACTTTTAATGCGGCGAGGAGCGGCAAAATTGTGACAGAGGGTAATAGTAGATGTCCCCTAACGCACTGGTATGTTTACTTTTGTGCGATTTTAACAATACAGATTCTCTTTAAGGGGATTACATGTTTTCTTTCACATGTCCAAAACATTTTCATTAATTTATATTGGCTTTTTTATATCTAAAGCCTTTGCTTTAATAAGGTGTGTACATACTAGTTATTAAGAATCTGTTTGAAAGTTTGCCATTTACTTTTGATAATTAGCTGTCCCAGTCTACAAGATTCAGGAGCAGATGCATTATCACTAATGTGCTGGAACAGTTAAAGTCCTTATGTACGTAATTAAAATTACCGGCACTTAACCTCCTTAGCAGTATGGACGAGCTCAGCTCGTCCATTACCGCCGGAGGGTGCCGCTCAGGCCCTGCTGGGCCGATTTTAATGAAATAAAAAGCAGCACACGCAGCCAGCACTTTGCCAGCCGCGTGTGCTGCCTGACCGCTGCCGCAGCGCGGCGATCCGCCGCGTGCAGCGGCGAAAGAGGGTCCCCCCAGCCGCCCGAGCCATGCGCAGCCGGAGCAATCAGTTCCGGCCAGCGCTAAGGGCTGGATCGGAGGCGGCTGACGTCAGGACGTCGGCTGACGTCCATGAATGTCACTCCGCTCGTCGCCATGGCGACGAGAAAAGCAAAACAAGGAGGGCCGCTCATCGCGGCCCTTCTTGTTACTTCGGATTGCCGGAGGCGATCAGAAGTATGCAGCAGGAGCGTCCTCTAGTGGGCTTTCATGCAGCCAACTTTTAGTTGGCTGCATGAAATAGATTTTTTTTTATAAAAAAAAAAACCTCCCGCAGCCGCCCTGGCGATCTTAATAGAACGCCAGGGTGGTTAATTGTTCCTTGCGCACCCATATGCACTACTGGCAACGTAGCGTGCCCTCGTTAGCAACGTCCGCTCTTTCCCACTGATGTGCGGATAGCGATGTATCGCCACCGCGATACTTCACTAGTGTGGCGCTACTACATTAATGATTTATCTTTTTTAGCAAGATAAACAGTATTTGCCTTCTATTTACTTGTCAGGAAACCTTGCTTAATTTTGTATGCCATTCGACAAGCTCATATGCATAACATCTCTAGTTTTTTAACATTTGCTCTACAGGAAAACCGAAATGGACTTTAACTATTTCTTAGTAGGGCCAGTATTACATGTACCTAGATTTACAGTGGGTTGCAAAAGTATTTGGCCCCCTTGAAGTTTTCCACATTTTGACACATTACTGCCTCAAACATGCAACAAATGTATTGGAATTCCACGTGGAAGACCAATACAAAGTGGTGTACATGTGAGAAGTGGATCGAAAATCATACATCATTCCAAACATTTTTTACAAATAAATAACTGCAAAGTGGGGTGTGCGTAATTATTCGGCCCCCCGAGTCAATACTTTGTAGAACCACCTTTTGCTGCAATTACAGCTGCCAGTCTTTTAGGGTATGTCTCTACAAGCTTTGCACATCTAGAGACTGAAATCCTTGCCCATTCTTCTTTGCAAAACAGCTCCAGCTCAGTCAGATTAGATGGACAGCGTTTATGAACAGCAGTTTTCAGATTTTGCCCCAGATTCTCGATTGGATTTAGATCTGGACTTTGACTGGGCCATTCTAACACATGGATATGTTTTGTTTTAAACCATTCCATTGTTGCCCTGGCTTTATGTTTAGGGTCATTGTCCTGCTGGAAGGTGAACCTCCGCCCCAGTCTCAAGTGTCTTTTGCAGTCTCCAAGAGGTTTTCTTCCAAGATTGCCTTGTATTTGGCTCCATCCATCTTCCAATCAACTCTGACCAGCTTCCCTGTCCCTGCTGAAGAGATGCACCCCCCGTGCATGATTCTGCCACCACCATATTTGACAGTGGGGATGGTGTGTTCAGAGTGATGTGCAGTATTAGTTTTCTGCCACACATAGCGTTTTGCATTTTGGCCAAAAAGTTCC